>NC_036855.1:21689819-21724702 GCF_002910315.2 Salvelinus sp. IW2-2015 | reverse complement strand
GGGGGGTATAGAAATTGATTATCAATTTGTACAGTGACCAGAGAAGGGGGCTGTTCAAAGAAGATCTCCTGCCTTTTTTATCAGAATGTATTTGCTGGGAGTAAGGGGTGGTTTAGGACTACATGAGGCGTGGAAAAAGACAGGTCTTCATAGTGGGAGGGCGTTGTCCTGACCATGCTCTGGTTGATGGATACAGTACTACATATCTATCATGACACTACTTCAAAGGCAAAACCACAGCAATTGGGCGGAAGAAATATCTTGGTCATATGTCAGTCTATAAAATCATGGGGAATATTCCAAATGGTCAGTGAGGTTTGTGATAATTGAAGAAAATGGACCAAAAGCAATGGTTTCCAACACCTATTAACATTCTAAATGGTTTTGCTACATGTCAGTCAGTCAACTATAACCTGGTAGCCTACAGTAGTGTATCCCTCTATTTCACTAAAACTATCCACCAAAAGTATTATTACTTTACCTATAAAACAAATGGCTGAAAGTGTATTTCTCTTCTGCTTAATGGCCATTACATTTAGAGCCATATCATTGTGCTACGGTGAGTGAATAGAGACTTCTCTACCCTTCCAGAGACAATCTCTAACTATAAAGTCAGACATACTGTGGAAAATCTAACCCACACTCCAACAGTAATCAAAATAAAGGGTTTCTTTTTGTCATGTATTTTTTCTTACCGAACTGTCTTCCAGTACTGGTGGTGGTGGCTCATGGATCATCTGTTGTTGGGGGGGTGAAGAGACAGAGTTTACATTCATGTAATGAGCATGTAAGAAAACATACATGTACTTCAAAATACACATTTAAAAACAGGGTTACATGAAAACACATGGCTCAGGAATTGTTTTTTTCTCTCCCTTGTTCAACTATTTACAAGCGACTGACCTAGAAATCTGCCATCCAGATTCCTAAACCTGGGATGTTGGTTGGGTGGGGAGCGGAAGAGGGATTGGGTGGGGGAGAGTAAAGGGCATGCGAGTGTATGCTCCATGCGCAATTGTTTTTCTATTTTCAACTGTGATGAATTTCAAGGAAACCTGTGTAAAGCGTATTGCAGGAAAAGTACATCTTAAAACATTTTACAGACAGCTTTTGACTAACAGCTCCTCCTGTTGGATTTAGGCAGAGCCCTGTGATGATGTAGTAGAATAGTAGAATCATTTAAATGTTTAGTAAATATAGATAAAACTGTATTTTCCTCAGATTCACTTCTCAATCTATAGCAAAATACATGCTTGTGGTGTGTCTATGGCCAACAAAACTTTGAGCAACTATAACTGTAAGCACTTAGAAAATAACCTGGCCAAGACAATTAATATACATGACTTGAAATTATACTTATTTTCCTCTGTGCTTCCCAAAGGCTGGAATACTAGCTGATTTCCCATGGTAACCTAGCATCACTTTCCTAAACAGTGCTGGGAAAGGATTTCCACCGAAAATAACTGACAAGAACTATAAAGGTAAGGAGAGCGAGAGTAACATAGTAAAAACTGGCATATTTTTCTGCGTCTTTCCAACTTTTCTGTTTCCAGGCTGGTAAAACAGATATTGAAAGGGCAATACACACCATAGACCAGAAGTGTTGCATTTTGTTAGGCATGGTTGGGAGGGAGAGGCAGTAGATTGGAGTATTCTGGGAAAAAGATGGGACCTCATGGAATTTGTTTTAGGAGCTTTGGCAAACATGAACACTGTGTGATTGTGTAACCTACTTCCCATATCTTGATGATGGCGTAAGTTTCCTCTCTCCTCTCAATGTTTTTGTCTAAATACTAGAACAACACTGAGAAGCTACACTGCCCTTGACCTCCATCAGCTGAGGGGGCAGCGGTTCTGTGACCTCCATCAGCTGAGGGGGCAGCGGTTCTGTGACCTCCATCAGCTGAGGGGGCCAGCGGTTCTGTGACCTCCATCAGCTGAGGGGGCAGCGGTTCTGTGACCTCCATCAGCTGAGGGGGCTAGCGGTTCTGTGACCTCCATCAGCTGAGGGGGCAGCGGTTCTGTGACCTCCATCAGCTGAGGGGGCAGCGGTTCTGTGACCTCCAGTCGAACAAATGACTTCAACAGAGGGACTAATTACTTCAGCACACATTTACCACTGGGCTTTGACCTCTGGTGACCTCTGGGCATAATGGACTAACAAAATCAATTGGAGGCCAAAAAGGCCAAGGAGTCTCATCCTTCACTAACTCATAACCGTCTCACCGTGGGAATGTTGTTCAGGTAGGTAAGGTGCTCTGAGTGTGCCAAAATCAGACAAAAGAACTCTGGGAAATAAAGCCATGATCACAGTGTATAAACAGTATAAAGAGTTGTCTCAGAAAATACTTGGTGGAAATCCTGTAAGCTACACATGAGTTTACCTACCGTATAGYGCAATTTGTGTTTCATTTAAAAAGGTTACAGCTTGTAAGACACTGTCCATGAGTGTGAATGTGACAGATAGTGTATGTGACTCACCACAGTGCAGCAGAGAGGCCAGAACCACCAGAGCAGCATGAAGACTAAGAGCATCATGAGGATGAGCAGGGCGATGGCCAGGATGGTTCCATCAGACTGGGACAGACAGAGAGTGAGGGACACCGGTCAAACTCAGTCTCTACTGAGCTTCACAACGGTGCAAAGGCTGAGAACCATCAGAAAGTTCAAGTGCCTGTTAATGTGTAACTACAGGGGAATAACATAATAAGGCATAGTTTGAGACAGTTATTGGTTCCTGTGAATCCTTGATGGGGTACTGCATAGCACATAGTTGTGTTGCACAGTGGTGTGGTGCATTTTGTTCTTACACAGCTCACAGTTGTAATGGTGACTGAACTGGAGATGAAACTCAGYCCTTCATTCATGCTGACATAGAGGTTGGCTGCCCTGGAACACAGATGGAGTGTAAAGAGATAGAGTGTGGTGAGGATGGGTGACAGAAATATCGGCAGATAAATAGCAGATAATTATAAAACCTGATATTCATTCAGTGATGGTATTACTTACATTCCCTCTTCCTGTAGAATAGGGGCAGGACAGAGGAGATATGTATCTTCCACTATTAGTGGCTTCACACCTAGAGGAGTAGAGGAGAACGAAGGGTCACCCATACACAAACCATAATGGTTCTGCTGTAGTCAGAGTGTAATTCAGACTGCACAGATCAAACTTCCATTTCAATCATCAGAATCCATTGACATTTCGAGAAGTGGCGCAGATGCAGACATGTATCAGGAGCTTAGATGTACAGTGTCTTCAAAATGTATTTACATCCCTTTACTTTTTCAAAAACAAATTGTCTTACAGGCCGAATTTAAAATGCATTCAATTGAGAGTTTGTGTCACTGATCTACACAAAATATCCAATATTGTCCAAGTGGAATTTTGTTTGTAGGGAACTTTAGAAATTAATGCAAAATGTCAAGCTGAAATGTCTTGGGTCAATAAACATTCAACCCCTTTGTTATGGCAAGCCTAAATACATTCTGGAGTAAAAATGTGCTTAACAAATCACATAATAAATTGCATGGACTCATTCTGTGTTCAACAATAGTGGTTAACATGATTTTTGAATGACTACCCCATCTCTGTACCGTACACATACAAATATCCATAAGGTCCCTCAATCGAGTAGTGAATTTCAAACACAGATTAAACCCCAAAGACAAGGGAGGTTTTATAATGACTCGCACAAAAAGGGCATCGATTGGTATATGTGTAAAAAGAAAAAAAGCAGACGCTGAATATCCCTTTGGTGATTTATTAACTAGGCTTTGGGTGGTGTATCAATACACCCAGTCCCTATAAAGATACAGGCGTCCTTCCTAACTCAGTTGTCGGAGAGGAAGGACAATGCACAGGGATTTCACCAAGAGGCCATGGTGGGAGACAAATTCACCTTTCAGCAGGACAATAACCTAAAACACAAGGCCAAATCTACACTGGAGTTGCTTACCAAGACGACATTGAATGTTTCAGTTTTTACTTAAATCGGCTTGAAAATATATGTCAAGATTTGGCAGTCTAGCAAAATGGCTGTCTAGCAATGATCAACAATCAACTTGACAGAGCTTGAAGAATTTTAAAAGAATAATGGGCAAATATTGTACAATCCAGGTGTGCAAAGCTCTTAGAGATTTACCTAAAAAGACACACAGCTGTAGACTTAGGGGTGTGAATACTTATGTAAATTATATATTTCTGTATTTTATTTTCAATAAATTAGCAAATAAAATAAAATAAAAAGTTTTCACTTAGTCGTATGTGGTATTGTGTGTAGATGGGTAAGGAAAAAATATATTTAACCAATTTTGAATTCAGGCAGTAATCTGGATGTCAAGGCTGTGGGTAACTGGTGAAAGGAGTCAGGCTGAGATGCGTGGACAAGATATTTAATACAAGAAAACACCAGTACAAAACACAATACTATGGTGCAGGAAAAAATACCGGTACCACGAATAAACGGGCGTAACAACAAAACCCGGCAACAATAATACCAGCCGTAAGATACAGCTTAACAATAAAACAAACATGCACACAAACATGGGGTAAACCAGAGGGTTAAATAATGAACATGTAATGAGGGGAATTGAAACTAGGTGTGTAGAAAACAAAGACAAAACAAATGGAAAATGAAAAGTGGATTGGTGATTGCTAGAAGGCCGGTGACGTCAACCACCGAACGCCGCCCAAACAAGGAGAGGGACCGACTTCGGCGGAAGTCGTGATAGTACCCCAGCCGCGCGCCGAACCCGGCCTCGGGGACGACCCGGAGGACGAGGCACAGGGCGATCCGGATGGAGACGGTGGAAATCCCGCAGCATCGAAGGGTCCAATATGTCCTCCACTGGCACCCAGCATCTCTCCTCCAGACCGTACCCCTCCCACTCCACGAGGTACTGAAGGCACCTCGCCCGACGCCTCGAGTCCAGTATGGATCGGACTGCATACGCTGGGGCCACCTCAATGTCCAGAGGGGGCGGAGGAACCTCCCGCACCTCAGACTCCTGGAGTGGACCAGCTACCACTGGCCTGGGGAGAGACACATGGAACGAGGAGTTAACACGGTAATCTGGGGGAAACCTTGTTCACTCTCCTCAGGACTTTGAATGGCCCCACAAACCACGGACCCAGCTTCCGGCAGGGCAGGCGGAGGGGCAGGTTTCGGGTCGAGAGCCAGACTTGGTCCCCCGGMGTTGCGGTGGCGGTCTGCGCTGGCTGTCTGACGCCTTTCTGACTGCACGCTGAAGGTGCACATGAGCGGCATCCCAGGTCTCCTCAGCGCGCCTAAACCAGTCGTCCACCGCAGGAGCCTCGATCTGGCTCTGATGCCACGGCGCCAGAACCGGCTGGTACCCCAGTACACACTGGAAAGGGGAAAGGTTGGTAGAGGAGTGGCAGAACGAGTTCTGGGCCATCTCTGCCAAGGGTATGAACGCCGCCCACTCCTCCGGACGGTCCTGGTAATAAGACCGCAGAAACCTACCCACATCCTGGTTTACTCTCTCCACCTGCCCGTTACTCTCGGGGTGAAAACCTGAGGTAAGACTGACCGAGACCCCCAGACYTTCCATGAACGCCCTCCAGACCCTTGACGTGAACTGGGGACCTCGATCAGATACAATGTCCTCAGGCACCCCGTAGTGCCGGAGGACATGTGTGAACAGGGCCTCCGCAGTCTGTAGGGCCATAGGGAGACCGGGCAAAGGAACGAGACACCAGGACTTAGAAAACCGATCCACAACGACCAGGATCGTGGTGTTACCCTGTGAGGGAGGCAGATCCGTCAGGAAATCCACAGACAGGTGCGACCACGGCCGTTGTGGAATGGGCAAGGGTTGTAACTTCCCTCTGGGCAGGTGCCTAGGGGCCTTGCACTGGGCGCACACCGAGCAGGAGGAAACATAAACCCTCACGTCCTTAGCCAAGGTGGTCCACCAGTACTTCCCACTAAGACAGCGCACTGTCCGACCGATGCCAGGATGACCAGAGGAGGGTTATGTGTGGGCCCAATAGATCAAACGGTCGCGGACAGCAAACGGAACGTACAGACGCCCAGCTGGACACTGGGGGGAGTGGGTTCTGTACGTAACGCCCGCTCGATGTCCGCGTCCAGCTCCCACACCACCGGTGCCACCAGGCAAGAGGACGGAAGTATGGGAGTGGGATTCCATGGGCCGCTCCACTGTGTCATACAGCCGGGACAGTGCGTATGCCTTAGTGTTCTGGGAACCTGGTCTGTAGGACAAGGTGAAGACAAAATGGGTAAAGAACAGGGCCCACCTTGCCTGGCGAGTGTTCAGTCTCCTCGCAGCCCGGATGTACTCCAGATTGTGGTGGTCAGTCCGGATGYGAAAAGGGTGTTTAGCCCCCTCAAGCAAATGTCTCCACGCCTTCAAGGCCTTGACAACAAGCCGGTCCCCCACGTCATAGTTTCATTCCGCCGGGCTGAGCTTCTTCGAAAAGAAGGCACAGGGGCGGATCTTTGGTGGCGTACCCGAGCGCTGAGAGAGCACGGCTCCTATCCCAGCCTCGGACACGTCCACCTCCACTATGAATGCCAAAGAGGGATCCGGATGAGCCAGCACCGGAGCCGAGGTAAACAGAAACTTCAGGTGATCAAAAGCCCTGTCCGTCTCAGCCGACCACTGCAAATGCACCGGTCCCCCCTTCAGCAGTGAGGTGATGGGAGCCGCTACCTGAACAAAACCCCCGATAAACCTCCGGTAGTAGTTGGCAAACCCTAAAAACCGCTGCACTTCCTTTACCGTGGTGGGAGTCGGCCAATTACGCACGGCTGAAATGCGGTCACACTCCATCTCCACCCCTGAAGTGGAAATGCGGTACCCTAGGAAGGAGATGGACTGTTGGAAAAACAGGCATTTCTCAGCCTTGACGTACAGGTCATGCTCCAACAGTCGACCAAGCACCTTGCGCACCAGGCACACATGCTCGGCGCGTGTAGCGGAGTATATCAGAATGTCGTCGATATACACCACTACACCCTGCCCGTGCAGGTCCCGGAAAATTTTGTCTACAAAGGCCTGGAAGACTGATGGAGCATTCATCAACCCGTACGGCATGACGAGGTACTCATTGTGCCCTGAGGTGGTACTAAATGCTCTTCCACTCGCCCCCCTCCCGGATACGCACCAGGTTGTAAGCGCTCCTGAGATCCAATTTTGTGAAGAAGCGCGCCCCGTGAATTGACTCGATCGCACTGGCGATGAGAGGCAGCAAGTAACTGTACCTCACAGTGATTAGGTTGATGCCTCYATAGTCAATACACGGGTGCAGACCTCCATCCTTTTTCTTCACAAAAAAGAAACTCGAGAAGGCAGATGAAGTGGAGGGCCAAATGTASCCCTGCCCCAGAGATTCGGAGACATATGTTTCCATAGCCTCCGTCTCCTCTTGCGACAGGGGATACACGTGACTCCTGGGAAGTGCTGCGTCTACCAGGAGATCTATCGCACAATCCCCCTGTTGATAGGGTGGTAATTGAGTCGCCTTCTTTTTACAGAAGGCGAGAGCCAAATCGGCATATTCAGAGGGGATGCGCACGGTGGAGACCTGATCTGGACTTTCCACCGTAATAGCACCGACGGAAACCCCTAAACACCTCCCCGCGCACTCTCTTGACCACCCTGTGAGAGCCTTCCATTGCCACGAAATAGTGGGGTTATGACAGGCCAACCAGGGTAGGCCCAGCACCACGGAAAACACAGGAGAATCAATAAGAAAGACCATGCCCAGTGGAGCGGTGGCCTCCCTAATTAGCCCCGATCCTAATGGTCGACTATCTAGGGCGTGCACAGGGAAAGGCATATCCACAGGAACAATGGGGATCCCTAAACTATGGGCAAATGATCTGTCAATAAAATTCCCAGCTGCGCCTGAATCTACGAGCGCCTTTTGCTGGGAATGCGGGGAAAACTCAGGAAAATATATAAACAAAAACATGTGAGCAACAGGGGGCTCTGGGTGAGCCTGGTGCCGACTCACCTGGGGTGACACGAGAGTGCCCTGCATGCTGCCTCGACTCCCAGAGGAACCTCCCCAGCACCAACCAGCAGTGCACCCTCTGCGGCCACAGATGGTGCAGGGAACGGCCCCTCCTCCGGACGCCCTAGGCGCAGCACCTCCCAGCTCCATGGGCGTCGGAGCGGTGGTGCTGGGGGATGGAACTGACAGGCCCCGACCCCGACGTCCATGGGTAGCCAGCAGGTTATCCAGCCGGATGGACAGGTCCACCAGCTGGTCAAACGTAAGAGTGGTGTCCCTGCAGGCCAACTCCCGACGGACGTCCTCGCGCAGACTGCACCGGTAGTGATCGATCAGGGCCCTGTCGTTCCATCCCACGCTGGCGGCCAGGGTCTGGAAGTCCAAGGCAAACTCCTGTGCGCTCCTCGTCCCCTGCCTCAGGTGGAACAGACGTTCACTCTGCGTAATGGTCCAACACCGCTTCTCCTTCCCCCCATACGGCGTTGGCCCACTCCAGGGCTTTCCCTGAGAGACAGGAGACGAGGGCGGACACGCTCTCACGTCCTGAAGGCGCCGGTTGTACGGTCGCCAGGTAGAGTTCCAGCTGGAGTAGGAACCCCTGGCATCCAGCAGCCGTCCCATCATATTCCCTCGGGAGCGCGAACCGAATCCCAATGGGACCGGGTGAAGGAGGGGTGAACCGTGGTGCCTGTTGTAGTGGTGCTGGTGGAGGCGCTGGAAGTACTTCTCCTCTCTCCCATCGGTCCATCGTCTGCAGCACGCGATCCATAGCGGTGTCGAGACGTTGCAACATGGTCGCATACTGCAGGACCCGCTCCTCGACCGCCAAAGGGGGGTTGTCTGCTCCTGCTGACTCCATTTATGAGGTGTGTGTTTCTGTCAAGGCTGTGGGTAACTGGTGAAAGGAGTCAGGCGCAGGAGAGCCGAGATGCATGAAGAACGTATTTATAACACCAGTACAAAACACAATACTATGGTGCAGGAAAGAATACCAATAACAATAAAACAAACACGCACACAAACATGGGGGAAACCATAGGGTTAAATAATGAACATGTAATGAGGGGAATTGAAACCAGGTGTGTAGAAAACAAAGACGAAAACAAATGGAAAATGAAAAGTGGATCGGTGATGGKTAGAAGGCCGGTGACGTCGACCGCCGAACGCCGCCCGAACAAGGAGAGGGACTGATTTTGGCGTAAGTCGTGACAGTGGAACAAAATGTGGAATAAGTCAAGGGGTATGAATACTTTCTGAACTGTATATCATGTCCCAAATCTCTCTTCAATTGATGTCTGGAGTTCATTGACTAATGATCATGAAATTACATCATCTTATTGGATTTTCGGTATTGTACTGTGACATAATTAGTGATCACAACAGAGAGCAGTTGTAATTTCTCTTGATGGTAACTCATTTAACATACCAATCTAATATAATACAGAGATGCTTAAGGACCGTAGTTCAATACCCTAGTCCTGACACCCATTTGACAGAGCAGAGACAAAGGCAATGATTAAAAGCATAGCCTTCATTTTTAAAGAGAACCTCTAGTCTTTCTATGTCCAACTTATGAAACGTTGGAAAACAGATCCAGTGAGCATGGTCATCGCCCAAGACTGCCTGTTTATCCTGGCTCAGGGTTAACATACCCCTGCACTGAGGAAATCAACATGAGCGCTCCACAGCAAACGGATGACCGCTCCTCTCCTCTCCAGTAACACCCTGCAGGACGGAGGGGAGGAATTGGGACCAGGAGGAGATCAATACTGCAGCCTGCCAAGCTGAGCTCAGAGCCAACACAAACCCAGATATCCCATTCAGAGTTCAACTCAGCGGTCACCCACCTTATACTAAGCTATCAAAGGGGACTGAGAGAGCTGAGGGCCTCTTTGAAGACAGGCAGACTGGGTGACTGGCTGACTATAAAGGACCATTTAATACCATAGGGATCTAGATGCTGCCGCCAACAGCTTCGCTTCATGTCACAACACTTTATTACACAGTTTATTCTGTGTGCATGATAAAAGGTAATGTAAAGTTTTACTACTGAGTGCAGACATGTGCCCACTGTTAAAACTTACTCAATAAATTACCAGAAATTACAGCCAAATGTTATTGGTCACATACACATATTTAGTAGATGTTATTGCAGGTGTAGCAAAAAATATTGTGTTTCTAGCTCCAACAGTGCAGACCAGCCTATTTAACCAATACTGAGACAATTTAACATGACATTGCTTCTGAGAATACAATTGTCACGAATACCACCGAAGGTGGCTCACCTTCCTGTTTGGGTGGCGCTCGGCGGTCGTCGTCGCCGGTCTACTAGCTACTAACCTGTTCCTTGTTGGGGTTTTGGGATGGGTGTTATTTAAGTTCGTTTAGCCCGCTGGTGTTTGTGCGAGCTTGTTGCTATTTCACGTTAGTGGTGTTTGTGTTCTTTTGGGTTTTCGCTGTCTGGTATTTTAGTAACTATGGTTTTGGGTTTGTTGCGCCTGTGTTTTGGGCTTCACCCATGTTTGTAACTGGTTACTGTGCGAAAGGACATTAAAGCGTTTTTCCCGTCAACCTTCTGCTCTCTGCGTCTGACTCCACACCCATCACTCTCCAGACGTTACAACAATAACATGGCTGTACTGCTGTCTGTCAAGTAAGATTTGTGGAGAACTATACAATCCCAATAAAATTGTGATTACTCCGGTTCCTGGGCATTTCTAAAGAATAAAGTCTTATCACGTCACAAGGGGTGGATTCTCATCTTTAATACAGTGCCTTCGGAAAGTATTCAGGCCCCTTGACTTTTTCCACATTTTGTTATGTTACTGCCTTATCCTAAAATTGATTGAATAAAAAAAATTACTCTGCAATCCACACACTATATGGCATAATGACAAAGTGGAAACAGGTTTTTAGAAATGTTTGCGTATGTATTGTATAAAAACATAAATACCTGATTTACATACAGTTGAAGTCGGAAGTTTACATTCACCTTAGCCAAATACATTTAAACTCAGTTTTTCACAAATCCAGACATTTAATCCAAGTAAAAATTCCCTATCTTAGATCAGTTAGGATCACCACTTTATTTTATGAATGTGAAATGTCAGAATAATAGTAGAGAGGATGATTTATTTCAGCTTTAATTTCTTTCATTACATTCCCAGTGGGTCAGAAGTACATATACACAATTAGTATTTGATAGCATTGCCTTTAATTTGTTTAACTTGGGTCAACGTGTTGGGTAGCCTTCCACAAGCTTCCCACAATAAGTTGGGTGAATGTTGGCCCATTCCTCCTGACAGAGCTGGTGAAACTGAGTCAGGTTTGTAGGCCTCCTTGCTCGCACACACTTTTTCAGTTCTGCCCACAAATTTTCTATAGGATTGAGGTCAGGGCTTTGTGATGGCCACTCAAATACCTTGACTTTGTTGTCCTTAAGCCATTTTGCCACAACTTTGGAAGTATGCTTGGGGTCATTGTCCATTTGGAAGACCCATTTGCGACCAAGCTTTAACTTTCTGACTGATGTCTTGAGATGTTGCTTCAATATATCCACATAATTCTTCTTCCTCATGATGCCATTTATTTTGTGAAGTGCACCAGTCCCTCCTGCAGCAAAGCACCCCCACAACATGATGCTGCCACCCCCGTACTTCACAGCTGGGATGGTGTTCTTCGGCTTGCAAGCCTCCCCCTTTTTCCTCCAAACATAACGATGGTCATTYTGGCCAAACGGTTCTATTTTTGTTTCATCGGGCCAGAGGACATTTCTCCAAAAAGTACAATCTTTGTCCCCATGTGTAGTTGAAAGCCATAGTCTGGCTTTTTTATGGTGGTTTTGGAGCAGCGTCTTCTCCCTTGCTGAGCAGCCTTTCAGGTTATGTCAATATAGGACTCGTTTTACTGTGGATATAGATACTTTTGTACCTGTTTCCTCCAGAATCTTCACAAGGTCCTTCGCTGTTGTTCTGGGATTGATTTGCATTTTTTATAACAAAGTACATTCATCTCTAGGAGACAGAACGCGTCTCCTTCCTGAGCGGAATGACGGCTACGTGGTCCCATGGTGTTTATACTTGCGTACTATTGTTTGTACAGATGAACGTGCTACCTTCAGGTGTTTGGAAATTGCTCCCAAWAATGAACCAGACTTGTGGAGGTCTACAATTGTTTTTCTGAGGTCTTGGCTGATTTCTTCTGATTTTCCCATGATGTCAATCAACAGGCACTGAGTTTGAAGGTAGGCCTTGAAATACATCCACAGGTACACCTCCAATTGACTCAAATTATGTCAATTAGCCTATCAGGAGGTTCTAAAGCCATCATTTTCTGTAATTTTCCAAGCTGTTTAATGGCACAGTCAACTTAGTGTATGTAAACTTCTGACCCACTGGAATTGTGATACCGTGAATTATAAGTGAAATAATCTGTCTGTAAACAATTGTTGTGAAAGTAGATGTCCRAACTGACTTGCCAAAACTATAGTTTGTTAACAAGAAATTTGTGGAGTGGTTGAAAAACGAGTTTTAATGACTCCAACCTAAGTGTATGTAAACTTCCGACTTCAACTGTAAGTATTCAGACCCTTCGCTATGAGGCTTGAAATTGAGCTCAGGTGCATCCTGTTTCCATTGATCATCCTTGAGATGTTTCTACAACTTGTTTGGAGTCCACCTGTGGTAAATTCAATTGATTGGACATGATTTGGAAAGACACACACCTGTCTATATAAGGTCCCACAGTTGACAGCGCATGTCAGAGCAAAAATCAAGCCATGAGATCGAAGGAATTGTCTGTAGAGCTCCGAGACAGGATTGTGTTGAGGCACAGATCTGGGTAAGGGTACCAAAACATTTCTGCAACATTGAAGGCCCCCGAAAACACAGTGGCCTCCATCATTCTTAAATGTAAGATATTTGTAACCACCAAGACTCTTCCTAGAGCTGGCCGTCCGGCCAAACTGAGCAATCGGGGGAGAAGGGCCTTTGTCAGGGAGGTGACCAAGAACCCGATGGTCCTTTACGGTAGAGTGGCCAGATGGAACCCACTTCTCAGTAAAAGGCACATGACAGCCCGCTTGAAGTTTGCCAAAAGGCACTTGAAGACTCTCAGACCATGAGAAACAAGATTCTCTGGTCTGACGAAACCAAGATTGAACTCTTTGGCTTGAATGCCAAGCGTTACGTCTGGAAGAAACCTGGTACCATCCTTATGGTGAAGCATGGTAGTGGCAGCATAATGCTGTGGGGATGTTTTTCAGTGGCATGTACTGGGAGACTATCGAGGGAAAGATGAACGGAGCAAAGTACAGAGAGATCCTTGATGAAAACCTGCTGCGGACTGCTCAGGACCTCAGCCTGAGGCGATGGTTCACCTTCCAAGAGGACAACGACTCTAACCACACAGCCAAGACAATGCAGGAGTGGCTTCGGGACAAGTCTCTGAATGTCCCTGAGTAGCCCAGCCAGAGCCCGGACTTGAACCCGATCAAACATTTCTGGAGAGACCTGAAAATAGCTGTGCATCTCCCCATCCAGCCTGACAGAGCTTGAGAGGATCTGCAGAGAAGAATGGGAGAAACTCCCCAAATACAGGTGTGCCAAGCTTGTAGCATCATACCCAAGAAGACTTGATGCTGTAATCACTGCGAAAGGTGCTTCAACAAAGTACTGAGTAAAGGGTCTGAATACTTATTATAAATTAGCAACATTTTCTAAAAACCTGTTTTTATTTGTCATTATGGGGTATTGTGTGTAGATTGATAAGGAAAATAAACAATTTCATCAATTTTAGAATAAGGCTCTAACGCAACAAAATGTGGAGGTCAAGGGGTCTGAATACTCTCCGAAGGCACTGTATCTCCATGATGATGCTCACTGGAGCCATCAGGGCAGCATCTGTCACAGGGAGGAAGGAATGCTCCCGATGTCTCTTCACTGCCAAAGTTCGGAGGGCCTGTATTTGCTGCTGCTGCTTTTCCTGGAGACATGGACTCAGACATTCAGTTGCTGAACACATGTAGCTACACATTGCTCCTTTCCTACGAGGGCTGGAGCCTTTGGAGAATATGGAGAGGCGGTAGAGGAGTGGTGGTGTCTGTGGTGATGGTCAAAGGGCGCATTAGGAGTTCTGCAGATTATAGAAGAGTGCACCGTGGGACGATTGGAATCAATCATATGAGGCCATTGACACTCAACCACAAGAAACAATGAGCCAACAGTGGCCAATTACACATGGCGCCTGCTGTGTCTGAAATGACTGAGCTGTTTAGGGGTAAACATGTTCTACTGGACAGTTGGTACACATATCTTTGGGTTTACATCTGAAAGAAGGGATGGAGGAGGGAAGTAAACAAAGAGGTGGTGTATCCTTTTTTCCTACATTTTTTCCATGTCTTCCGCTTGGGGAGTTGGATGTTTAATTACATTCTGGGTCACCGTAAACCTGTTCTCTTCAACACTCATTCAGAGTAGAAGACATTTGTTAGCAGTCCTCAGGTCATTCCTGCTAAGTAGCACCATACTGTAAAAGGTATAAAACCGTAATATTGAACGCAGCTGAAGACTGTACTTTGATCTGCTATCAAATTCCATAGATTAAATTCTTCATGGCCTAAACATGACCTCATCCTCTTCCTCTCAGGCTCAGACTATATTTTCTCTTTGTTTGTAATTAGAGCATGCCCTCCCACAGCTATATGTTGGCATGCATCGGAGGGGGCTGGTCTCACACATCCATTAAGCCACTTCAAGATCACAGGGGGAACTTGGATGTGCCTCCAGGGCTTTTCCCCAGACTGCCTTGTGTGTGGCACTGTTTCCCTTTATCTTCTAGCTCTGGTACAGTCTCAGGCCGTTAAAGTACAAATGTACCCTTTAAAAACAAAAACCAGTAATACCAGAAACAAATGGCATAGGCACTTGTTTGGGCATAGAGAACCCCTACTGATCTCCTGAATGTCACTTTTGGGAAGCATTATGAAACATCAATAAGAAAACATTGACTTTTACTGTGTCTAACTCATAACACCACGTCTGTCATACATTTCCTGAGCAGCTTTACTCTTACAGCTGCAGTAAATACGACTTTGTGTGTCCTATTGCATGATTAGCTAATTCTTTATGCATTTATTAACATGTCTTTAAAACAAACAGAACACAGGTCCACTGTTTATTCATTTTGAGTTGGTGCTCCACTTACTCTTGGTGAGTGTGTCGTTGATTCGGAAACTGCACAGGACCTTATGGACATTCCGAGCATGGAGGAAGCCGTTTCCTCTCACCACCACCTGGAACGTTTCTAGAGAGGGAAGAGAGAAACACAATGACTGAGGAGGCATACAGCCAGTTAGAGTGTAAAACTGAACTGAATTTGTCACACCATGTGTTCAAGCTAACATCTGAGTCTATCATCTCAGCATCTCACACTCTGGTCACATTCAGCCAACAAACTCTAAACCACCATGCCCTGACCATAGTGGTTGTTGAAGATAAACTATTTATCTGAATGCCTTAAGAATTGAGAGTTTGCAGTCAATGAGACTTCAACTGCAGTTGTTCAGACATGTGGATATATAGTGGCTCTCTGGAGCCAATACCACATAACGCAGAAAACATGAAGTGTAAATACTTATTTTTACAGTGAGGAAAGTGGTGTGTTGTAAGACTGTAGAATGGACAATGACGGCAGCATTACACATCAGATAAGAGAGAAAGCAATTGTTTGTGTCCTTAGCACAGTAGTTTTGTTGGGACTAGGTCCAGGTTGAATCGTTCATGACAAAAGAAGTTGCTGCTACTGTGTGTCGGAGATATTTACTGCACACCAGTCTGCTGGCCCTGCCAAGTCAGATTGGTTTTCTCGTCCTGTTGTGCGCTCCAATATGAGGGGGCCTTTAAATGTCTGATTAAATGATCTGAGAGGCCAGAGAGGATAAATATGGGCCAGAGGTCTATACACTTACCTCCTGCACAGATACTGGAGGGTTCCACTGCCAGGATCTCAATACAGGACTTCTTTAAGATCTGTGGGAGTAAGAGAGACATGTGGGCTTTTGGCCAAGGTTTGGCTTGTTACAGAGTGTTGTGTGTTGCTTTATTGAGGGTATTGGTTTAATAATATAATCCCTATACTCCTTTTACTGGCAATTACAGTATCAGTGTGGACCTGTGCACCTCATTTATAGGGTCTGCTTAATGTCTCCTGTTCTCCTCTCTGTGCTCCTCTCTGTTCTTGTGTTCTGGGTGTACATCTCTCTCTATACCCCCACTGTTCAGAGAAAGTATGTGTTATAAGCCTGAAGATCGGTTTGATTTACTGCATGCTGTCCTTCTTCATTGAGTCTGAGCCAGCAGCTTTCAGCATGCGGTTAATGGGCTCCAGATGCCAGTCAACTTGTCTGACTGACCTCTGGCTCTGTGAGAGGAACTCAGTGCCCGGGCGACAATGGCCTCTCCACGACTCTCCTTTTCTTTCATTCCTCCGCTATTGAAATAGTTTGAGCGGATACAAAAATATAAGTCAATACCTTTGAGGTGGAAGCTATAATGAATGAATGCATACACTTTGATCCTGTTTGGGTAGACTCCACTAGCTTGGATCAAAAGCTGAGAAGTCAGAGTCACAGCAGGTTTTCCTGAAATTCTGTTTCTGGTGAGTTTTGATGGATGGAATATTTCTGTTTATTGTTTTCTTTAATCCTATTCTCCCTTGTTTCCTTTTTGATTAACGTGTTAATGGATTTAGATATGTACTGCAGTGAGAATTATTGAACACAATCTCTGGATGGATGGTGCAGTGTACATTAAAGATGCTGTTATTCTAGCCTTCCCACTGGGCACAGACGTCAGTTCAACGTCTATTTTTGGTTAAGTTATCTTCCAAAAATGTCACAATAACATTTGATTTATGTTAAAAGTTGGATGAATAAAATAGTAAATTCCCTTACCTTAATGACTTTTTGCAAATTCAGTCAGTTTTTACATTGATTCAACCTTTGATTCATCACGTATAATGTTTTGTTGTTGAAATGACGTGGAAACAATGTTGAGTTTTTGCCCAGTGGGATCCTTGTGTTAGTCGTCAAGTCTGAACCTCTTACCGAATCAATGACACCCTGCAGTGCTTCAAAGCCGTCATCCACTGGGAAGACATGGTCCTTGCTATCAGCAATCATTGCCAGCTGAGGAAGAAAAAAARGTGTCATACAGTTCTACACAGCCACCAACCTCTTTTCCAAATTAGGTTTGGGATACAGTTTGAGACCAAGTCAAATCAGAGCACAATGAAGCAAGATGCGTCAACACACCTGTGTCTCATTGAAGTCCTTCACCCCCACACAGTATACTGAGGCACCCAGACTCCGCGATCGGTTGGCCTGTCAGGTATTCACAAAGGAGCAAAAACAGGAATGACTGTCGACACCTGGAATCTATTAAAGCACTCCATCAATCAAAACACAAACACTGATAACACTCCAGATAGCTACAGTCTTAGAAAGAAAGTGCTATCTAGAACCTAAAAGGGTTATTCGGCTGTCCCCATAGGATAACCCTTTGAAGAACTATTTTTGGTTCCAGCCGAAGAACCCTTTTGGAAGCCTTTTTTCTAAGAGTGTACTCTGGACACCGATGTGTAGATTTGACAAATAGCTAAGAGCATTGACCTCTGGCTGACTGGTATTCAATATCGCTTCTAAAAAGAATTAGACGTTGAAGGTAACCCTTTATTGGCTATAGCCTGTAGACTAGAGCCAACAGAGCCCATGAGCCAAATGTTACATTTCATGAACATCTGAAAGAAGGCCCTACAGAGCTAAGCTGACAATATTATTCAATATGAGTGACAGGAAGTTTCAAACTATTGTTGCAAGGCTCCCTGTTCAGGGTAAGTGACACTTTCCCCACACATTTTGAAAGCTACTGAGAGAGATATCAGCCTCACTTCATCAATGTCTGAGTGGCTGGCCTTGCTGTCTGCATGTGTCCAGGGGTGTTTGGAAGTGATTAAAAAGCCCCTGCTGCTTTGCACCCCTGCTGCACCTGCACACCCAATCCCAGCCCAGTCTGGGGGGGGGGGTAAATCATTGGTTCCTTTTGCAGATGTGTGGCGAATGACTGGGCCTTTTTAATTCATCGGGCAGATGGGAGATATAAATCTGACAGACGCTTTGACCTCCTTTCCCTTCTCTGAAAAGAGGGGATCAAAGTGTTACTGAGGTGATGTACAGTATATGGTGCTGGTGTTTGATCTGTGCCCACAGGAGTGCACGTTCTGTTTACAATTTGTGGTCTTGTCTCCCTCTCGCTCGCTCTCTCTCTCTTTCCCTCTCAATTAAATTAAATTCAAAGGGCTTTATTGGCATGATAAACATATGCTTACATTGCCAAAGCAAGTGAAATAGATAATAAACAAAAGTGAAATAAACAATCAAAAATAAACAGTTAACATTACACTCACAAAAGTTCCAAAGGAATAAAGACATTTCAAATATCATATTATGGCTATATACAGTGTTGTAACGATGAACAAATAGTTAAAGTACAAAAGGGAAATAAATAAACATAAATATGGGTTGTATTTACAATGGTGTTTGTTCTTCACTGGTTTTCCCTTTTCTTGTGGCAACAGGTCAAAAATCTTGCTGCTGTGATGACACACTGTGGTATTTCACCCAATAGATATGGGAGTTTATCAAAATTGGATTTGTTTTTCGAGTTCTTTGTGGGTCTGTAATCTGAGGGAAATATGTGTCTCTAATATGGTCATACATTTGGCAGGAGGTTAGGAAGAGCTGCTCAGTTTCCAACTCATTTTATGGGCAGTGTGCACATAGACTGTCTTCTCTTGGGAGCCAGGTCTGCCTATGGCAGCCTATCTCAATAGCAAGGCTATGCTCACTGAGTCTCCAATGTGTCAAGTAATTATCTTTTTGTTTTCTCATGATTTGATTGGGTCTAATTGTGTTGCTGTCCTGCGGCTCTGTTTGTGTTTGTGAACAGAGGCCCTAGGACAAGCTTGCTTAGGGAACTCTTCTCTAGGTTCATCTCTCTGTAGGTGATGGCTTTGTTATGAAGGTTTGGGAATCACTTCCTTTTAGGTGGTTGAAGAATTTAACGTCTCTTTTCTGGATTTTGATAATAAGCAGGTATCGGTCTAATTCTGCTCTGCATACACTATTTGGTGTTTTACGTTGTACACTGAGTATGTTTTTCCAGAATTATGCATGCAGAGTCCCATTTTCTGAATTCTTGGTTGGTGAGCGGACCCCAGACCTCACAACCATAAAGGGCAATGGGTTCCATAATTGATTCAAGTATTTTTAGCCAGATCCTAATTGGTATGTAGAATTTTTTGTTCCTTTCGATGGTGTAGAAGGCCCTTCTTGCCTTGTCTATCAGATCGTTCACAGCTTTGTGGAACCTGTGGCGCAGATGCTTAGGCTGTAGCATGTACCGTTTTTTGTGTGCTCTAGGGCAACGGAGTCTAGATGGAATTTTTTGGAACACCATTATTTTTGTCTTACTGAGATTTACTGTCAGGGCCCAGGTCTGACAGAATCTGTGCAGAAGATCCCTCCTTGGTTGGGGACAGAAGCACCAGATCATCAGCAAACAGTAGACATTTACTTCAGATACTAGTAGGGTGAGGCCGGGTGCTGCAGCCTGTTGGGGCTCAAGCTGCATCCCTGTCTCACCCCACGGCCCTGTGGAAAGAAATGTGTTTTTTTCCCATTTTAACCACACACTTGTTTGTATACATGGATTTTATAATGTTGGATGTTTTTCCCCCAACACTGCTTTCCATCAATTTGCATGGCAAACCCTTATTCCAAATTGAGTCAAAAGCTTTTTGGAAATCAATAAAGCATGAGAAGACTTTGCCTTTGTTTTGGTCTCTTTGTTTGTCAATTAGGGTGTGCAGGGTGAATACGTGGTCTGTTGTACCATAATTAGGTAAAAAGCCAATTTGACATTTGCTCAGTGCATTGTTTTCACTGAGGGAATGTATGATAAGGATAATGCAGAGGATTTTCCCAAGCTTGCTGTTGACGCATATCCCATGGTATTTATTGGGGTCAAATTTGTCTCCACTTTTGTGTATTGGGGTGATCAGTGCTTGGTTCCAAATATTGGGGAAGATGCCAGAGCTGAGGATGACGTTAAAGAGATTAAGTATAACCAATTGAAATTTGTGGTCTGTATATTTTATCATTTCATTTAGGATATCATCAACACCACAGGCCTTTTGGGGTTGGAGGGTATATATTTTGTCCTGTAGTTCATTCAATGTAATTGGAGAATCCAGTGGGTTCTGGAAGTCTTTAATTGTTGATTCTAAGATTTGTATTTGATCATGTATCATTTCTATTTATATGTTTTTCCAAAAAGATTGGAGAAGTGGTTTATCCATACATCTCTGTTTTGGATAGATAACTCTTTGTGTTGTTTGTTTAGAGTGTTCCAACTTCCCCAGAAGTGGTTAGATTCTTGTCACGTTGTATAAATGATTGGAGACAGGCACAGGAATTCGTGATAAGGAGGTTTAATTCTCCACCCAAAATATACAACATGCCATGAAAAGGCATGGGGACGAAGCCCAAAACAAACACGTACAAAAACACAGGGATGTAACCTGAACAAAAGAGTTCGGTTAAACCTCTAATAAAAACACACGTGACGATACCCGCAATACACAACACAGTGCGAGACCCGTGATAGCAAATGTACAACAATACACGGGACGAGAACCGTAATAACAAGTGCACAATACACGAAATAACAAGCACAGCTCTCACAGACCAACAAACATGGGAACACTAACCGACAAAACAATGGTGAACAGAGGGCACATATATACAATTACTATTCAGGGGGAATGGGAACCAGGTGTGCGTAATGAAACAGTTCAGTGACGCCTTGAGGCCGGTGACGTAGACCTCTGGAGCTGGTGCACAGAATGAGCAGCAGTACCGGGGGAATCTGTGACAATTATATTGATTCTTCAATTATATTGAGCTGATTTCTGATGTGCTGTTCCTTATTTCTCCGTAGTGTATTTCTGTATTGTTTTAGTGATTAACCATAGTGAAGGTGTAGGCTTAGGTTTTCTGGGTCTCTATGTTTTTGGTTGGATAGGTTTCTCAATTTCTTTCTTAGCTTTTTATATTTTTCATCAAATCATTTGTCATTGCTGTTAATGTTCTTAGGTTGTCTGCTTGACATTTTTAGATTTTATAGGGAAGCTGAGAGGTCAAATACTGTATACTGTTTAGGTATTCTAATGCCAAGTTTACACTTTCACTATTACAGTGAAACGTTTTGTCCAGGAATGTGTCTAAAAGGGATTGAATTTGCTGTTGCCTAAATGTTTTTTGGTAGGTTTATATACCAATTTCCTTCCATCTATAGCATTTCTTAATATTATGTAGATCCTTTGGCTTTGATGCCTCATGATTGAGTGTTGCTCTGTTCAAGTYAACTGTGATTTTGCTATGATCTGATAGGTGTGTCAGTGGGCTAACTGTGATCGCTCTGAGAGAATCTGGGTTGAGGTCAGTGATGAAGTAATCTACAGTACTACTGCCAATGGATGAGCTGGAGGTGTACCTACTGTAAGAGTCCACACGAAGCCTACCATTGACTATGTACAGACCCAGTGTGCGAAAGAGCTTCAGGAGTTGTGACCCGATTTTGTTGGTTGTCTTGTCATAATTGTGTCTAGGGGGCATATTTCGGCGGGAATGCTGTCACCTCCATGTACAGTTGAAGTCGGAAGTTTACATACACTTAAGTTGGAGTCATTAAAACTTGTTTTTCAACCACTCCACACATTTCTTGTCGGTTAGGACATCTACTTTGTGCATGACACAAGGAATTTTTCCAACAATTGTTTACAGACAGATTGTTTCACTTATAATTCACTGTATCACAATTCCAGTGGGTCAGAAGTTTACATACACTAAGTTGACTGTGCCTTACACAGCTTGGAAAATTCCAGAAAATTATGTCATAGCTTTAGAAGCTTCTGATAGGCTAATTGACATAATTTGAGTCAATTGGAGGTGTACCTGTGGATGTATTTCAAGGCCCACCTTCAAACTCAGTGCCTCTTTGCTTGACATCATGGGAAAATCAAAAGAAATCAGCCAAGACATCAGAAAAAAATTGTAGACCTCCACAAGTCTGGTTCATCCTTGGGAACAATTTCCAAACACCTGAAGATACCACGTTCATCTGTACAAACAATAGTACGCAATATAAACACCATGGGACCACGCAGCCATCATACCACTCAGGAAGAAGATGCATTCTATCTCCTAGAGATGAACATACTTTGGTGCGAAAGGTGCAAGTCAATCCCAGAACAACAGCAAAGGACCTTGTGAAGATGCTGGAGGAAACAGGTACAAAAGTATCCATATCCACAGTAAAACGAGTCCTATATCGACATAACCTGAAAGGCCTCTGGTCTGATGAAACAAAAATAGAACTGTTTGGCCATAATGACCATCGTTATGTTTGGAGGAAAAAGGGGGAGGCTTGCAAGCCAAAGAACTCCATCCCAACCATGAAGCAACCGTGAAGCAAGCTGTAGGAGGGACTGGTGCACTTCACAAAATAGATGGCATCATGAGGATGGAAAACTAGGTATATATATTGAAGCAACATCTCAAGACATCAGTCAGGAAGTTAAAGCTTGGTCGCAAATGGGTCTTCCAAATGAACAATGACCCCAAGCATACTTCCGAAGTTGTGGCAAAATGGCTTAATGATAACAAAGTCAAGGTATTGGAGTGYCCATCACAAAGCCCTGACCTCAATCCTATCGAACATTTGTTGGCAGAACTGAAAAAGCATGTGCGAGCAAGGAGGCCTACAAACCTGACTCAGTTACACCAGCTCTGTCAGGAGGAATAGGCCAAAATTCATCCAACTTTTTGTGGGAAGCTTGTGGAAGGCTACCCAACACGTTTGATCCAYGTTAAACAATTTAAAGGCAATGCTACCAAATAATTATTTAGTGTATGTAAACTTCTGACCCACTGGGAATGTGATGAAACCAATAAAAGCTGAAATAAATAATTCTCTCTACTATTATTCTGACATTTCACATTCTTAAAATAAAGTGGTGATCCTAACTGATCTAAAACAGGGAATTTTTACTAGGATTACATGTCAGGAATTGTGAAAAACTGAGTTTAAATGTATTTGGCTAAGGTGTATGTAAACTTCTGACTTCAACTGTAAGTGTTTGTTCCCCTGTGTGCTGAGAGTGTCAGGTTCTTGTCCAGTTCTGGCATTTAGGTCGTCACAGACAAGTACATGTCCCTGGGCCTGGAAATGGTTGATCTCCCCCTCTAGGTTGGAGAATCTGTTAAAGTATGGGGATTCTATTGGGGGGGATATACACTACTGTTCAAAAGTTTGGGGTCACTTAGAAATGCCCTTGTTTTTGAAAGAAAAGCCCACTTTTCGTCCATTAAAATAACATCAACTTGATCAGAAATACAGTGTAGACATTGTTAATGTTGTAAATGACTGTTGTAGCTGGAAACGGCTGATTCTTTATGGAATAAATACATACAGCTGAAGTCGGAAGTTCACATACTAAAGAAATATTTTCATGTATGTTTTCATGGAAAACAAGGACATTTCTAAGTGACCCCAAACTTTTGAACAGTAGTGTAGTTAGCACACATGAGGCCATTTTTCTCTGTTGAGATCATTTCCATATGAATTTTCTAGCCAGATGTAAAATGTTCCTGTTTCGACTAATTTAATAGAGTGGGTTAGGTTTGCTCTATACCAAATTAGCATACCCCTTGAGTCTCTTCCCTGTTTCACACCTGGTAGTTTGGTGGATTTGACTACCAACTCTCTGTAACCTAGAGGGCAACCCGTGGGTCAGTCTCCTCTATACCATGTTTCCTGTAGGATTACGATGTCTGTATTTTCAATTTATTTGATGAAGTCTGGGTTCCTGCTCTTTAGGCCAAAGGCAGATGCCCTCAGACCTCTCTCTTTCGCTCTCTCTCTTTCTCTTCACACAATTAAATACAATTAAATTCAAAGAGCTTTATTGGCAGGGGAAACATATGTTTACATTGCCAAAGCAAATGGAATAGACAGGTTGTGCTTACCTCCCTCTCAGCATAGTAGAAGAGGTCCTCATGCAGCTCCCCATCAGTGAGAGCGATAATGACACTTGCGGTACGGTATCCTATAAACAGACACAAAACCTTTGATGGTCTGTGGTGGGCCGTCAGGGCCTGCAAGGCCTTCTCTGCTGGCCTAAACATCATCAGAATATAATTTTTTTTTTTKAATATATTTTCCCACAAATATGTATTAAATTATTCCCCAGAGTAAGAGTTATACTCTTCATTTCATAGCTTTCCTCTTGGTTGCACTGCTTCCAGCCCCAGGTTGAGATTTGGAGGGCTGGTCTTTATGTTAGATCTTTTATCCAATCATATTCAGCCATCATGTGTTGCCAGGGGTCTAAAATCTGCCCTCAGGCCTTCAGAATCAACAGTGCGGGCGCTTGTAGCTTKTAGTGAATGGAAATGAAAATTTAGTGTCAACCAATCAGCTTTAGAGTTGGCTATTGTACGCCTGCTAGCTGGCTCCAGTGTTACACAGGAGCCAGCTAGCAGGCGTAGTGCGTGCACGTCTTTTGATTGGATTACCAATATTGAGAGGCAGGTCCTATGGGCAGGTCTATGCAGATCTAGGAAACTCTACTAAGCTGTTTTTTGAACCCACAATGGCGGAAGGAGGAGAAGATATCGATTTGGTRGAGGATATAATTATAACGCCATTCTCAAGACGAACTTTTCAAGAAAAGTTAGACATTGTAAGGAGCGGTCGCCCGACGCCACAAAGCCTGTCACAGGCAGGAAAGCCGATCGTGGGAAAGCCACTTTCAAAGTTTCAACTACGAGCGCTGTCAATGGCTCACAGGCTCCGAGAAGCACTGCAAACTTTACTGCTGGGAATGCCTATTATTTGCAAGTGATCGATTTGGTGTTTGGAGCCACACTGGCTTTGCAAACTTGAGTTGTCTAACCAAGGTATCGARMTGGTCGAGGATATAATTATAACGCCATTCTCAAGACGAACTTTTCAAGAAAAGTTAGACATTGTAAGGAGAGGTCGCCCGACGCCACAAAGCCTGTCACAGGCGGGAAAGCCACTTTCAAAGTTTCAACTACGAGCGCTGTCAATGGCTCACAGGCTCCGAGAAGCACTGCAAACTTTACTGCTGGGAATGCCTATTATTTGCAAGTGATCGATTTGGTGTTTGGAGCCACACTGGCTTTGCAAACTTGAGTTGTCTAACCAAGGCAGCAACGAGACTCCAATGTACGGCTGGGCACTTACAAGCAATTGTGCTTTTGAAAACTTTTGGGGACACCGGAGTGGATCTACAGCTCAAAAAACAACGCACAGGGCAACGGAGCTGCACAATGAAAAGGTGAAGGGAAATATTGAAAAGACTCATTGATTGTGTCATGTTTTTGGGTAAACACTGTTTACCCAAAAATGTCAATTTGTCAATTTCAAGGTGACGCAACGCCTGGTTATACTGCGTTTCTGTCTAAATGTATAGTGTCTAGAGCCATGGCATCATAATGATGGTAATAAGAGGTGGATTAATTCGGGCGGGACTGTGTAGTACCTCACTGAAGGCCCAGGCCCCAGGCCCACGGCACGCCACTGCCTTTGATTCAGATCTAAATGCTGCCACAGAGCTATTCAAATAATAATAATGATAGACAAACAGATATACTTGAGAAATTAATATATGATGCAAGACTTACAACAGGAATAAATTGAAATATTTTTATTGAATTACACACCTTCAGAGTTTCCATAGTATATCTGCTCACTGGCCTGTAAAAGAAGAGGAATTGGATTGAAAAAGGACACTGGCTAAATCTTTCCTGTGAATAAAGCAACTATTCATACTGATACAGGTGCCATTTTGTCTCTGAACCATGTTCTTTGTTCTTGAGCCAGAGTGGAGATAGATGCCAGCTCAGAGCTCAGCTAAAAGCAGACAGCTCACCCTCTGGATGCCTTCGTGCATAAAGGTGTCTCCACCTGGAAGTACCCTCTGGAGCTCCTCCAGACCTTTACGAATCTGCTCCCTGAGCAAGCAGACCGAAAGACAGATGAGAGGGCAGTTCATACTCATAATGTATCACCCCTCACCCTGCAGAAGTCCCTGTCTCATTGATATAACTGCAGCTATAAAGCTATGAAAATCGTAAATTGCAAGACCTTAAAGAAGAAGTAGCTATAGGTATTGATGTAAATAGAGTCATCATAGTGATACATGTGGTTGATATGCTACTATTAAATCATACTGTCAAACTAAAACATTGGGTACAGCATTAAACTGCATGCATGCATGCCCATAATCTTGAATGACAAGTGAGTCGCTTTAAACCCTAAAAATAGAACTGTGCATTAATATTTAACAGATTAAATTTTTTACTGTTTTCTTGTGAGATGCAGTCTTCTCCCTAAACTAAAAGCAGACACAGACAGATTTAATTGTTTTTAACAAAGATAATTGTTTTTAATAAGCACAGAAACAATCTATTTATTGAAGTGGCATTCCATTTCAGAGAGTAGTGATGGGCTTTGTGTGTGCTTCAGGTTTTAAGATATCAAGCTGAGATTTGGAGATCTATTGCCACAGGACACTGTCCAGCAGAGAGTAAGGAAATTAGTCTTGTGTAAAATGAGATAGCAGATAGACCATAAACATTGAAAACGTTTCAGTGCCTGAAACTGTGCCTGAAGAAAGATTAGACACATATGCATCACATGATATATTATAAGCCACATGCTGAAGCATACAGTTTGCCAAGGGATTGACAGCATTGTCAGTTGAGCTCAATGTGAGGGTATTGTGATTTTTTTAATGTCTCTAATTCAATGAAACAAATCCTGCATGTTTATCTGGTTTCTGGGTTCTTGATAATCAACTCAGTTCAGAATCAGCAAATAGCTGACATCTTGTGCAGACGTAATACCCAAATCCTAAGAAAAAAAGATTGTTCCCTTACCTGTCCTCTGTAAGCCGCATCAAAATCCTTCCCTCAGTAGAGAACACAATGAAGGACATGCGCAGCTGTGGACTGGAGAGAAATGAACAATACCCAGACCATTTATATTAATGTTATCTCTGTTGTCAGTACACTAACAATCACAACAAGCAATGAAATACATCATACCCAGACCATGTGTGGTTAATGGTTAATATTTGTGTTTATATTGAATTTATCTAAAGTTTATATTCATTACAGGGTCTTTAAACAATGTGGGACAAAGTACTCTCACCTTATGAACTTGTGAGCCAGATGTTCCACAAAGTGATAGATTTCAACCCAGTGGTGCTGCACACTCCCAGATCTGCGAAGTGAGATGACATGTTGATGAGGAGTTTGCATAACAGAGTCTGGAGGAAATTGAGAGGTTAAGGTACCTGATTGTGAAAGGGAGTCAGGGGGGTCAAATTGTACTTTATCTGTAGAAAGGCAGCATCTGCCGTTAAACATTTTCACTATTATGTGGATCCTTCTCTACAGTCAAAGACTGTTTGACGCAAAGGCTTGAATGTGCATCAAATATGCACACCAAACTTTTGCACTTCCTACAATATTTTCTGTAATCAACTAACAGAAAACAGATTTCTACTTAACTTTGTGCTACTTCTTCTGCACATCATGCTGTATCCCCACCTAGTGTACACGCTTCATCCTATCCAACCATTACAGTTTGGGATGATGTTTATCTTGGCTGCATGCAGTCTTTCCCTGCCTGTGTGTAATTGTTATACAGTTCCTCAAGCTGTCTGGCTCCACTACTGTAGCAACACTGCGGCCTGTATGCTCTTCCTACCAGAAAATAGCTTCGGAAGCACACATTCCATTTGAACACGTAACCTTGGTTGAAGAGCAACAGTGTACAGTAGTGTATAACTCTGATTGATTTATTAGATAGTTGCCATCTTTGGACTGCCCCAATGATATCATGCTGATGCAGAGCAGTGACATCATTCTTCTAAGATTACTTTCAATGTTTTTATAATGCAGCCCCAGTAATGATCTTAGTGTTATTTGAGCCAAGTCAATGATCAGTCATACCTGCAGTACCGGTCAACAGATTTTCTTTATTTTTACTATTTTCTACATTGTAGAATAATAAAGAAGACGTCAAAACTATGAAATAACACATATAGAATCATGTAGTAACCCCAAAAAATGTTAAACAAATGGAAAAATATTTGAGATTTGAGATTCTTCAAAGTAGCCACCCTTTGCCTTGARGACAGCTTTGCACACTGTTGGCATTCTCTCAACCAGCTTCATGAGGTAGTCACCTGGAATGGATGTGAATTAACAGGTGTGCCTTGTTAAAAGTTAATTTGTGGAATTTCATTCCTTCTTAATGCGTTTGAGCCAATCAGTTGTGTTGTGACAAGGTAGGGTGGTATACAGAAGATAGCCCTATTTGGTAAAATACCAAGTCSATATTATTGCAAGAACAGCTCAAATAAGCAAAGAGAAATGACAGTCCATCATTACTTTAAGACATGAAGGTCAGTCAATCTGGAAAATGTCAAGAACTTTGAAAGTTTCTTCAATTGCAGTCACAAAAACCATCAAGCGCTATGATGAAACTGGCTCTCATGAGGACCGTCACATGAAAGAAGACCCAGAGTTACCTTTGCTGCAGAGGATAAGTTCATTAGAGTTACCAGCCTCAGAAATTGCAGCCCAAATAGATGTTTCACAGAGTTCAAGTAACAGACACATCTCAACATCAACTGTTCAGAGGAGACTGTGTGAATCAAGCCTTCATTCCCTTTGGGTTGTGCCGTGGCGGAGATCTTTGTGGGCTATACTTGGCCTTGTCTCAGGGTGGTAAATTGGTGGTTGAAGATAACCCTCTAGTGGTGCTTCTACACCTGCATTACTAGCTGTTTGGGGTTTTAGGCTGGGTGTCTGTACAGCACTTCGAGATATTAGCTGATGTACGAAGGGCTATATAAAATAAAATTGATTGATTGATTGATAGTGGTGTGGGGGCTGTGCTTTGGCAAAGTGGGTGGGGTTACATCCTGCCTGTTTGGCCCTGTCTGGGGGTATCGTCGGATGGGCCCACAGCGTCTCCTGACCCCTCCTGTCTCAGCCTCCAGTATTTATGCTGCAGTAGTTTATGTGTCGGGGGGCTAGGGTCAGTCTGTTATATCTGGAGTATTTCTCCTGTCGTATCCGGTATCCTGTGTGAATTTAAGTATGCTCTCTCTAGTACTCTCTTTCTTTCTCTCTTTTTTTCTCTTTTTCTTTCTTTCTTTCTCTCTCATGGAGAACCTGAGACCTAGGACCATGCCTCGGGACTGCCTGGCTTGATGACTCCTTGCTGTCCCCAGTCCACCTGGCCGTGCTGCTGCTCCGGTTTCAGCTGTTCTACCTGCGGCTGTGGAACCCTGACCTGTTCACCGGACYTGCTACCTGTRCTAGACCTGCTGTTTTCAACTCTCTAGAGACAGCAGGAGCGGTAGAGGCACTCTGAATGATCGGCTATGAAAAGCCAACTGACATTTACTCCTGAGGTGCTGACCTGTTGCACCTTCGACAACCACTGTGATTATTATTATTTGACCCTGCTGGTCATCTATGAACATTTGAACATCTTGGCAATGTTCTGTTATAATCTCCACCCTGCACAGTCAGAAGAGTACTGGCCACCCCTCATAGCCTGGTTCCTCTCTAGGTTTCTTCCTAGGTTCTGGCCTTTCTAGGGAGTTTTTCCTACACCTGCATTGCTTGCGGTTTAGGGCTTTAGGCTGGGTTTCTGTACAGCACTTTGAGATATCAGCTGTAGTAAGAAGGGCTTTATACATACATTTATTTGATTTGATTCATGGTCGAATTGCTGCAAAGAAACCACCACTAAAGGACACAAATAATAAGAAGAGACTTGCTTGGGCCAAGAAACACAAGCAATGGACATTAGACCGGTGGAAATCTGTCCTTTGGTCTGAGTCCAAATTTGAGATGTTTGGTTCCAACCGCCATGTCTTTGTGAGACGCAGAGTAGGTGAACGGATTATCTCCCTATGTGTAGTTCTTACCGTAAAGCATGGAGGAGGAGGTGTGATGGTGTGGGGGTGCTTTACTGGTGACACTGTCTGTGATTTATTTAATATTCAAGGCTCACTTAACCAGCATTGCTACCACAGCATTCTGCGGCTGTGGTTTTTCAACAAAACAATGACCCAACAGACCTCCAGAATGTGTKAGGGCTATTTGACCAAGAAGMAGAGTGAAGGGTGGCTACTTTGAAGAATCTCAAATATAAAATATATTTTGATTTGCTTAACACTTTTTTCATTACGACATGATTCCATATGTGTTATTTCATAGTTTTGATGTCGTCACTATTATTCTACAATGTCGAAAATAGTAGAAATAAAACTTTTGACTGGTACTGTACATGTCAATGTCTTTGTAATGCAGCCCCAGTAATGATCMTATTGGAGTCAGGTAAATGATCAGTCATAATGCCTACATGTCAATGTGTTTATAATACAGCCCCAGTAATGATCTCAGTGTTATTGAAGTCAGTTAAATGAACAGTCGTTGTGTGTTGTTGGAGTCAGGTAAATGATTGGTCATTATGTGTTATTGAAGTCAGTTAAACGAACAGTTGTTGTGTGTTATTGAAGTCAGTTAAATGAACAGTCGTTATGTGTTATTGGAGTCAGGTAAATGATCGGTCATTATGTGTTATTGAAGTCAGTTAAATGAACCTCTTGAAGCTAGGGGGCAGAATTTTTATGTTTGGAAAAATAACGTTCCCAATGTAAGCTGCCTATTTCTCAGGTCCAGATGCTAGAATAATAATTGACAGAGTAGGATATAAAACACTCTAAAGTTTCCAAAACTGTCAAAATATTGTCTGTGAGTATAACAGAACTGATTTTGCAGGCGAAAACATGAGGAAATCCAACCCGGAAGTGCCTTTTATTTTGAAAAATCACTGTTCCATTGTCTGCCTTTCGTCCATTTAAAGGGATATCAACCAGATCCTTTTTATGTCTCTATTTTGGTTGGTCAGGGTGTGAGTTGGGGTGGGCATTCTATGTTTTTGTTCTATGTTGTCTATTTCTATGTGTTTGGCCGGGTGTGGTTCTCAATCAAAGGCAGCTGTCTACCGTTGTCTCTGATTGAGAACCATACTTAGGTAGCCTTTTCCCACCTGTGTATTGTGGGTAGTTGTTTTCTGTTTTGTGTCTATACCAGACAGAACGGTTTCGCTTTCGTTCTCCTGTTTGTTGTTTTTGTTCAATTTGGTTTTTGGATTAAATTATGAACACTTTAAACGCTGCACCTTGGTCCACTTTTCCTTCAGCCCACGAGAATCGTTACAGAACTACCCACCAAAGGACCAAGCAGCGTGGAGAGGGCTGGACATGGGAGGACATCCTGGACGGCAAGGGATCCTACACATGGGAGGAGATCCTTGCTGGAGAGCGGAGGCAGCAGGAAAGGGGAACCAGCGGTATGAGGGAACACGGCTGGCAAGGAAGCCCGAGAGGCAGCCCCCCAAAGAATATTGGCGGGGGCACACGGGGAGTGTGGCAGAGTCAGGTTGGAGACCTGAGCCAACTCCCCTTGCTTACCGTGGCGAGRATGGGACTGGTCAGGTCCCTCCAGCCCGGAGCTGCCAGAGTCGCCCTCCAGCCCGGAGCTGCCAGAGTCGCCCTCCAGCCCGGAGCTGCCAAAGTCGCCCTCCAGCCCGGGGCCCGCTGCGAGGGTCCCCAGTCCGGGGTCGGCGGCGAGGGTTGCCACCGTGGATAGATGCCCACCCAGACCCTCCCCTATAGGTTTAGGTTTTGCGGCCGGAGTCCGCACCTTTGGGGGGGGTACTGTCACGCCATGAGTTGGGGTGGGCATTCTATGTTTTTGTTCTATGTTGTCTATTTCTATATGTTTGGCCGGGTGTGGTTCTCAATCAGAGGCAGCTGTCTATCGTTGTCTCTGATTGAGAACCATACTTAGGTAGCCTTTTCCCACCTGTGTTTTGTGGGTAGTTGTTTTGTGTGAGTACCTGACAGAACTGTTGCGTTTTGTTCCACTTTTGTTTTTGTTTCAGTGTTCAGGTTATAATAAACATCATGAACACGTACCACGCTGCGCTTTGGTCTACTCCTTCTTCCTCAGACGAACATCATTACATAACCTTGGTAATTGTTCCCATCATTGTGTTCTCACAGTGTATGTGAAAGGGGAATAAAGGGATTAAGGGTTCAGGAAAGACACACAGTTTGTCACGCCCTGGCCTTAGTATTCTTTGTTTTCTTAATTATTTTAGTTAGGTCAGGGTGTGACATGGGGAATGTATGTGTTTTTTGTAGTGTCTAGGGTGGTTGTAAGGTTTAGGGGGTTTATTAGAGTAGTTGGGTTTATGTTTAGTATAGAAGTCTAGCTGTGTCTATGGTTGAGTGTAGGTATCTAGGAAAGTCTATGGTTGCCTGAATTGGGTCTCYATTAGAGACAGCTGGTTATTGTTGTCTCTGATTGGGAGCCATATTTAAGGCAACCATAGGCTTTAGCTGTTTGTGGGGAATTGTCTATGTCGAAGTGTTTTGTGTCAGCACTGATTTTTGTATAGCTTCACGGTCGTCTGTTCTGTRTGTTGTTTTGTTTTTTCCTTCTTTAAAATAAAAGAAGATGTACTTTCCACGCGCTGCGCCTTGGTCCTCTCTCAGTCCCGTTGACGATCGTGACACAGTTATTAATTTAAAGGTCCAATGCAGCCGTTATCTCAATATCAAATCATGTCAGGGTAACACTGAAGTACCTTACTGTGATTGTTTTAAATTCAAATGGTCAAAAATAAATGAAAATAGCTTCCCAGCTAGCACATAATGTTCTGAGAACCATATGTTTCTTAGAGCTTGGTGAGAACGTGGTTGTCCTGTCGTTATTTTGCATACAACTATAATGGAATTTTAATGTTTGTGCTTTTCTTATAACTAATTGATGTGTTCTATTTATGTGCTGTTCTATAAACCAATTTKTGTGTTCATGCAAGTGGCTGACTGAACGAATCCTCACTATCAGTCGCTGCAATTTGGCAGTACGCCCAGACCTTGTTTTGAGAACAAAAGATATCTCAGTTTCATGGTCTTAACTTAGAGAGAAGAAGCCTCATGCGTTCTGACTCCTAGAGATGAACATACTTTGGTGCGAAAAGTGCAAAGGACCTTATGAAGATGCTGGAGGAAACAGGTACAAAAGTATCCACAGTAAAACGAGTCCTATATCGACATAACCTGAAAGGCCGCTCAGCAAGGAAAAAGCCACTGCTCCAAAACCGCCATAAAAAAGCCAAACTACGGTTTGCAACTGCACATGGGGACAAAGATCGTACTTTTTGGAGAAATATCCTCTGGTGTGATGAAACAAAAATAGAACTATTTGGCCATAATGACCATCGTTATGTTTGGAGGAAAAAGGGGGATGCTTGCAAGCCGAAGAACACCATCCCAACGGTGAAGCACAGGGGTGGCAGCATCATGTTGTGGGGGTGCTTTGCTGCAGGAGGGACTGGTGCACTTCACAAAATAGATGGCATCATGAGGATGGAAAATTAGGTGGATATATTGAAGCAATGTCTCAAGACATCAGTCAGCCTTCCTTTAAAATAAAAGAAGATGTACTTTCCACGCGCTGCGCCTTGGTCCTCTCTCAGTCCGTTGACGATCGTGACACAGTTTTATATTTAAAGGTCCAATGCAGCCGTTATCTCAATATCAAATCATGTCAGGGTAACACTGAAGTACCTTACTGTGATTGTTTTAAATTCAAATGGTCAAAAATAAATGAAAATAGCTTCCCAGCTAGCACATAATGTTCTGAGAACCATATGTTTCTTAGAGCTTGGTGAGAACGTGGTTGTCCTGTCGTTATTTTGCATACAACTATAATGGAATTTTAATGTTTGTGCTTTTCTTATAACTAATTGATGTGTTCTATTTATGTGCTGTTCTATAAACCAATTTCTGTGTTCATGCAAGTGGCTGACTGAACGAATCCTCACTATCAGTCGCTGCAATTTGGCAGTACGCCCAGACCTTGTTTTGAGAACAAAAGATATCTCAGTTTCATGGTCTTAACTTAGAGAGAAGAAGCCTCATGCGTTCTGACTCCTAGAGATGAACATACTTTGGTGCGAAAAGTGCAAAGGACTTATGAAGATGCTGGAGGAAACAGGTACAAAAGTATCCACAGTAAAACGAGTCCTATATCGACATAACCTGAAAGGCCGCTCAGCAAGGAAAAAGCCACTGCTCCAAAACCGCCATAAAAAAGCCAAACTACGGTTTGCAACTGCACATGGGGACAAAGATCGTACTTTTTGGAGAATATCCTCTGGTGTGATGAAACAAAAATAGAACTATTTGGCCATAATGACCATCGTTATGTTTGGAGGAAAAAGGGGGATGCTTGCAAGCCGAGAACACCATCCCAACGGTGAAGCACAGGGGTGGCAGCATCATGTTGTGGGGGTGCTTTGCGCAGGAGGGACTGGTGCACTTCACAAAATAGATGGCATCATGAGGATGGAAAATTAGGTGGATATATTGAAGCAATGTCTCAAGACATCAGTCAGAAGGTTAAAGCTTGGTCGCAAATGGGTCTTCCAAATGGACAATGACCCCAAGCTACTTCCAAAGTTGTGGCAAAATGGCTTAAGGACAACAAGGTCAAGGTATTGGAGTGGCCATCACAAGACTTGACCTCAATCCTATAGAAAATTTGTGGGCAGAACTGAAAAAGCGTG
>NC_036855.1:21635442-21688370 GCF_002910315.2 Salvelinus sp. IW2-2015 | reverse complement strand
AAGGTTAAAGCTTGGTCGCAAATGGGTCTCCAAAGGACAATGACCCCAAGCATACTTCCAAAGTTGTGGCAAAATGGCTTAAGGACAACAAGGTCAAGGTATTGGAGTGGCCATCACAAAGACTTGACCTCAATCCTATAGAAAATTTGTGGGCAGAACTGAAAAAGCGTGTGCGAGCAAGGAGCCTACAAACCTGACTCAGTACACCAGCTCTGTCAGGAGGAATGGGCCAAAATTCACCCAACTTATTGTGGGAAGCTTGTGGAAGGCTACCCGAAACATTTGACCCAAGTTCAACAATTTAAAGGCAATGCTATGCGAGCAAGGAGGCCTACAAACCTGACTCAGTTACACCAGCTCTGTCAGGAGGAATGGGCCAAAATTCACCCAACTTATTGTGGGAAGCTTGTGGAAGGCTACCCGAAACATTTGACCCAAGTTCAACAATTTAAAGGCAATGCTACCAAATACTAATTGAGTGCATGTAAACTTCTGACGCACTGGGAATGTAATGAAATAAATAAAAGCTGAAATAAATAATTCTCTCTACTATTATTCGGACATTTCACATTCATAAAATAAAGTGGTGATCCTAACATTCCTAAGAGAGGGAATTTTTACTAGGATTACATGTCAGGAATTGTGAAAAACTGAGTTTAAATGTATTTGGCTAAGGTGTATGTAAACTTCCGACTTCAACTYTACATCTTTCACAAGCTTGTTTTCTCTGAGCATATCGTTAGCTAGTCCATACATGTCTATATTCTTTGTAGACGTAGTGCTTCGTGCTGAAAGATTAGTAATTTCCTGACATCCGATTGGTTACTGGCATTTACAGGCCCTTTCTGGAAACCTGATTGGTTAAAATACCTCATGTGCCGCGCAGCATTTCCTTGTTTGAAAATATCTCCAGCGAAGAATCAACGTAGACAAAATGAGAAAATCTCYAAGAATATACCTACAGTATGTGAACAAAAATAGGCAATCTCAGTTTGTCAATGCGAGAAAAGCAGTGAATGAAAGAAACATTTGCCTGATCCACCAATTGAGGCAGTGGCAGTACAGGTACTGGAGAAAAAGGAGGTAGCCCGCAGCAGCGCGTTAAGACACAGATTAGTTGAGATGAAGATGATAACTAGCAGCGATCAACCAGACAGCAGCCAGTCAACAGTGGCTTTTATTCCACATCTCAAATAAACCACCTTGTACATGATTTGATTTGTCAGTCCAGTGTCTAAACACTGGATTGCCAATCACCATGGACTTCACCAACTAGTGATTCTGTAATTATGTCATGATAGAATGTGCAGTGTTACGGCTCTCGTCGAAAGGAGTGAACCAAAGCTCAGCGTGGGGAGTGTTCATGATTTTTATTTTCAAAAAACACTCAAACAAAATAACCAAAAGTGAAAACGAAAGCGCACAGGTACAGACACGAAACAGAAAACAAGATCCCACAACTGAAGGTGGGAAAAAGGGCTGCCTAAGTATGATCCCCAATCAGAGACAACGATAGACAGTTGCCTCTGATTGGAACCATACCCGGCCAACAAAGAAATATACAAACTAGAATGCCCACCCCAAATCACACCCTGACCTAACCAAATAAAGAAATAAAAAGGCTCTTTAAGGTCAGGGTGTGACATGCAGACTGTGAAGGTGATCATGATACATTTAGGAGGAGTGTTTACACTTCCTCCAGGCTGCAGGAGTGCTCCAGGAATAAAGAAAAATAAACATGCACTTAGTTTTCACTATGCAGTCCTAAAAATTCTTATTCATTAATCGAGTTTACTGCATCTTGAGCAGGAAGTCTCAATAAACCKATGCGTATACAGAACTATACTTCAGACACATTTATACTTCAGACACATCAGATGATACGGTGTCCCATAAAGCTGAATTGTGCACCTTCTAAAGTAAACAACTATCTTGTAATCTTAATCTTTTTGACCTGTTTCATTGACATACAATTATGTACAAACTGTCCCTAATTTCCCCACTCCACTGTGTCTCTCACAGCCTGTTTGAGTTCAGTGTGTACTGGCGGCTATCTATTGTTCCACAGGAAGGTTATCTCTAACCCAAACAACAGATGACTTAAACAGGAGGGCAGTGGACCAGGCCTCGAGGAGTGAGCAGCCTCTAATTTAATTTCAGTCCCTCTGTCTTACTCTTTCCAATTACTAAGATATTGCATTATTGGATTGCTATATGAAAGCCAATTACCATTCACTTTGTTACTTTCACTAGTTTCCATATCCTGTTTGGGCTGCAGGGGCAGTATTGAGTAGCCTGGATAAAAGGTGCCCATTTCAAACGGCCTCGTACTCAATTCTTGCTCGTACAATATGCATATTATTATTACTATTGGATAGAAAACACTCTCTAGTTTCTAAAACCGTTTTGAATATATCTGTGAGTAAAACAGAAACTCATTTTGCAGCAAACTTCCTGACAGGAAGTGGAAAATCTGAAATCGATGCTCTGTTCTAGGGCCTGCCTATAAATGTGCTTGATATGTATTAGTATACATGCACTTCATACGCCTTCCAAGATGTCAACAGGCAGTGAGAGAAGAAATGGAGTGTATAACATGATCTGAGGTCGAATAAAAGCTCTTGGCATGACGTGACACCAATTTCCTGTTTTCTGGAACGCGCGAGAAGGGACTTGGTATTGCCTTCTGAAAAGCTGTCGTTATAGACGACTAATATCTCCGGCTTTGATTTTATTTGTAAATGTGACAATATCATCGTAAAGTATGTTTTTTCAATATAGTTTTATTAGATTATTGAAAAATTTTCGGGACGTTAGGCGTGTTGCGTTGTCTGCGTTTGTTCACGAAGGAGAGCTTCGCGCCACTTTGCTAGCTTTCCGTGCTAATTGACTGGAGAAGAGGACATTCTAAAACCAAACAACGATTGTTCCCGACAAAGGACCCCTGTACAACATTCTGATGGAAGATCATCAAAAGTAGGACCCATTTATTGATGCTTTCATATATCTGTCGAACATGTGTACTATTAGTTTGCGCCCAGATTTTGGGCACTCTCTCGCATAACGTAAGCTGGATGTCGTAATGAAGTTATTTTTAGAATTCTAACACGGCGATTGCATTAAGAACTAGTGTATCTATCATTTCCTATACAACATGTATTTTTTAGTAACGTTTATGAATAGTTATTTGGTCAGAATAGGTGAGTGTCATAAAAATATCCGGACATTCTGGGAAAAAGCTGCTACGTTAGCACAATGTATAACCACTGATTTCAGCTCTAAATATGCACATTTTCGAACAACACATAAGTGTAGTATAACCTGATGTTATAGGACTGTCATCTGATGAAGCTTATCAAGGTTAGTCAAAAATTATATATCTTTTGCTGGTTTGTTACGATCGCTAACTTTTGCTGCTGGTAAATGGCTTGTGTCTCTGGCTATTGTGGTAAGCTAATATAATGCTATATTGTGTTTTCGCTGTAAACGCTTAAGAAATCGGAAATATTGGCTGGATTCACAAGATGCTTGTCTTCATTTGCTGTACACCATGTATTTTTCAGAAATGTTTTATGATGAGTATTTAGGTATTTCACGTTGGTGTCTGTAATTACTTCGGCTGCTTCGGTGCTATTTGTGATGGTAGCTGGATGGTAGCTGCAATGTTAAAACTGATTTATACCTCAAATATGCACATTTTTCGAACAAAACATAGATTTATTGTATAACATGTTATAAGACTGTCATCTGATGAAGTTGTTTCTTGGTTAGTTTGGTTGGTTCTTGGTTAGTTAGGTTGGTTTTGTGCATGCTACCTGTGCTGTTAAAAATTTCTGTCCTTTTTTGTATTTGGTGGTGAGCTAACATAAATATACGTGGTGTTTTCGCTGTAAAACATTTTAAAAATCGGACATGTTGGCTGGATTCACAAGATGTTTATCTTTCATTTGCTGTATTGGACTTGTAATGTGTGAAAGTTAAATATTTCTAAAAAATATATTTTGAATTCGCGCCCTGCACTTGAAGTGGCTGTTGTCATATTGTGCCCGGCTTCGGGTTTGCAGCCCAAAGAAGTTAACTTCTCTAGGGTAGGGGGCAGCATTCTGAATTGGATGAAAAGCATGCCCAAATTAAACTGCCAGCTACTCATCCCCAGAAGATAGGATATGCATATTATTAGTGGATTTGGATAGAAAACACTCTGAAGTTTCTAAAACTGTTTGAATCATGTTCTGTGAGTATATACAGAACTTATTTAGCAGGCGAAACCCAGAGGACAAACCATTCAGATGTTTTTTTTTGAGGTCACTCTCTTTTCAATGATATTTCATTGGGAAAACAGATTTCTAAGGGACCTGCTTGCAGTTCCTACCGCTTCCACTGGATGTCAACAGTCTTGAGAAATTGGTTGAGTGATTCCTTTGTGTAATGAAGAAGTACGGCCATCTTGAACGAGAGTCACTTGAAGTGTCCTGTTAGATAGAAGCGCGTGACCAGAAAGCTAGCTATAGTTGGTTTTAATCCTGTATTGAAACAGATCATCCCGTCTTCAATTGATCGATTATTAACGTTAAAAAATACCTAAAGTTGTATTACAAAAGTAGTTTGAAATTTTTTGGCAATGTTTACAGGTAACCTTTGAATATTTTGTAGTCACATTTGAGCAAGTTGGAACCAGTGTTTTCTGGATCAAACGAGCCAAATAAATGGACATTTTGGATATATATCGACGGAATTAATCGAACAAAAGGACCATTGTGATGTTTATGGGACATATTGGAGTGCCAACAACAAAGCTCGTCAAAGGTAAGCATGAATTATATTTTATTTCTGCGTTTTGTGTCGCGCCTGCAGGGTTGAAATATGATTCTCTGTCTTTGTTTACTATTGTGCTTTCCCCAGATAATAGCATCGTTTGCTTTTGCCGAAAAGCCTATTTGAATTCTGACATGTTGGCTGGATTCACAACCAGTGTAGCTTTCATTTGGTATCTTTCATGTGTGATTTAATGAAAGTTTGATTTTTATAATAATTTTCATAGAATTAATTTGAATTTGGCACTCTGCATTTTCTCTGGCTTTTTGCCAAGTGACACAGGTAGCGTCCCGCCTAAACTCAGAATTTTGGATATAAATATGAACTTTACCGAACAAAACATACATGTATTGTGTAACATGAAGTCCTATGAGTGTCATCTGATGAAGATCATCAAAGGTTAGTGATTAATTTTATATCTATTTCTGCTTTTTGTTACTCCTCTTCTGGCTGGAATCTTTTTTTTCTGTGACTTGGCTCATACCTAACATAATCGTTTGGTGTGCTTTCGTCGTAAAACCTTTTTGAAATGAACACTTAGGCTGGATTTACAACAAGTGTATCTTTAAAATGGTGTAAAATACTTGTATGTTTGAGGAATTTAAATTATGGGATTTCTGTTGTTTGAATTTGGCGCCCTGCAGTTTCACTGGCTGTTGACGAGGTGGGACGCTACCGTCCCACATACCCTAGAGAGGTTAACTGTTTACATTATGTGGAACACTGAGCTGATGAGTAATCACCACCCTTTTGAAGGTCTTATTAGAATTGTTACATGCTGACCAGACCGGACACGTCGTGCTCGAGCGTCGCAAAATACATTTGGAAATCCATGTTATTCAATTATTGCGCCAACGAGCGTCTGTGACGCCAAGGGCTAAAATAGAAGTCGTTCCTATTTTGACGCAGATCGCGCTGAAAGTCATCTCCTCATTGGTTTATAGAAGCAGGTACCCACGTGCCATTTACTCATTGGTTATACCCACGTGGGTGATGAAAGACAAACTTTGTTGCTAAATAGCTAAATAGGACAAATTAACGTTAGCTAGCAAGTGCAAGCTAGCTAGCTAAATTGCTATACATGTTTTAATGCTTTTCGACCTGTCGCCAAATTAATGTCATTGTTCAGAGTTTGTTTTGATATTTAACCTGCGTGTCGTGATCGCGTTTGGTGTGGGGGGCAAAATAAATTTATGCACGATAGCGCACGATGGCGCACGCGCGCAGCCGGTTTGGGTTCCGTGTTAAACAACAGTGTTTTATATATATTTTTTAAACATAGGTCAATGCAACCCGATTGTGGTAAGAAATATGGAAACAATTGAGAGATTTATTCACCTCTGAATCTATTTTTGATACTCCCTCCCATGAATAGAAATATAACCTTTATTATGATTACAGTATTACCATACTAAGTGGATTGTACAACCCAGAATGAAGAGTTAAAATTATTTTCTATGTTGATTTCCCTTACTTTAAGCTAAAATCTAAACGCTTACATAAAAATGTAATGATTATTATCACACAAGTGATAAGAGGATGGAATGGAATGGAATTTTAATATTTGTGCTTTTCTTACAACTCATTTCTGTGTTCTATTTATGTGCTGTTCTATAAACCAATTTCTGTGTTCAGCAGGTGGCTGTCTGAATGAATCCTCACTATCAGTAGCTGCAATTGGCAGTACCCCAGACCTTGTTTTGAGAACAAGAACGAAAGATATCTCAGTTATAAGGTCTCAGCTTAGAGAGAAGCCTCGTGAGGTATTGGTCTGTCACATGTTATGAACCAGTATTGGTTGGTCACATGCATGAAAGAAAATGGTAATGATTCATTAATTATGCTAAATCATGCAAATATAACTTGTCGGTGTATAGCCGTATATAAGACAACTGCTGGGACTGCCCATGGCGGAGCTCCTGATTGACATGTGTACTATGGTGCATTGAGTTGGTTGGAACCTCTCCAGCGCGCTGACAATAAACATGATTCATTTAAGATTGACTTCAAGAGTCCCTGTGTAAGAATTTCCATGACACAACCTTCCCACAACTTTCTGGGAATGGTGCAGGATAATTATTTGCACTTTGGAACATTTTGAGCACATTTAAGGAACTTTAAAAAACATTTTTTGGGGTGGTATTTCATCACTTTAAAGAAAGTTTCCTAAAAGGTCAAATATGTTTGCATTTCATTTCAATTTTGATAATGTTCTAGGAACATTCTCCAACTTGTCTGACATTGGGGAAACAACGGTCTGTGGGAATTTCAATACTTCAGCATAATGTTTCCTCCAGGTTTCCTCGTGGTTCTTTTTAAAAGAATGTTCTCAAATTGTTCCAAGAATGTTAAGAAACAACGTTCTTCTGTGGGAATTTCAGTACCTCAGCATAAAGTTTCCTACAGGTTGGGGAAGGTCCAGCCTTCCATTAAGATTAGAAACTTGGGTCTGGTTTAGTCTTACCATATGGATGTGTTGGTAACACATCATTCCAAGATCAAAATACCTATCCGAGGCCCTCAAAATAAAGATAATTGATGATCAGGAGTCTGGGAGGGGGTTACAAATCCATTTCCAAGCAATTCAAAGTGCATCATTCCACTGTCCAACGGTCATCTACAAATGGAGAAAATTCCAGGCCACTGGCAATCTACCTAGGACAGGTCGTTCCCCCAAATTCAGCCCAAGAGCTGACCAAAAGATGTCATAGAAGTCTTTAACAAAAACAGGGTAACATGAAGGGATCAACATGCCTCTCTTACCACAATCAATGTGCCCGAGTCAACTGTCAGAAAGGGACTTGGCCTACATGGGAGGTCAGGAAGGAAGAAGCCTCTGCTCTCAAAAAATAATACCAAGACACGACTGACGTTTGCCAGACAACACCTGGGTAAWAACTGAAACTACTGGAGCAATGTGCTCTGGACAGATGAGTCAAAAAGGGGAGTTGTTTAGCCACAATGCCAGATGCCATGTTTGGCGAAGACAAAACACTGCCTTTGAACAGAAGAACCTCGTACCAACCGTAAAGCATGGAGGCGGTGGCATTATGGTTTGGGGCTGCTTTGCTGCCTCAGGGCCTAGCCAACTTGCCATCATTGAGTCAACCATGATGTCAATATTGTACCAGAGAATTCTTGAGGAAAAGGTGAGGCCATCTGTCAAATAGATGAAGCTGAACCAAACATGGATATTGCAACAGGACAATGATCCAAAACACAAACGCAAAGCTACAACAGAATTGGTCAAAAATAATAAATGGAGGGTTATGGAATGGCCGAGTCAAAGCCCAGATCTCAATCCTGTCGAAATTCTATGGGGAGACTTGCATGCAAGAAAGCCCTTAAACATAACACAGTTGAAGCAGTACTGTAAAGAATGGGCAAAAATTCCTCTGAGTCGATGTAAGAGACTGATAGACAGTTAAAAGAAACGGCTACATTGAGTTATTTCAGCCAAGGGGGKAACACAAGCTATTGAAGCTAAGGGTGCACTTGTTTTTTCCGCACTATGGAATTGCATTTCTGTAGATTTGATTAATTAATAAATGATTGCAAAGTATAATCTTTTAGTGTCATTTGTTAAATTAGTTTTCCTTTATCTGTCAATAGTGTTGAAGTGAAGATTACATATCCACCTGTCCAAATAAGTAKAAAAAAAATACAACTTTCCAGGGAGTGTACTTGCTTTTTCACATGACTGTATTTAAAGTCATGTTCTCAAATTGTTCCGAGGATATTAAGACAACTTTAGTAACGTTCAGAGTATGTTATTTAAAAATATTATTTAAAAACAGAAAACATTCCATTCTCGGCATCAACAAAACTCTCTATATCCTCTATTTTGTTAAGTGTGTTCAGGTGTGTTGGCCTCCCCCATTAATTGGCCACACCTGATCTTAATTAGTGCTTGTTTCCATCCTGTTGGCACAGTGTACTAAGTCTATGGATAGAGAAAAGAGATTATCGGTTTGAATCTCACTGATGCCGTATCACAATAAAAAATAAATGTGTTTGCTTGATTAATGCACGATTAATTTCCATGTTTTATRTGTGCTTGGAGTTTAAATTAGTTAACCCAAAATAAGCTAGCAGTTTTATTAAAAGTCTTATTGAAACATTCAGGGGAAATTTTAAGGAAGTTATTAAAAAACTTCCAAATAATCTATCATTTCTGTTCTCAGACTGTTAATAAAACCTCCCAGGAAAACGTTCAAGGAACCAGAGTAAAACGTTCTCAGAACCTCCCTGCAACCTAAAAAATAAAAATCTCAGAAAAGGCAATATTTTCACTTCCGTTCCCAAAACCAAAAACGTGTGTTCACACAACGTCCAAGGAACTAAATGTTCTAGCTGGGTTCTTAGCAAAGAGCAATTTCTCAAGCAAGAATTTTGCTAGGACTGTCTGGTAGTGGTCTGAGTTGGGAGYGGAAAACTGAAATCTAGCTGTTATTGGCAGACAGGTTTGGAACTCTCTTTCTTTTTGGTCTATTAGTGTAATTTACCGCCTGATAATGTCACCAGGCAGGCCAKAACTCCATCCCACCAAAACAGGCTGAAATTTCAGGCAGTCTTTTCAAACAGCTTTTACACTAAAAAGGAATTATCATAATTTTCACAATTTCACAGTACTGTATTATTCCAAACTCATAGTGTGGAAATATATATAAAAACATGAAAATCATCATAGAGAAGAAAACTCACGAAACGTTTCTCACCATCAAATTGCCAGACGGTAGGTTAGATACTCTTTCATTCTGTCTYTGTGTGTGTCATTGTTTTAATTCCTGTCTTTACTCCTATCTTCTTATTTCACTGCCCTATTATCTCTCTCTCTCTTTAAGCATTTCTCTTTTTCCATTGTTAACAAGATACGAGTTTCAGCACAGACAGCGCAGCCAAAAGGCTGAAACGTTGGAACATCTGGACCTAATGGAAAAAGGGTTCTGCAGACACAGAGAGGAGGAGATACAGAGAGGAGTGATGAACAGACAGAGAATGAAGAAGGACAGTTATGGTAAAAAGGGGAGGGATATCAATTCAAACAAAGGAAGAGCAGGTAGAAGAGCGCAGCAGAGGACTATAACAGAATTAGGGGGACAGCAAGTACAAATCCAAGCGAATACACAGAGTAACACAGTGCTGGGTGTCCAATATTCTTGTTGTATTCACATGTATTCTTCTGTTAGCTAAAACAATGTGCACACACACACACAGCAGTAGTTAGAGTATGTAAATGTTCATCATACTCTCTACATCTGTCTTTTGGATCCTACAATTCCAGATCTCTGTCTGAAGTTCCACTTAGCTAAATGTTGTGCCACCACAGAAATGTCTGCCTAGAGTTGGCATTCTGATTTAAGGGGGAAATTGAAAATCAATCTTCATCCAAGAGTAAGAAACTTTTTAAACAATTGAAGAGAGGGAAAGGCAGGCCCGAAGACGCTGAAGACTGCTCTTCCACATTAGACAGATAATCATCCAATCAATAAGTTATAGTTTTAAAGTATTGAAGTCCAGAAGGTAGCTACATCTATCAGAACCAGATGAGGCTCCATTTGTTTACCCAATCATTAGGTCTGTCTCGTCTTTGCTCACAATAATCAGGCCTTTTTAGTGGGGGTTAAGGAAACCAATATGTAATTTGGTCATTTGGGTGAACTAACACTACTGTAGAACTACTGTAGAAGTGACAGGGAAACTCTACTTATAAATTAATTTGAGAACCTCATAGAGTAGCATAAATGAGGTATTGGATTGTAGTTGGATCAATTAAATTCAGCCTCTTTGCCCAACTGTAGTAAAGCATGGAGAAAAAATATATTGATTTGAATGTTGTGATTCAACTAGAGCTCAGCCTGCACAACTTATACATGTTTACTGTATGTGACTGATGGAGTATCAAATGTGCCACTGWTCACCAGCAATCCAGATCTATCATGGACCATAAAGCGTGGCCTGAGAACTTTACAAGAAAGCATCTGCTCACTTCATTCATCCCGGCCCAAAGGGGAATTGCACTGGCCTTTTAACCATGCTTACCAAAAATTCACAAGAGACAACTACAGATAGTTGGACCWAATGCTCGATCATTGTCCCACCATCATACTCACCTTGTATAAGATACTGGTTGTCAAAGATACAGGAACAAAAAATATATGTTTTCCCCATTAGGTTATATTACATTTCTAGTCAGACTGCATTCAACATTGTATAAAGTATACATAAATATAGCAATTATGTAATATCAGATTGTTMATTTGATAAGTGTAATAACCATTGAGAAAACGCTTGTGAGCCTACCATTTTGACATTTTGGCAATTTMATATTTTCATGGCCATTATTACCAGCATATGGCAAAATAAAATGTAAATTGCTTCATATGGCCCCAGGGGGCATGATAATAACAATAACATTCCTGAACGTGTCTAAGTATGACATCATGACAAAATCTGAAAACACTGAGACTGGCAACGACAGATGTGACAACGAGATGTTTCTGCAAATTAAACATTAATTGTGCTTTGGTAAAATATGAAATAAGATGGTCACTATCTACCTACCCTTAAAGTCGAAGTTCACAGATTTTACAAGGTGCACTCAACAACCAACAGTTCCCCAACTGAACTCTGCCCCCAATAGACATGACAAGCAGCAAAGGTGAGGTGGAAAGAGAAGGATGAATGACAAACTCACTTGTCCAAAACGAAGTAGAGGTCAAAGCCCCCGAAGCAGGATGGTCCACCCTGCCCTCTGTCCTGGTTGTGCCCAGCGTTACCAGCTGTCAGCACCACCAGCGCACTTACAGCACCAAGCAGCACTGGTAACCAGGAGCCTCTGCACCCATATAAATACATTATTCAAGTTTGGAGGAGCTATTTCACATGAGAGGAAGAATAACACCACCTTGGAAAACAAGTGGAGAAAAAAGGATTCCTTATTTCTGTATCTTCATCCAATATTCTTCAGCATTGAACATAACTAATCCAAAAGGGTGAAGTGGAAGGCAGAGAATGCACTGATGCTATGAATCCAGTCTGTCTCAATTTAGTCAGGAGGCTCTCATCACTGGCTCGGGGACAAGCACAGGCTACACACACATGCACTGAGCCTCATATTAGCCCACTCCTCTTATCTCGCCTTTTTCTTTTGCTCTTTTCTTACTGTTGGGAAGTAGGACAGGGGAAGTGTATTCCAGGCAGCTCCAGAGAAACCTATGTAATTGTGTCTAACTTAAAGRCTCCTTCCACAACTCCCTGACTTTCTTTTCCTTTTTTCTCATGGTTGAGGCAGTAATGAAGACAGAGGTGAGAGAAAGACAAACTATCCCCTTCTACTGCCATCTAGTGGTGTCAATCACTACCAGGAGCTCATAAGATCAAATATGTATTTGTCACATGCACTAAATATAACAGGTGTAGACTTTACCATTAAATGTTTAGTGTTAAGTCTACAAATGTTGTATTCGGTGCATGTGACAAATACAGTTTTATTTGATATTCTCCTGGTATGGAACCTTGTCATACTGACTGTCACCACCAGATGGCTAGTTTGTCTTTGAGAGTTTCAGTCTGTTTACCTGAGGATAATACTTTAACCAGCATAAATATACTGATTTAACTTTTTAATGTGTAGAAAGATAACCTTGAAATGGGCATGGTCTAATTAATTTAACAAACGAAAAGACATTTAATAAATCATAAAATCAATTGTTATTTCTGGTTGCTTTGTAGTAAACCCCTCTAAACTTAAAACCTGTTACATTCAGTTTCTTCTGCATTGGGAATAGATTAACTAAAAATGTCATAACCACAAAACAAATATGTCAATGACCTGAAACAAACACTGTCAGTAAAGGGTGTGTAAACTTTTGGGGAATTTTGCAACACTGCAACCTGCAAATAGCTATTTTAAGTATTTTTTACTGGCTTAAACTAGACCTTACAAAAACACTCTCACATCTTTGTGTATTGATATTTTTCCGGCAGTAAATGACAGTTAACATCTATCATGATGTTCTTGAAGTAAAAAAAGCACGGACACCCTAAGGTGAAGTGCTGAGTAACAGAGGATGATCTATACAAATGAAACAGAAAGTTGCACACTAACACGTATCTTTCTTTTTCATTTGTATCATGATGTTTTTACCATTTATATTCAACCAATCCAATTAATCAGACACCAGAACATTCACATTTGACACAAAGTAAGCTGACACAATAGATGTAATTCACTGTATATTGAGAACACAGTGAAGAAAACAATTCACTTCCCCACAGAGCTGAAGATAGGGCATGAAATGGAGGGATCACTCTTCTTAACCACCTTGAATTCACATGCCTTTTGGTCCCACTCCTTCATGCAATCACCAGGAAAATCTACGGGAGTTGCATACCTGCAATCAAACAATCAACATCAGCAAATCATTTTGTTGTGTAAATCAATAGAATTTCACTCACCCAGTCTATTAATAAACGCCTGAGATAGCTTGTGTGGATATTTTGAGAAGATAACAATGGGTTGTATATTCCTTTAGTGTGATAGATACAGACTGGGAAGGCTGAGGGCTACATAGACCATGCATTTTGTAGGTGATAGTATAAAGTTGTACCCCGAGCAGCATGAATTACAAGTGCAGTCCATGCAATCACTGTTCCTCCAGCGGGAACCAACAGGATGCCATGTCTTGTCCTTGTCGTCACGACAATGGGTTTTGCCTAAACAAGAAAACAATATAACATATCAATGTGTTTGTTGTCTTTTTCAATGTACTAGCGTAATTAAAAAATGTTTGTGTTCATGAAGGTGGTTAGCTGGTTAGCTTAGTCTTTTACTTTACCCGGGTCAGAAGTCACAGCTTTGCTGTAGCAATAAGCATGGAGCAGTGGAAGTAGCGCACACAGGATTAAAGCTAGGGCCAATGACCTCTTCACAGGGAGAAGGGAGGGAAAACATATGTTATTGAGGGGAATAAACAAGCAATTGGTCTACCGTTGAACCTTAAAAACATTGAAGATAAAGAACTAGAAAAGGGAACTGACACATTTAAACATGTTAAAATAATAGTTAATTGYCCTTACTCTAGAAAATAAATACCGYTAACTTTATTTTTCCAATGTCTTTTCTCTATTGTGCCGTTTAAATCCACCATCCATTCAGACTCAAACAAAGGGGATTTTGCAGTATTTATTTTTATGTCCACATTATCATATCAAAATGAAACCCCATTAGGCTACTTGCAGTGCATTCGGAAAGTATTCAGACCCTTTGACATTTACCCATTTGGTTACGTTACCAGCTTTTTCTAAAATGTATAAAAACAAAAAAATCCATCATCAATCTACACACAATACCCCATAATTCCTCTTTGGAGATGGTAGAACCTTCCAGAAAGACAACCATCTCTGCAGCACTCCACCAATCAGGCCTTTATGGTAGAGTGGCCAGATTTAAGCCACTCCTCAGTAAAAGGCACATGACAGCCCACTTGGAGTTTGTCAAAAGGCTCCTAAAGGACTCTCAGACCAAYAGAAACAAGATTCTCTGGTCTGATGAAACCAAGATTGACCTATTTGGCCTGAATGCCAAGCGTCACGTCTGGAGGAAACCTGGCAACATCCCTAAGGTGAAGCATGGTGGAGGCAGCATCATGCTGTGGGGATATTTTTCAGGGGCAGGAATTGGGAGATCGAACATATCTGAAGAGACCTGAAAATAGCTTTGCAGCAACGCTCGCCAMCCAACCTGACAGAGCTTGAGAGGATCTGCAGAGAAGAATGGGACAAACTCCCCAAATACAGGGGTACCAAGCTTGTAGCGTCATACCCAAGAAGACTTGAGGCTATAATCGCTGTCAAAGGTGCTTTAACCTCTACGGGATCGGTGTCCCTAAACCAGGACTGTTGTTGCTAACGTACGCTAATGTGACTAGAATGAAGTAGTATACAACAGCCAACTTTCCAGGACATAGACATGTCTTATATGGGCAGAAAGCTTAAATGATTGTTAATCTAACTGCAGTGTCCAATTAACAGTAGCTAGTTTAGTTTAAAAATACCATGGTGTTTAAGGAGAGTGTACAACAACAAAAAACTTGTATCACGGCAACTGATTTGATACATTCACCTCTGAAGGTAAATAATGTACTTACATTCAGTAATCTTGCTCTGATTTGTCATCCTGAGGGCCCCAGAGATAAAATCTAACATTGTTTTGTTTGATAAAATACATTTTTATGTTCAAATGTAGGAACTGGTGCCTACAGTTTGACCCCACTGCTGTCTCTGGATCCATCTAGATGTGTGAAAGTTAGTGTATAAGCGAATGATCCATCATGTATGACATTCCTGGGAGCGTGTAAACTTGAATTCTTTATTACCATAGCAATTTTGRATGTTCTCTATAGTTATGTACTTGAAAATGTATCAATTGACCATTTAGGAACATTTGGGCAAACTTCTAGCAGACTCGATACAAAATATTGTGCAGTAATGTAATTCTTCACTGGATCCGTCTGAAACATTGCACACACACTGCTGCATCCTATCTGAAAATATGGCCTTTCTCTTGCATTTCAAAGATGATGGAACAAAACATTTTTTGAAAACGCACGTTTTTTTGTTTGCACAGTATAATATTTTACTGTGAGGACAGACGCTAGGAGACGAGAAGCGAGGTGATGGAGTCCAGGTGAGTCCAATGAAGCGCTGATGCGCGTAACGATGGTGACAGGTGTGCGTAATGATGGGAAGCCTGGGACACACGAGCGCCAGAGAGGGGGAGCGGGGGCAGGCGTGACATTTACCAGATCTAATGTGTTATATTCTCCTACATTAATTTCACATTTCCACAAACTTCAAAGTGTTTCCTTTCAAATGGTATCAAGACAAAGGAGATGATTGTGGACTTCAGGAAAAAGAGGACCAAGCACGCCCCCATTCTCATCGACGGGTCTGCAGTGGAGCAGGTTGAGAGCTTCAAGTTCCTTGGTGTCCACATCACCAACAAACTAACATTGTCCCAGCACACCAAGACAGTCGTGAAGAGGGCACTACAAAACCTATTCCCCCTCAGGAGACTGAAAAGATTTGGCATGGGTACTCAGATCCTCAAAAAGTTCTACAGCTGCACCATCGAGAGCATCCTGACCGGTTGCATCACTGCCTGGTATCAATTTGTCAGAGCTAATGGTGMGAGTCTTCGGCGTCTCAGACCCCGTAACGGGAGGAGTAGAGACAAGAGAAGACTCGGCCTCAGACTCCGACTCGCTACTCAATGGGGAAAACCGGTTGAAAGTTTCTGTCGGCTGAATGAGCGACACCGGTTGAGCATTCCAACAGCATTTCCCTCCAGAAGCCATGAGAAAATTGTCCGGCTGCGGGGACAGTGCGGGGGGATTTATACTAACGTTACTATCTGTACTTACTGGTGGCACAGACGCTGTTTCTTCCTTTCCTACACTGAAATTACCCTTGCCTAACYATTGCGTCTGAAGCTGGGCTTGTAGCACAGCTATCCTCGCCGTCAGGRGATCATTCTCATGTATATAATGAGTACAGCGAATGCAATTAGAAGACATCATGTTAATGTTACTACTTAGCTTCGGCTAAGTAGTAACTATAATGCTATAATGGAAAATCAACCAAATATAAGGACTGTTCTATCACCTTCAAAATCCTGAAAACATAACATGCAAAATTACCTACCATGATTCACACCAATGTAGACTGGATTCTAATGTAATTCTATTGGAGTTCTTGTAGGGAAGTACATGCTTTTAAATAGTGGGTCTTTTGGAAGTAGCCTACCTTTGGAATTAAATAAAGGGGTGGGGATGGGAAAAGAGTAAACAAAAGTGAGAAACATGCTTACTTTGTTAGGTTCAGGGCTAGGGTTAGGAGTTAGGTTTAGGGTTAGGGTTAGGGGTTAAMATTAGGGTAAGGGTTAGGTTTAGGATTAATAGGAGTAGGAGTTTGAATGGAAATACATTTTAGGTCCCCATGAGGATAGAAGAACAAAATGTTTGTGTGTGTTTGTAAAGTCTGGGTTGAGCCAGTAAACAAGGAACTTCATAGCTTCAAAATACGTCTAATAAATTATATWTTTTTATATATTTTTTCTCTGAATTAATTTTACAACTAAATATCATACACACTAAGGGCTATTTACATGTTGCTTTGTTGCGTAGAGGACCTTAAATTCTGATTTACCGAAAGTCCACGTGCACCATTTACTGACCGTGTTTGACCCCAGCCCTTGTTTAATTCCAAAGGTAAGCTACTTCCAAAAGACCCACAAGCCTGTGAAGTTCTCTACCCTAGAAGATCCCTAGAATTACCTTAGAATCCAGTCTACATTCTTGTGAATCATGGTAAGTTTCTTGAAATTTGGCATGCTATGTACAAGTTAGTAGGAATTTGGAGGAGCTGGAACCGTCCTTGAATTTGGTTGATGAAGCTGTGTTCTTCTTCTACCTCCTAATGGCAAATAGGTGATGGGGCTTGAGTTGCACATTTTATAATTTTATCACAATGTGGACATAATAAATACTGCTGGCAAAATGAATCTTTTGAACTACCCCATATATGTGTTTTAAGTCGGAATGGATGGTGGATTTAAATTACATAGTAGAGGAGGGCATTGGACAAATATTACGTTATTTTATAACCTAGGGTAGGGTCAATGATAAGCTCAAAATGTAGAAATGTGTCAGTTCGGTTTAGATAGTTGTTTATCTAGAATTGTTTTGAACGGTTCAACGGTAGGCCAATGGCTGTTTATTCCCCTCAATAACATATGTTTCCCTCTCTTCTCCCTGTGAAGAAGTCCTTGGCTCTAGCTTTAATCCTGTGTGTGCTGCTTCCACTGTTCCATGCTTATTGCTACATAAAGCCTATGACCTTGAAGCCAGGTAAAGTAAAAGACTATGAACCCCCCCCTCTCTCTCACTCACACACACATGCACACACACAATATATATAGTCTGGTTACCAGTCTTTTTAGCTAACATTTCCACTCCTGTTATTTGCCAAAGAGACTGGCCTTTCGGCAATCTCAACGTTCAAATATGCAGCTGGATTTCCAACAGAGTTGCTCATTGGTTGTTGGAGATAATATTCATATATTCCATGATAACATGTGGAGCCTCAAAAATAGAATTAGAATTATAACAAATTTAAAAATAGATATATTTAGCGGTTAGCTAGGCAAGTTGTTGTATTTTGAGGCTTAAAATCATAGCCAGGGCCATCTCTAACCTTTTGGGGTTTTTAATGCTAATTTCCTGCAACTCTACAAATTTTGCCATGGGGAAAAAAGTARGTTTTTTGCAATTCTACACATTTTACCATGTGTTGGAGAAAAAACATAGCAATTTTATAACAATGCAATTATACTAATTTTGCAATGGGGCAGAGAGACATTTTTTTCAGTTTTACAACAAATTTTCTGGGGGGTTGAGAGCATTTTTAGCAGTTTCAAAGATKATTTCCTGCAATTCTACACATTTTGTATCCATGTTAATATGATATCTGAYTGAWAATGACTAACAAAATCAATGCGTCCCCAGTCGGGATTTGGCCATGATTACTACAAYTATAGATGGCTGATTAGACTAATTTAAAAATTGTTAGCTGACATGGCTAATTGAGTGACTGTCAGTGACTGAAATAACAAGACAAAAAGTGCTGATACACAACTGATACACAACTTGCACCTGGTGTATTCTACTATTCTTACTTTCAATAGTAAGTTTAGTAAGTTCCTAAAATTTACAGTACAAGTCAAAAGTTTGGACACACCTACTCATTCAAGGGTTTTTCTTTATTTTTTATTATTTTCTACATTGTAGAATAATACTGAAGACATCAAAACTATGAAATAACACATATGGAATCATGTTGTAACCAAAAATGTGTATTCTTAAAAGTAGCCACCCTTTGCCTTGATGACAGCTTTGCACACTCTTGGCATTCTCTCAACCAGCTTCACCTGGAATGCTTTTCCAACAGTCTTGAAGGAGTTCCCACATATGCTGAGCACTTGTTGGCTGCTTTTCCTTCCCTCTGTGGTCCAACTCATCCCAAACCATCTCAATTGGGTTGAGGTTGGGTGATTGTGGAGGCCAGGTCATCTGATGCAGCATATGACCTGGTAGAGAAATGAACCTTCAATTACCTGGCAACAGCTCTGTAGGACAGCTCTGTAGGACACTGCAGTCAGCATGTCAGCATGCCAATATCATGCTCCCTCAAAACTTGAGACATCTGTGGCATTGTGTTGTGACAGAACTGCGCCTTGTAGAGTGGCCTTTTATTGTCCCCAGCACAAGGTGCACCTGTGTAATGATCATGCTGTTTAATCAGCTTCTTGACATGCTACACCTGTCAGGTGATGGATTATCTTGGCAAATGAGAAATGCTCATTAACAGGGATGTAAACAGATTTGTGCACAAAATTGGAGAGAAATTAGCTTTTTGTGCTTATGGAAAATTCCTGGGATCTTTTATTTCAGCTCATGAAACATGGGACCAACACTGTACATGTTGRGTTTATATTTGTGTTCAGTATATTCAGTTTGAGAATTTAGACTTGAGCTAGCAACTTTTGACAGACTGGTTTTTGTCTGGACAYCAACAAATGGTTGCTTAGCAACCAGARACCAAAGCTGGAACATCCATCTGTGGAGAAAAATAGAGATAGAGTTCCAATTTGCATAACTTTATGATTGATGATAGCTATGGGGGTTACCAAATCAGAATCAAATCCCCTGATCTCCTCGAGCTCATTAATGATAGAATGGTGATATTTGAAGATTAAAGAAAGGCCAGTCTCTGCAAATAACAGGATTGCRAAGGAGTGGAATGTTGGCGAAAAAGAATGATACGCAGGCTACATCAAATACACAAATACAACAAAAATATACAATATGCTATACTATTTTCTTGTTTAGGCATGATTACCCATTGTCGTGATGACAAGGATGAGACATGGCATCCTATTGGTTCCCGCTGGAGGAACAGTGATTGCATGGACTGCACTTGTAATTCATGCTGCTCMGGGTACAACTTTATACTATCACCTACAAAATGCATGGTCTATGTAGCCCTCAGCCRTCCCAGTCTGTATCTATCACACTAAAYGAATATACAACCCATTGTTATCTTCTCAAAATATCCACACAAGCTATCTCAGGCGTTTATTAATAGACTGGGTGAGTGAAATTCTATTGATTTACACAACAAAATGATTTGCTGATGTTGATTGTTTGATTGCAGGTATGCAACTCCCGTAGATTTTCCTGGTGATTGCATGAAGGAGTGGGACCAAAAGGCATGTGAATTCAAGGTGGTTAAGAAGAGTGATCCCTCKATTTCATGCCCTATCTTCAGCTCTGTGGGGAAGTGAATTGTTTTCTTCACTGTGTTCTCAATATACAGTGAATTACATCTATTGTGTCAGCTTACTTTGTGTCAAATGTGAATGTTCTGGTGTCTGATTAATTGGATTGGTTGAATATAAATGGTAAAAACATCATGATACAAATGAAAAAGAAAGATACGTGTTAGTGTGCAACTTTCTGTTTCATTTGTATAGATCATCCTCTGTTACTCAGCACTTCACCTTAGGGTGTCCGTGCTTTTTTTACTTCAAGAACATCATGATAGATGTTAACTGTCATTTACTGCCGGAAAAATATCAATACACAAAGATGTGAGAGTGTTTTTGTAAGGTCTAGTTTAAGCCAGTAAAAAAACGACTTAAAATGGCTATRTGCAGTGTTGCAGTGTTGCATAACGGACCTTAAATTCAGATGTCCCCCTTAAGTCCACACACACCATGTACTGACAGTGTTTGTTTCAGGTCATTGACTTATTTGTTTTTTGGTTATGAAATYTTTAGTTAATCTATTCCCAATTTAGAAGAAACTGAATGTAACAGGTTTGAAGTCCAGAGGGGTTTACTACAAAGCATAATCAATGAGTTAGCCAGCTAACTTTGATAAGCAACCAGAAATGACTATTGATTTAATTTACTGAAAAAGCTAAAGGTACATMTCTTTTTGTTTGTTAAATCAGTTAGACCATTACAAGCCTATCTTTCTACACAATAAAAATTCATTCAGTATATTTACGCAAGTTAGCTGGCTAACACCTTTATGCTGCTTTATAGTATACTCCTCAGGTAAACAGACTGAAACTTTCAGAAAGACAAACTATCCATCTAGTGGTGACAATCAGTGTGACAAGGTTCCATAGCAGGTGCTCATCATATCAAATAAAATACAATTTTATTTTTCACATGCACCAAATATAACAAGTGTAGACTTTACAGTAAGCATTTCAGGTAAAGTCTAAACCTSTTTTATTCGGCGCATGTGACAAATAAAATYTGATTTGACTTGATCTAATGAGCTCCTGTTCTAGAACCTTGTCACARTGATTATCACCACTAGATGGCAGTAGAAGAGAATAGTTTGCCTTTCTTTCACCTCCGTCTTCATTACCTCTTCAACCATGTYAAAAAAGGAAAATAAAGTCAGAGTTGTGGAAGGAGACTTTAYGTTAGACACAATTATATAGGTTTCTCTGGAGCTGCCTGGAATACACTTCCCCCTGTCCTTCTTCCCAACAGTAAGAAAAAAGCAAAAGAAAAMAACAAGATTAGAGAAGTGCGCTGCTGTGAGGCTCAGTGCATGTGTGTGCAGCCTGTGCTTGTCCCCGACCCAGTGATGAGAGCCCCCTGACTSAATTGAGACAGACTGGATTCATAGCATCAGAGCATTCTCTGCCTTCCACTGCAGCCACTGCACCCTTTCGGYTAACTTCTATTCAATGCTGAAGAATACTGGATGAAGACACAGAAATAAGGAAGTGCAGAGGCTCCTGGTTAACAGTCCTGCTTGGTGCTGTAAGTGTGCTGGTGGTGCTGACAGCTGGTAACGCTGGGCACAACCAGGACCCTCTGCACCCATACAAAGACATTATTCTAGTTTGGAGGAGCCATTTCATGTGTGAGGAAGAATAACACCACCTTGGAAAACAAGTGGAGAAAAAACAATTTGTATGTTCAAAATGACGCCGGAGAGGATAGCTGCTGTTTTACGGGCTCCTAACCAATTGTGCTATTTTGTGGGGTTTATTCAGCATTGTTTGTAACTTATTTTGTACATAATGTTGATACTACCGTCTGTTATGACCAAAAATAGCTTCTGGATATCAGAACAGCAATTACTCACCTCTAACTGGAAGAATATTTTTATTTAATGTTGCTCCCGGACAAGGAGATAAAGGGGGAGCAGATCAGGGTGCCTTGTGAGAATTCGTCAGCAAGTGGGTAACCCGCCTCTACCTCCCGTTTTATTGGCCAACGTGCAATCACTGGAGAATAAACTGGATGAGCTCCGTTCAAGACTATCCTACCAACGGGACATTAAAAACTGTAATATCATATGTTTCATCGAGTTGTGGCTGAAGGACGACACGGATAATATACAGTTGGCTAGCTTTCCGTGCATCGGCAGGACAGAACAGCTACGTCTGATAAGACGAAGGGTGGGGGTGTGTGTGTCTATTTCTCAATAACAGCTGGTGCGCGATGTCTAATATTAAGGGAGTCTCGAGGTATGGCTCGCCTGAGGTAGAGTACCTCATGATAAGCTGTAAARCAAACTATCTATCAAGAGAGTTTTCATCTATATATTTCGTAGCTTCCTATTTACCACCACAAACCGACGCTGGCACTAAGAACGCACTCAACGAGCTGTATAAGGCCATAAGCAAACAAGAAAATGCTTATAAAGAAACGGCGCTAGTGGCATGTGGACTTTAATGCAGGCAAACTTAAATKCATTTTACCTAATTTCTACCAGCATGTCATGTGCAACCAGATGAAAAAAAACTCTAGACCACCTTTACTCCACACACAGAGACGCGTACAAAGCTCTCCCTCGCCCTCCATTTGGCAAATCTGGCCATGATTCTATCCTCCTGATTCCTGCTTACAAGCTAAAACTAAAGCAGGAAGTACCAGTGACTCGCTTAATACGGAAGAGAAGTGGTCAATTACGCATATGCTACGCTATAGGACTGTTTTGCTAGCACAGTCTGGAATATGTTCCGGGATTCATTCAATGGCATTGAGGAGTATACCACCTCAGTCACCGGCTTCATCAATAAGTGCATCGACAATGTCGTCCCAACAGTGACCGTACGTACATATCCCAACGAGAAGCCATGAATTACAAGCAACATRCGCACCGAGCTAAAGGCTAGAGCTGCCACTTCAAGGAGCGGGACACTTATAAGAAATCCTGCTATGCCATCAGATGAACCATCAAACAGGCAAAGCGTCAATACAGGACTAAGATTGACTCCTACTACACCGGCTCCGATGCTCATCGGATGTGACAGGGCATGCAAACTATTAAAGACTACAAAGGGGAACACAGCCGCGAGCTGCCCAGTGACGCAAGCCTACCAGATGGGCTAAATGCCTTTTATGCTTGCTTTGAGGGAAGCAACACTGAAGCATGCATGCGAGCACCAGCTGTTCCGGACGACTGTGTGGTCACGCTCTCCATAGCCGATGTGAACAAGACCTTTAAACAGGTCAACATTCACAGATGGATTACCAGGACGTGTACTCAGAGCATGCGCGGACCAACTGGCAAGTGTCTTCACTGACATCACTGAACCGCTCCCTGACCAAGTCTGCAGACCACCATAGTCCCTGTGCCCAAGAAAAGCGAAGGTAACCTGCCTAAATGACTACCACAGTAGCCATGAAGTGCCTTGAAAAGCTGATCATGGCTCACATCAAATCCATCAAACCCTAGACCCACTCCAATTCGCATACCACCCCAAAAGATCGACAGATGACGCAATCTCAATCGCACTCCACACTGCCCTTTCACACCTGGACAAATGGAACACCTATGTGAGAATGTTGTTCATTGACTACAGTTCAGCGTTCAACACCATAGTTCCCACAAAGCTCATCACTAATCTAAGGACCCTGGGACTAAACACCTCCCTCTGCAACTGGATCCTGGACTTCCTGATGGGCCGCCCCCAAGTGGTAAGGGTAGGCAACAACACACACGCTGATCCTCAACACGGGGGGCCCTCAGGGGTGCGTGCATAGTCCCCTCCTGTACTCCTTGTTCACCCACGACTGCGTGGCCAAGCACGACTCCAACACCATCATTGAGTTTGCTGACGACACAACGGTGGTAGGCCAGATCATCGTTAACGTACTCATCATGAAGCCGATATCTTGTACAGTGTGTGTGTATGTGTTTGTGATCTTATGTTTAGCAGACCTAGATAGAACATGTGAAATCAGCTCTTTTCTGGATAGGAGAAATTGGGATTGGGAAGTATTCAGTGCCTGTGTTGTCAAATCAATGATTAGCAGCGGCTAGTTCAAACATAATTAGATTGAGATATTTATAAAGTCAGTTATTTTGGTTAAACATTTTAACTCAAAGGAGCCCATGGAGATGTTTTAAGATTGTTTGCATTGTATTCTAATGTACTCGCCATCTGCTTGTAGGTGTTGGAGGGTGTTGGTGTCTTGGACAGCTCAGAGACAGAGCAGAGCCCTGATGGCCCATCTACAGGTAGTTCATCGCCCCTTGATTAATCATCTCCCCAGCCTGGTTCATCACCTCCCCGGTCCCTTTCCCAACGCCCAGGCCCTTCTCACCAACACCCAAAGTACTGTCCAGGCGCACCCTTGATCTCTGCCCTGCAACTCCATTAACCTCCGCCCCATCTCCCCGACCCAGCTCCAATGGCCGGAAGAGGAAGACAGCTTTAGGTCCTTTGGACACTGACATTATGCAGCAGATGGATGACTCCTGCTGATCAATGTCTCCCGTTTCTCAGGGACATGACAATGTACTTTCACAGGAACATCGATCAGTACTGTGTGTCCGCTCCGTCCGCTCTCGAGTGAGACAGAGCACTCCGTCTCACCCCAAAAACTGGTGTTGTGTGCATTTTTCTTATTCACATGTTCTAACATGAGGAAGCTGTCTCCACTCTCCTGGATGCAGGTCCCCAGTGTTTTTGGAGAGATCAACAAACGTGGGGTGGATGTACCGTGTTGATGACTGTGTTGTCAATGTCTTTAGTGTCTGTGGTGCAAAGGTAATCATGGGCCTTCACAATGGTCTCAGCTTTCTCTGGGGCAACCTCAAGGGCTCGTCCCAGGATCCTCCATCTTGCTGCAAGGATCACAAAGCAGTTCTCTGAAATTCTTCTGGCACTTGAGCGGTGGTAGTTGTAGATCTTCTTCGCATTATCAAGCCCAGAAGAATCTTTGAATAAAATAAGTGTTTTCATTTGTATTGAAGAGGAATGAACATGACAGCTATCAAATGTGTGGTGTAACAACTGTGTAGCATGTGCTTTAGACATAAGCCCCTATTKTCTTACAAAGATGCCTGAACACTTTTATGCARATCATTACAATAATTTTCACATATGTATATAGTCACATGTAAACTCAGCAAAAAAAGAAACGTCCCTTTTTCAGGACCTTGTCTTTCAAAGCTAATTAGTAAAAATCGAAATAACTTCACAGATCTTCATTGTAAAGGGTTTAAACACTGTTTCCCATGCTTGTTCAATGAACCAGAAACAATTAATGATCATGCACCTGTGGAACGGTCGTTAAGACACTAACAGCATACAGACAGTAGGCAATTAAGGTCACAGTTATGAAAACTTAGGACACTAAAGAGGCCTTTCTACTGACTATGAAAAACACCAAAAGAAAGATACCCAGGGTCCCTGCTCATCTGCGTGAACGTGCCTTAGGCATGCTGCAAGGAGGCATGAGGACTGCAGATGTGGCCAGGGCAATAAACAGGCAATAAATTGCAATGTCCGTACTGGAGACGCCTAAGACAGCATTACAGGGAGACAGGACGGACAGCTGATCATCCTCGCAGTGGCAGACCATGTGTAACAACACCTGCACAGGATCGGTACATCCGAACATCACAATGCGGACAGGTACAGGATGGCAACAACAACTGCCCGAGTTACCCAGGAACACACAATCCCTCTATCAATGCTCAGACTGTCCGCAATAGGCTGAGAGAGGCTGAACTGAGGGCTTGTAGGCCTGTTGTAAGGCACGTCCTCACCAGATATCACCGGCAACAACGTTGCCTATGGGCACAAACCCACCGTCGTTGGACCAGACAGGACTGGCAAAAAGTGATCTTCACTGACGAGTCACGTTTTGTCTCACCAGTGGTGATGGTCGTATTTGCGTTTATCGTCGAAGGAATGAGCATTACACCGAGGCCTGTACTCTGGAGCGGGATTGATTTGGAGGTGGAGGGTCCATCATGGTCTGGGGCGTGTGTCACAGCATCATCGGACTGAGCTTGTTGTCATTGCAGGCAATCAACGCTGTGCGTTACAGGAAGACATCCTCCTCCCTCATATGGCACCCTTCCTGCAGGCTCATCCTGACATGAGCCTCCAGCATGACAATCCACCAGCCATACTGCTCGTTCTGTGCGTGATTTCCTGCAAGACAGGAATGTCAGTGTTTCTGAAGAGCCCGGATCTCAATCCCATTGAGCACGTCTGGGACCTGTTGGATCGGAGGGTGAGGGCTAGGGCCATTCCCCCCAGAAACATCAGGGAACTTGCAGGTGCCTTGGAGGAAAAGTGAGGTAACATCTCACAGCAAGAACTGGCAAATCTGGTGCAGTCCATGAGGAGGTGATGCACTGCAGTACTTAATGCAGCTGGTGGCCACACCAGATACTGACTGTTAATTTTGATTTATTTTGACCCCCCCTTTGTTCAGGGACACATTATTCAATTTCTGTTAGTCACATGTCTGTGGAACTTGTTCAGTTTATGTCTCAGTTGTTGAATCTTGTTATGTTCATACAAATATTTACACATGTTAAGATTGCAGAAAATAAACGCAGTTGACAGTGAGAGGACGTTTATTTTTTTGCATATCTTATCTGGATATGGTCACATCAGATTTACCCTCAGAGGGAATGCCTGGTATCCCACAAAGACATATGGGCTCGGTGTTTGGGTCCCCGGCAAGCACTCAGGCCTTGGTAGCGGCAGCTGGCCTGCAATGAGTTGGGAGCCAAACTTGCGTCATGAGAAGATTCCCGCATCTCCCTCCGGACCATATGCGCCCACTTCGATCATAGTGAAGTGGTACCTTGGATCACAGCCTGCCTTCAGGACCATTGCTTAAAAGCCCTTGTAGTTGTAGTACTCGCTGCCCAAGTATTACGGAGCTCAGATCCGAATATTTTTCCCGGCATTGACAGCTCGTGCACAAAACTGATCATTCCAATGATCATTCCAATGATTCCAATGATCTCTGGGGATTTCTTCCCATTTTGCAGCAATTGCAATTCAAAAAGAGACACGTTTGTTTCTTCTTCTGTGGTTAAGAAAGTAGTGTCGTAAAGCATATAACACCAGACTAGGCTGACATGTAGCTAGGTAGCTAGCTAGTATTTGTAAACAGGCATAACACCAGATTGGAAGTTCAAATGTCATTACTAACTAGAGTCAAAGAGTGCCTCCGCCCCTCTTGCTTGGTAAACTAATCTGGTTCCCCAGGCCCTTTAGTGGATATACACTACACAAGACGGACTTCCTTTCTGGGTAGAATAAAACTAAAAGAGTCCGCTGCCACAAAAAAACGACTCCACCCACGTGTACGCACATCAATGAAGTGGAGCTTGTAGATGCCTATAGGCGGATGCCATGGATTGAGACGCAACCCATGCAAAAAAAAAAAAAAGTTACTGTATCTCTAGTTTAAACTGACAGATTTGTTTTATTATGTTACTTATATTGACGTACCGGTGCATCAATAGACTCTAAGGGGATATTATTAATATGACAATGTCTAATTCAGTTACATTTTATGTATGTCAGATAATAAGCTGAGAAGTAAAGGGCATTGAGGCAAAGTCATATAYTGAGTGAGAAACTAAACTGCTAACACAATGTGGAACAAAAATGTAACTGAAAATCTATCTGTAGGGTTTATTGATTGTTCTCTCATTTCCTATAGGTACAGCTCTAGCTGTAATCCTGTTTGCTCTGCCTCCACTGTCCCATGCTGCGTGTCATCTTTCAAAATATGAAACCAGGCAAAGGACAAGACAACAACCCCTCAACAAACAAGAAAAAACATATAGGCCTACATTAGCCTATAGAGCACAGATTAATGAAAAGAATGTCAACTATGTTTTACATTTCAGAAACTAATGCTGTGTTAGGAAGCCTACTCTGATGAATCACATGGTGTCTTTTTAGGCATGATCCATTGCCAGYACCATTTGGATGGTACATGGCATTCTCTAGGGTCTAGGTGGAGGAACAGTGGATGAGATGTGCTGCCATGCGTAAGAAACAAGATACAAACATGTTGTTAAAAATGGTCATAATCATGGCACGTTGTCTTTACCATTTCAGTTTGTTGGAATAAAAGTAGTTCACTGTTGGCTCTAATGAAAATAAAGAACTGTACAATATAATTTGCTAATTTGATTTGTTTGGTGTAGGGCTGCATTCCCCTGCAACGTTCCAAATGACTGCACGACGGAACTTGATATGAAGAGGTGTAAATATGACGTATTTATGAAGAATGATCGAGCTGTGCTATGCCCGTACTTTGGTGGTGTGGGGAAATTATTGGTGTTGTCTGTCATTTACTGCCAGTAAAATATCAATAAAAAATACAATTCAGATCAACAACAAAAAAATGTGTGTGTGTGGTGGTGTTGGGGGGGGGGGGGGATTCTTCTATCCTTGTGGGAACCTAAAACCCCAAAGTCCCCACAAGGATAGTAAAATAAAGGAAAACTCTCCCTTGTGGGGGCATTTCCCACTTCCCCATGAGGACAAAGACTATTTTAAGTAGCTAAGTGGTTAGATTTAGGGATACAATTACAATTAGGGTTTGAATTAGGGTAAGGGGTTATTGGTTTAAAAATCATATTTATTGACTGTTTTCACATTTTACAATCATAATAGTTCYTATAAATACAAATCAGCTTTCACATCAATACATGGATTCATTATTACATAACATGGTTTACAGTTTGTAGTAGCAGTTACATAAAATGTGTTCTAAACTCTCATCATCATGACAATTAGGCATAGGACAAAATGTACTTTGAACAAAACAGCGCCACTTTACTACGGAACGCACTGGTAAACGTCGTACGGAAATCCACCATGTAGTTTCTATGACATTTGCTGATAATTGTGTACTGAGTAGATTTTTAATACATTCTTTACCATCTGGCTTACATAGAGCCACTGCTTTTCAGGGTTCAGAGCAGGCGCTGGCCAAGGCCCCAGTACATGCACCGCCCGTAGGAAATAGCTATCCAGGCGTTGTTTTGCATCCGTGTACTGACAGTGGCAGTGCAAAACAAAAGGAAGTCGGCTATAATCAATGATTTATAGAAACCCGAGGCGGAGTAGTCCTTCTCAAATGTGAAAATTTACACGGAATTTAGATTTTGACGTTTATATTTGACTGAATTTGGACAAAATTATATTTCGATTGCAATCACATAATGCTATCAATGGTAGTAGTATGAAAAGGTGAGTAGCCAATACGACTAGCGCGTGCTAGCTTTAATGCTACTATGCTCGCCAAGTTAGCTAGCTACGTAGCCACGTTGTAATGCCCGGTATGATTGTTAGTTACCCCTTCTGTAAGCTATGCGCTAACGTTAGTGTAATGCATATTTCGTGTTGTTAGCGCATCTGTCTAGGCCATGTAGCTAGCTTACGTTAGCAAGTTAGCCAGCTACATAATAAAGTAATGTCAACAGCGCACAGCTCGCTCTCCGCCATGCATGATGCAAACGCTTGTTGTTTGCTATCAACATTATGAGAACATCTCTAAAGAATCTAGCTAGCTAAAATAATGCAGCTAACGTTACAAAATTGGTTATTAAGCCAATGCATAAGAAAGGTGCTTGTAAGGAACCAGCTGTGGGTTAAAGATGAATGGTCCAACTCAAATGACGTGATGTCCCATTATGTTTTGACGTATATGATATTGATCATGGTTCCTCCCCCTTCAGGCTTGGGTTGAAAGGACCACTCTCTCAGAGCTGTAGGGCCTTGTGGCCCCAGTAGAGGATGTACCGTAGTGGGGACAGGGACTTCCAGAATTCAGCACAGAGGATGGGTACATCCTTGCTGTTCCAGTTGTCAGTTCATGAGCGTGAGCAGGACTTGGTGTTATTGGACCACAGCTATGCCAAGCCATGGAATGCCCACCCGGACGCCAGCAGTGCCCGGCCCACGCGCATGCTGTTCGTCACACCCCGTCGCCAACCTGATGCCGCTCCGTGAGTGTCAACCCTCATAATCCTCACTAATGACTCAATGCCCAAATTATTTTATGCACACATATGACAACACTGAAGGCATGTCTATCTTTCTGCCTCAGAACAAATTTAATTTTGTAACTTTATCAAGGCAATAATTAATTGACCGCTAAAACTGGATAACATTGACTGAAGTATGTTTGTGTCTTTTGCAGGGAATCAGATCTGTCAATAGATGTGGAATCTGTCACGCCTACACCTATTCGACTCTATGACAACCAGAAAGCACGCAGTGTTATGAAGGAGTGTGAGCGACATGTTTTATTTGCTCGCACAGTTGCCGATGGTCCCCCACCCCCTGATGACTGGGACGAACGCATAAACAAGTGAGTGGCCTCTACCCAACATCCCTTTGAATAACCCTATAGAGTTTTTCAAAATATACATTATTTCTGACTTCTGTGGTGCAGTTGCCTTGTTTGCTCAGCTCTTGTATGCACTTTTTCCTAAATTATTAATGTGTCTCATTCTCCATTTCAAATAGTGATCATCTTCAAACTTCATTACTGGTACACACTGCTTGTATTACAGGGCTGGATGGTCGGTCACTCAAAGCAAATTATTTAATAAGGTGCTGAAAGCTCTGCAAGCTGAAAGACTGGCCCGGCTTGCCAATGAAAATGTGAGTTCATAAACACCACCTAAATGCTTTTGTATGTGGTGCCGATTTTGTTTTAAAAGTGATTCAACATGAAAATATTGCATTGACATGTTTCAGTTTGAATMACTATCAAAGTTCCTGTCCCTGTTGTCTCACCATCTCACCACCCTTCTGACTCGTAGGCCTCCAATGAGCCAGTATTGCGCAGGATTGCTGTGGACAAATGTGCCCGGAAGGTGCGCCATGCACTGGCCAGTGTCAACTGGGACACCAAACTGACCCAGTGGCTACACAGCACCCTGATAGAGTCTCTCAGTCTGGCCATGCTGGCTGCTTACCTGGACGTACTGCAGACACTCAAGAGCAAGGTACTCATTATCTCTCTCTTTCAAAATGTGATTACACTTTGATGTTATGACACATGCATTTTTATATAGAGGGATACATTCTATCAGGATGATTCACCATTCCTCTCTGTCTGTGCAGTTGCCCTTGCTGATTGACAGGATGCTGCTGACGTCGTCAGTAAAGACTGGAGCGGCTGGTGCAGAAGCCCTCTCTCTGCTCCTGAAGAGGCCCTGGGATCCAGCCGTGGGCGTTCTGTCTCACAACAAACCGGTACGTCTCTAATGCTGCGATCCCTGTCAGGGGTGCTGGGAGCAATCAGAATTCACTGCAGTCAAAGAATGAATAGGACAATGGAAACAAACACACATTCCAAATTATAATAGGGATGAAAGTGATAGTTGTGGCAGTAAGAGAAAGCTCTTAGTAGTTTCATCTTTATACTGTTTTATATGGCTAACTGTCTTACTTTGACCACTGTTTTGACTTGCACTACTTTGATTACATTTCCCAAATGATGTGATGATAACCAGATGCCTATCTTTGTTCTTGTCTGTATTGCAGAGCAAGCTTCCTGGCTCCCCACTCATCTTAATTGTACCATCAGGTCCCACCAATCCTGTTCTTTCTACCCCTCGCCGATTTAGATTTTGGCAGTCACAACTCTCCTGCTTGGGAAAGGTTTGTATCTATTCTATTCATACTCAAGTGTGACTGCGTCTCTGTGTTTTATTCACACCAAATAGGCTTTTGGGCAAGTAATTGAATTACTTACTGTATAATGTGTCTATCCCAGGTTATCCCAGTAAATACACATGTAAACAGTGGAGCCAATGTGGGCATCACTCAGTGTCTGGAGCACATGTTGGCCACAGTCAGGGCCAAAGTCATGGAGGTAAGGCTGTTCTATGAATCTGAAGTTGTGTATCCAGATTAAAGTTCCTAATCGATTTGACCGTTGCTGCTAATTGAGGTTGTTGTTTGAATACTATGTACCAGACTGATCTGTCTATTCATTTGCTTCTATTAATTTGCTTTTCAATGCATTTATGCACCAGATCCACAGTCACTTCCCTCACAAACCCATTATCTTGATTGGCTGGAATGTGGGAGCTCTCATCGCCTGTCACGTAAGGCTGCTTTATGAATGCTGTCTCTGTCTATACTGAACACATATAAACGCAACATGCAACAATTTCAAGGAGTTATAGTTCATATAAGGAAATCAGTCAATAAGAAATGACACCCTAATCTATGGATTTCACATGACTGGGCAGGGTCGCAGCCATGGGTGGGCCTGGGAGGGCATAGGCCCACCCACTTGGGAGCCAGGCCCAGCCAATCAGAGTTCGCTTTTATGTGAGAGCCGGATGTGGAGGTCCTGGGCTGGCATGGTTACACGTGGTTTGTGGTTGTGAGGCCCGTTAGACGTACTGCCAAATTCTCTAAAATGACATTGGAGGCAGCTAATAGTAGAGAAATTAACATGAAATTCTCTGGCAACAGCTCTGGTGGACATTCCTGCAGTCAGCATGCCAATTGCACGCTCCTTCAACTTGAGACATTGCACATTTTTAGAATGGCCTTTTATTATCCTCAGCACAAGATGCATGTGTAATGATCATGCTGTTTAGTTTCTTGATATGCRGCAACTGTCAGGTGAATGGATTATCTGGGCAAAGGAGAAATGCTCACTAACAGGGATGTAAACAAATGTGTGCACAACATTTGAGAGAAATACGCTTTTTGTGCTTATTGAAAATGTCTGGGATCTTTTATTTCAGCTCATGAAACATGGGACAAACACTTTACATGTTGCGTTTATATTTTTGTTCAGTATATATGGTGTCCACATTTTCTAAGAGTATTCTCTGTGATGCTCAGAAAGATATACATCTGTTGGTTATTGAAAACCAATCCATGGTTTGACGTGTGCGATGGGTGGATGTGACATTGGCGCACATATTGACGTGGTTGTCCTCTCCCAGGTCTCCCTCATGGAGTACCTGACCGCTGTGGTGTGTCTTGGCTTTCCTCTGCTAACAATCAGTGGGTCAAGAGGGGTAAGGAAATATGCTCAAATCTGTTCTGCCTTGTGGAGACATTAGGATATGATGCTTCTACTTGTCTTACAGTTTCAACATTCTTTCATGGGTCAGGGATGTGAGTCATAGACTTGTATTGACTGTATTTGTATTGTTGACTGGCAGGATGTGGACGACCCCTTACTAGACATGAAGACCCCAGTGCTGTTTGTGGTTGGTCAGAACGCTCTGCAGTGTGGCACAGAGGCCATGGAGGAGTTCCGAGAGAAACTTAGAGTCGACAACAGCATGGTGGTGGTGGGGGGAGCTGAAGACAACCTCAGGTGGGTTAAGCCTACCCTGGGTTTACTCTGAGGAGGGTTAGTGGTCTTCACACACTATTGAAATATATATGAAGACATTGGAATTTAAGAAATCAATTTTAAACTTGTTGACTGCTCACAGTCATTTTCTGCATGGCTATTCAATTGAAGAATTTGAGGACATTTCAGTTTATTTCTCAGTCATGATTAAATGGTGTCTTTCCTCAGAATCAACTCAACAAAGATCAAATCAGAGGGACTGACACAGACCATGGTGGATCGCTGCATTCAGGTTMGTCCATTTTTCTTGTCCTTGTCTTGGAAAGGAACCATGTTCGTTTTATTCAGACAATGTTGGCTAAGTGCAGGAGTTTCTACGAAAACTCCAAAAGAATTTTGAGAATTAAACCATGGCCATCAAACTCTTCACATATAGTGTCAGTGAAATGCTTTTGATGCAGATATACATGCCTGTTGTCTCTCGTGTGTAGGATGAGATAGCAGACTTCCTGTCGGGAGTGCTGGAGCGGGCGGAGAGCAACGGCTCCGGAGAGCTGAGGGACCTGGACACAGAGAAGAAGAAGCAGCCCTGGCGGGAGTTACCCTTTGACCTGGAGAGGGCCCGCCCCTCTTCACCTGCCCTCAGAGTACCCATCTCCCCCTCAGGCTCCGAGGTACATCCTGCATCACTCAGTCACGCTTAGGAAAACTAGCAAGGTAATGCTAGGAATTATATACACTGACTGTACAAAACATTAGAACACCTTTTGCCCTCAGAACAGCTTAAGTCCGCCGGGGCATGGACTCTAGAAGGTGTCGAAAGCGTTCCACCAGGGATGCTAGCCCATCTTGACTCCAAAGCTTCCCACAGCTGTGTTAAGTTAGCTGGATGTCCTTTGGGTGGTGGACCATTCTTTATACACACGGGAAACTGTTGGGCGTGAAACTCTGCACCATTGCCGTTCTTGACACACTCCAACCGGTGTGCCTGGCACCTACTACCGTACCCTGTTCAAAGGCACTTAAATATATTGTCTTGCCCATTCATCCTCTGGATGGCACATACAGTGCCTTCGGAAAGTATTCACACCATGACCTTTTCCATATTTTGATATGTTACAGCCTTATTCTAAAATGTATAAAATTAAAATAAAAACTCAGCAATCTATACACAATACCCCATAATGACAAAGAAAAAAACTTTTTTGTTTTTGTTTTTTGCAAATGTATTAAAAATAAAAAACAGAAAGACCTTATTTACATTAGTTTTCAGACCCTTTGCTATGAGACTTGATTGGACGTGATTTGGAAAGGCACACACCTGTGTATATAAGTTCCCACAGTTGACAATGCATGCGCCAGAGAAAAACCAAGCCATGAGGTAGAAGGAATTTTCCATAGAGCTCCGATACAGGATTGTGTCGAGCTACAGATCTGGGGAAGGGTACCAAAAAATGTCTGCAGCATTGAAGGTCTTCAAGAACGCAGTGGCCTCCATCATTGTTAAATGGAATAAGTTTGGAACCACCAGACTCTTCCTAGAGCTGGCCAAACTGAGCAATCGGGGGAGAAGGGCCTTGGTCAGGGAGGTGACCAAGAACCCGATGGTCACTTTGACAGAGCTCCAGAGTTCCTCTGTGGAGATGGGAGAACCATCCAGAAGTACAACCATCTCTGCAGTACTCCACCAATCAGGCCTTTGTGGTAGAATGGCCAGACGGAAGCCACTCTTCAGTAAAAGACATATGACAGCTCGCATGGAGTTTGCCAAAAGACACCTAAAGAAGCAAGATTCTCTGGTTTGATGAAACCAAGATTGAACTCTTTGGCCTGAATGCCAAGCATCACGTCTCGAGGAAACCTGGCCCCATCCCTACGGTGAACCATGGTGGTGGCAGCATCATGCTGTGGGGATGTTTTTCAGTGACATGGACTGGGAGACTAGTCAGGATCGAGGGAAAGATGAACAGAGAAAAGTACAGCGAGATCCTTAATGAAAACCTGCTCCAGAGCGCTCAGACTGGGGCGATGGTTCACTTTTCAAGAGGACAACGACCCTAAGCACATAGCCAAGACAACGCAGGAGTGGCTTCGGGACAAGTCTGAATGGCCTTGAGTGGCCCAGCCAGAGCCTGGACTTGAACCCGATCGAACATCTCTGCAGAGACCTGAACATAGCTGTGCAGCAACGCTCCCCATCCAACCTGATAGKGCTTGAGAGGATCTGCAGAGAATGGGATAAACTCCCCAAATACAGGTGTGCAAAGATTGTGCTTTAACAGTACTTTAAGTACTGAGTAAAGGGTCTGAATACTTATGTAAATTTGACACTTCTGTTTTATTCTTTATAAATTAGCAAAAATGTCTAAACCTGTTTTTGCTTTGTCATTATGGGGTATTGTGTGTAGATTGAGGCGGGAAAAAACAATGTAATACATTTTAGAACAAAGCTGTAACGAAACCAAATATGAAAAAAGTCAAGGGGTCTGAATACTTACCGAAGGGTCGTTATCACTTAATTTTTTTATTATATAATAAATGTGGGTCAGAAAGAAAAGTCAGTGTAGAACATCATTGCCCATCATGCATTGCTCTAACTTTCAAAAGATTGTTCCGAAGTTTGCCCACAAAAAAGTATTTTCCTACGAATTAAGTCGCTAATTTTTGGGGGTCTATTCACACACAAATGCACAAAATCTGCTGAAATACTTTTTGGACATATTTYCATGATTTGAGTGAGATTGTGTTGGATGTCTTGAGACGGCATCCAAATAAAAGAAACYTCTCTAGCTTAGGCTGACAGATTCTTATGGGGATTTTGTATTATTATGCTAATTCGATTTTCACGGGGTGCAGACATTGACCTTCGGGGGTTAACAAGTGACATCAAAAAAGGGATTATATCTTTCACCTGATCAGACTGTCATTGAAAGAGCAGGTGTTCCTAATGTTTTGTACACTAGTGTACATTGCTGATCATTTGATTAGCCGTGTTTTCTGTTTGTGTCCTCAGGACCTGTCCAGTGTGTGCAGCAGTCTCACCTCCAGCCCCAAACCAAAGACCTCGGGACTGTCCCCGGCACAGAAGTCCAGCCTGATCACCGCCACACAACTCCTCAAGACCCATATGCAGCGGTCTGGGACGGTGCTCACACACAAGCAGGCACAAGGTTTGTGGGCTTACTAGCGTGTATGAACACACACACACACAGCTCTCACATTTGACACATTTGTTTGTGTGCGTTTGTTCTAATGAGTCAGTCACCTCCATTGCCAATGTGGGCTTGGGAAAATGTGAATTAAATATTGAATGGTGAAAATAGTTTTCTTTGACATGAATCTTGTTAGAGCAGTCACGACAACAGAAGGGCACAATGGAATGTGACTGATATCTTTTCATCCCTTCTCTTTCTACTATTCCTTCTACCTTTTTAATTCATTCCAGCCCACTTTGCTGCTTTTATGAAACAAAACATGCTTGTGAGGAAAAATCTTCCCCCTGGCGCTCCCTCCTGTGTCTTCGGTAAGTATCTCCTCTTTTCTCTTCTGTRTGCCATCTCCCTCTTACTGCCAGATCATTAGCCTSTGCCGAGTRCCCAACTACCGGATGTTCCGGTTTTCAGTGGAAATGGAAAGAGCCTATGATGCGACCTCCGCTTTTGGACGTTAACAAGGCGGCACTCCATCTGAACTCCTCCACATTTACTGGACTTGTTGAACAATGCAGAAGAGAACCTTCCCTTTTTACTTATATTTTGTCTCGTCAAGACCATGTAGGGGAACTAGTTTAAGATGTTTATTTTACGCCTTCTACGTTAGGTTACCAGATAATTGATGTACATTTTTTACAGGGTCATATAACAATTTATGTACAGGGTCATATAACAATTTTGAGAATTTGTATCAGGGTTGATTGAAGTGGTCTGGTTTGTATATCCCAGTCAGTGATGTCTGTCTGTGTCTCAGTGCCTGTATCCAGTGAGCAGACTGAGAGCCTGGAGAGAGATGAGTTGATGGCCCATCTGAAGAGGAGGCCGACGCCCAGCCACACTCCCACCAAGGCCTCAAAGAGAGCTAAGATCAAGGTGYCCATCCTGCATGGAGAGACAGCAGGGGGCGCTGTCAGCTCTGCAGCACAGGAAGGTAACTGGCTCAGATTTAAGTGTGGGTAGTTTTCTGCTCCTCTAAATGAATGATTCAGTAAAGAAAAATTAGAAATAGTTTCCAAGATAATTTAAATATTTGTAGGGCTTATATGGATCATATTCATTTCCTCCGTTTCAAAACTCATTAGAAACCATTGTCAATGTTATATTGTGGCGTTGTCCGATCAGATTTGGCTTATTCTCTTCATGGTCTGTTTTCCAATGCAGTGGGCCCCTCTGGGAAGCCCCTGAATGTGACTGTGGGACAGACTGTGTCTGGAGCCAAGGAAGTCTCCCGACTCCTCACAGCCCAGCGGTAGGCCTGARACACCATGATCTCCAACTTTCCAAACTCTCTCCCGTTGGGCAGCGGTGTGTGCTGCAAACGGATTYAGTTCTGGACTGGTTGGAAGTTATTGTATAGAAAATAAACTATGGGGAGGGTAGCTACCACAGCAGCTCTGTTTATCGGAGCAACTTTGAGTAGATTGATTGTGTGTGTTAATGCAGGTCTGGTAGTCTGACAGGGGTGTCTAGTMCCCAGAGTCTGGGTTCCAGCTCTTTCCACAATCTGCAGAGTTGCATGGTGTCAGGGTCCTCCTCACAAGTCCAGGCGCAAGCTCCTGCTACTGTCCAAGGTATCTGCTACCTGCCTGCACGACTGTCCTAACTCGGCACTGCAGCAGATCTATCTCACAGAACACTGAACAACAACCAAATATGTTGTACAGTATATTTTCACAGATGTGTTAGTTGCAATGCAGAGGAACAGAGAATCAATGTAAAAAGAATGGGACTAAAGTGGAGTTTTATGTCATGATTTTGAGCACTTCACGAGAACCGATCTGAGCAAACAATGTTATTGATTACTTTTTGCGTTACCCCTGCAATGTCTCTGGTTGTTTTTTCAAGGTCGTTATTTTGAATAGACAAATAGGGGTGGTTCTCAACTGTCGTCACCAGCAATTGTGTTGTTGAGCTTCCTATATTGACTGTGTCTAAATGTGAACTGTGCTGAATCATTCTCGCTGTGTTTGTGTGCAGCACRTTCCGCCAGCAGCCTCCTCCACGGCCTAAGTTTCAGTCTACAGGAGATAGTGACCAAATCCCCTAGCCTGCCCAGCACAACAGCTAGCATGGGCAGCATTCAGGTACACCCAGCCTCAAAAACCTGCTAAAAGTATCCTTGTGTCTGTGTGTGCTGACTCATTGTTACTGACTGGCTCTACCTCTCCTCTCTCCCTAGGCCCTCGGTGGGAAGCCCCAGGGTCAGGTTCTTAACTCCATAGGTACTGGCAGCAGCACTCTGCTCCGGGCAGTGCCTGTGGTCTCCACTGGAGGGCTGACTAAGACAACTGCCATCCACCAGCTACTCAACAACGGCGGGCTGGCCAAGCCGGCGAGTGGCCTCCCCGGCCTGCCACACATCTCCATCCAGAGCGCCGGTACGTCTCGAACTACCAAACCAAGGCGGCCACGCTGAATGCCCAGGGTAAACTCCTTAACCCCTTGTTTCGGGAAAGCTAGAAAAGCAGGACGGGCCCTATCGCCAGTTCACTTTGGCCACACTACAGATGGGTGACAGAGATAGTGGACAGCATGATCAGTAATGTGTATGCAGATAGTCATCTATGAAGATCCTAGGTGTTGTCAGTATCTGAAAAGCCAGACTTGCAGCCGTGTAACATTGAGTATATAGATTTGTATCGTACGGGATGTGTTTTTGTACTAATTTTCATGTTTGGAAAGAGCCATAAGGAAAACATCAATGAATAACATGATCCGGGAGGATGTGACATTGGAATTAGAAGTTTGATGAAGTCAAGTTTAATAGTTATTGTTTCTGAATCAATGGAAGTCTGCGGATATGTCAAATGTAAATGTTCAAAATGCTGACGTGAGAATCCGTCAATGGCATGTTCATATTTGCATGATGTTGCTTTGAATACATGGAACTCTTGATACAAAATTGATGTCACAAGAATTGTGAATCAGGAGGGCCAAAAATGTGTGCATTTTAATATTGTCTAAATGTCACATGACTACAGAATATGTCAATGGCCCTGTTCAGAATGAATTTCTTCACCACATACGTCCACTCGGTAAAGATGGTCTTCATGTTACATTATTAATTAAAGCAGCAGCCATACTTCCAGATGCGCACAAGGACCCACAGACTCACTTTGGAGGGAGTASAAGAGTTGAAGGCAATAATATTCACATCCGGCATACCATCTCTGTTTCTATCATTGCAATAAAGACTGGAAAATAACCCATGTTTTCATTCCTATTTTTCGATTTAGAAATGGGTGTTGCTGTTAAGATATCCAAGTCTTCCACTCCTTCCCCAGGATTGCTGTTGTCTTTGGAGGCTTATTTTTGTAATTCTGTGTAAAGTTTGAACCTGGATGAATCATTTACGCTAAGACTAAAACAAGTTATTTTCTTACATACTCCAGTAGAAATCCTGTATATACGGGAAGATCTCAATTGCATACACCTCGCGTCCATTTGAGAACAGGGACCTCTGGCTTTCTCATCCAATGCGTTTTTAGAAGGAGAGAGGACGCGAGGAGTATGCAATTGAGATCTTTCCTCACTGCGTCTCCTGACATGGACTGTTCTCGTCATTGAGAAAAGCAAGCCAGACATGAAAATACAGCCAAACACCAAATACGCCCTTGGGCACTTKGTTTTATTTGAAGAAATATTTGATCTGATTTAAATATTTTTTCCCACATCGGATTAACACTGCTGGATACTCGCTGTTCAGGAATGTCAGCTGGAAAGTTGCCTGCTTTGCTGTGRCTGAGGGAAAATTCTGTCTGAACTAGGCTTGACACCCAGATCTAGTTAAAAGATCGGAGTAGATCTGTAACCCATGCCATCTCTGTGTGTTGGCAGCAGGGCTCAGAGCCCCCAAAAATATAATTGTGACGCTGCGAGGACAGCCCAGCAGAATGACTGCACTGAGCTAGGCTGTGGGTGGCACGGATGCTGTCCAAACATCCTGATATGAAAGTCTCTCCTCACAAACAGKAAACATGTTAACTTTTATCACATTTTCTAAAACAATGGATTGGTACCAAATATCCTGAGTGTACAAAACATTAGGAACATATTGGAACAAAAATTTAAAACACATCCTAATATTGAGTTGTAACCCCTTTTGCCCTCACAACAGCCTCAATTTGTCAGGGCATGGACTCTACAAGAGGTGTCCTTTGGGTTGTGGACCATTCTTGATACACACAGGAAAACTGTTTTGAGTGTGAAACTTGTCAGCATTGCCATTCTTGACACACTCAAAACGGTGCAGATGGTACCTACTACCATGGTACCTACTACTGTTCAAAGGCACTTAAATATTTTGTCTTGCCCATCACCCTGTGAATGGCACATACACAATCCATGTCTCAAGGCTTATAAATCCTTCTTTAACGTGTCTCCTCCCCTTCATACACAGATGGAAGTGGATTTAACAAGTGACATCAAATAGGGATCATAGTTTTCACCTGGATCCACTTGGTTAGTCTGTCACGGAAAGAGCAGGTGTTCTTAATGTTTTGTACACTGTATATCCTCTATTTCAGTGAWGACCTAATGATGATCGTGATGACTGAATCATGCCAGATGCCAAATGTGATGCCATCATCCTGAACGGGGCTATGATCTGACTATTCAGATATGTAGATATGGGTTAGTCTATGTACACCCTGCCATTACGTCTACTCCCACCTCAATGTAGCAGAGGAACACTGCATTACGTAAAGGATTCATTCCCCATGGTTTGAGATGACTAGCTCTGTAGTGGATGAGTCTCCACTCTCCATCAACCCAACTGCCATATGTTGAGAGTTGAGGGCTTACAATATTGAAGGTATTTTGTCACATTTTGTAATCCTCAGCATCATTGAAAAGGATAGCCCTAACAGTTTTTTCTATATGCTTTGTTCTGTAACTTTGTTTGGCTCCAGTTGGGTCAATTCATTTATAATTTGACCTCCATCTCATGGGAGGAATTCTATAAAGCTTTTGACCTGGCAAGATGTTTCAAAAATATAATGTGTGGGACATTGATCGCATTTATTAATAGGTGGACTACTCCTGTGTTGTAAATGTGTATTTACAGATCACAAACATTTTACTTTTAAATGGAACAAGAGCGAGGTGAGAGGACATGATTGTTATAACAGAGGTTCAGCATCATTTTGAGCTTTTCATGTAAGTTTGAATAGCTCATCATTGGCAAGTAGTGAAGCATTGAACAAGCACATCATTATCTTCATACTTTATTCTTCTGCACTGTGTCTTTATTACACACATGGGTAACAGTCAGACAATATAGAGGAGAGCGTATGTTTTAGCTCTTATATAAGCCAGGCTTTGTCTGTGATAAACGGGATAAGTATGCCAGTCAGGAAGACAGCCAGAGACTGCTGTTGGACTAACCTCCCCACAGTTCATGGTAATATCTATTCCTTCAGGCAATCCATGTTTCACTCCTACCAAAATGCTACATGAGTGATCTATAATGTGGGCTGCAAGTGTTTGTCTRAAACACACTTTCTACATTAAGCTTTGTATGTGGACACCTGCTCGTCGAACATCTCATTCCAAAATCATGGGCATTAATATGGAGTTGGTCCCCACTTTGCTGCTATAACAGCCTCCACTCTTCTGGGAAGGCTTTCCACTAGATGTCAGAACATTGCTGGGGGAACTTGCTTCCATTCAGCCACAAGAGCATTAGTGAGGTTTGGCACTGATGTTTGGCGATTAGGCCTGGCTCGCAGTCGACGTTCCAATTCATCCCAAATGTGTTCATTGGGGTTGAGATCAGGGCTCTGTGCAGACCAGTCAAGTTCTTCCACACCGATCTCGACCAACCATTTCTGTATGGACCTCACTTTGTGCACGGGGGCATTGTAATGCTGAAACAGGAGAGGGCCTTCCRGAAACTTTTGCCACAAAGTCGGAAGCACAGAATCTTCTAGAATGTCATTGTATGCTGTATCGTTAAGATTTCCCTTCACTGGAACTAAGGGGCCTAGCCCGAACCATGAAAAACAGCCCCTGACCATTGTTCCTCCACCAAACTTTACAGTTGGCACTATGCATTTGGGCAGATAGCTTTCACCTGGCATCCGCCATACCCAGATTGGTCCGTCGGACTGCCAGATGGGGAAGTGTGATTCATTACTCCAGAGAACATGTTTTCACTGCTCCAGAGTCCAATGGCGGCGTGCTTTACACCACTCCAGCCAACACTTAGCATTGTGCATGGTGATCTTAGGCTTGTGTGCAGCTGCTTGGCCATAGAAACCCATTTCATGAAGSTCCTGATGAACAGTTCTTGTGCTGACGTTGCTTCCAGAGGCAGTTTGGAACTCGGTTTTAGATTTGTGTATTGTTTTGAATTGTTAGATAGATACTACTGCACTGTTGGAGCTAGGAACACAAGCATTCCGCTACACCCGCAATAACATCTGCTAAATGTGTACGTGATCAATTAACATTTGATTCGATTTTTTTTGTGAGTGTTGCAACCGAGGACAGACGATTTGTATGCTCTTCAGCACTCGGCGGTCCAGTTCTATGAGCTTGTGTGGGCTACCGCTTCGCGTCTGAGCCGTTGTTGCTTCTAGACATTTCCACTTCACAATAAAATCACTGACAGTTGACCGGGGAAGCTCTAGCAGGGCATCCTATGACGGTGCCACGTTGAAAGTCACTGAGCTCTTAAGTACGGGCCATTCTACTGCCAATGATTGTCTATGGAGATTGCATGTCTGTGTGCTCGATTTTAAACACCTGTCAGCAACGGGTGTGGCTAAAATAGCCGAATCCACTAATTTGAAAGGGGTTTCCACATACTTTTGGCCATGTAGTGTATTTTAAATCTCCAAAACMGACAAATTTGCTTGGTTGCTTCCCAAGCTTACTGAGTGAGACCCCCACTTACTGAGAAATGATTCAGGCCACATTTGATCAGGATCTTTGTGTCAAAATGCCACTTGTATTTAGTCAACACAGCTCCATCCTGTTCACTCCCAAATCACGGGGATGAGACACGTGACAAATCAAATGCTAACTCAACTGTCTTTGCAGACTGATCTACATGTTTTTGCAAACTTTGAATTYTCTACATTCAGAGTTTGCACAATTGATCATTTTATGCATTATCATGATCAGAGGAACAGGTAGGAATGGCCTATGTTTGATCTTTTACATGTTTGCTGTCGAGTCATTTGTATTCAGATAATAATGAAATAATCAATATTTGTCATCCTTCGTGTTTACTTTTAGATTACAAATAAATGGTGTTTTTCTTTGCAGGTAAAATATGARAATTCCATGTGTTGGCAACAGGTGGCGCTCAACTCAGTAAAAACCATTACTGTTTTAACTGGTTCTTAATGATACACAGTATGAGTTATAACCCTCTTTATTTTTCTAAATTAATATTTCCTTTTGTCTCTAATTGCATAGTTTGATATCTGATTTATAGATTTCATCAAGTAATAAGGCTGTGCTTTGTCACATCTACGGAAGGGTTCTGCCTTGTGTCTGGGGTAGGGGGAAGCCTGTCTCTGATAAACGGCTTAATGTTTCTTTACAACCAGACAAAATACACGATGAACTGTGTGACTTATAAATCACCTGAGTAGAATAGTGATGACAATGCCAGCCAGGAATAAAAGTGTGTGTGTGCAAGCGTGTGTGTGTCAATCCATCTCCATTGGCCTTTCTTTATATCGACTATGGGAGCAGAGGGGTGTGATCATTTGGGATGATGAAACACAAAATGTTATTTGTAACTTTGTAATMATAGGTTTTTGATTTACTTACTTTCAAATTACACAAATCAAGTCAAGTTTATTTCTCATATGCACAGAAACACATGGTACACAAAAACATAAGACTGGTTGATCTTCATTTTCCAGTATTGACCATGCACATTCCGATCTTGTGCTGTTGAAATGAAATGTGTTTACACAATGAAATCATGTTTGTAAAGTTACATTTAGGGATTATAATTAATTAAAGACTAAGATAAATAAGTATTTTACAGACGAGTAAATACGGGCCCCCATTGCTATGGCTCGTCTCCATAGATCACAACGTGATGATGTGCCACGATCACCGAAGTTTGCAGGCAAATGCGCTAGCCCGGAGCACGACTAGGGAGCGAATCACTGCCCCATAATCAAGACTTTGTGGAGAGGCTGAGCTCTGATTTTAAACCCGCCCTCCGGAGAGATCTAATTTCCCCAAAACCTCCCATTTTCTCTCTCTCCTTCTGTCCTTTTTTCTTTATCTCTTATTTTTCGTCTTTCGCTGTAATCTACCCCCCACTCACGAATCATGGATCTCACAACGAGATGTTTGTTTCTTCTACCCTGCCTTTGCATGATATCTGCGATCGATCTAGAAGCAATAGAAACAAGCTACTATGTGGAGCCCACTGCCACTTCAGATGTGATCGACTATAAGGATCCCTGTAAAGCTGGTAAGATTTTGGAACGCTATTTACCTCATTTATGTGGACCTCAAACATGCCACGAAATGCTTTTGTGTGCCTGGAAGCTTGTGGTCAGTGAAGGAAATGCATTTGGAGATGACAGCGGTGAATCGAGTTTTAAAAGGTATAAGGATATTTTATATTTCTTTATTTTTGACCTATTGTCATAGTTTTGCTGATTCACGCGTTGAACATAACATACTATTGACATAGCTGGTGGTGGAAAGCTGGCACTCATTGAAATAAAATAAGGACAATGTCATTTCTCAGGMTATAATGTTCAAAACATGGAAGAAAAAAAAGTTTAGCATTTTTACTGGAACATAATACAAACACGTTATTAGTTTAAAAGTTTTGTCATATCTTTATAGAAAGTATTTTTGATGTATGATCTTTCTGTGTAGTTACATTTTTTATTAGAATAACCTATTTAAKGAGATTTTAAGGAGTTATAGCCTAACTTGGAAGAATAAATATCCATTGGAGAGCACCAAATAACCACCTATTGAACTGTCAGTTGAAACTATTATAATCCTTTCTACCGATCTTACGTTCACTTAAGTAGGCCTTGATCGTGAAGAAAAACGCTGCATTTTAGTATGTTAWGAGGCTCCGGTGTTACCCACTTGGTTTTGTCATTGCGCAAAATGACGTGCACGTAATACTTCACCGGCTGTTCATGTGACCACTGAAAACAAGCGGCTGGAGGGGGTGCTGTAATGTAGACCACACCTGGCCTATTTTATCCTCATGTATGATCTCCAGTTCTGACCACTCTAAATCCCAATTCTGTTGACATTAATTGGGAGCCTATGTGATCTTCTAAATATACACTACATGACCAAAAATATGTGGACACTAGCATGAAAAACAGGCCCATAACATTATTCCTCCTCCACCAAACTTTACAGTTGGCACTGCATTTAGGCAGGTAGCGTTCTTCTGGCAAACACRGATTCGTCCATCGGACTGCCAGATGCTGAAGTGTGATTCATCACTCCAGAGAACGCGTTTCCACTGCTCAAGAGTCCAATGGCTGCAAGCTTTACAGCCGACGCTTGGCATTGCACATAGTGATCTTTGGCTTGTGTGAACCTGCTCGGCCATGGAAACCCATTTCATGAAGCTCCCGAAGAGCAGTTCTTGTGGTGACGTTGCTTCCATAGGCTGTTTGGAACTCAGTAGTGTGTGTTGCAACCGAGGACAGAGGATTTTTTTGCGCTTCAGCACTCGGCGGTCCCGTTCCGTGAGCTTGTGTAGCCAACCACTTCGTGGCTGAGCTGTTGTTGCTCCTAGACGTTTCCACTTCACAATAACAGCACTTACAGTTGACTGAGGCAGCTCTAGCAGGGCAGAAATTTGACGAACTGACTTCGTGGGACAAGGTGCATCTCATGACGGTTCCACGTGAAAGTCGCTGAGCTCTTCAGTAAGGCCATTCTACTGCCAATGTTTGTCTATGGAGATTGCATGGCGGTATGCTCTTATTTTTTTTTCTTATTATTTTTTACCCCCTGCACCTATCAGCAACGGCTCTGGCTGAAATAGCCGAATCCACTTATTTTAAGTGTTGGCCACATACATATATTATATATATATACAGTTGAATTCGGAAGTTTACATACACCTTAGCCAAATACATTTAAACTCCGTTTTTGACCATTCCTGACATTTAATCCTAGTAAAAATTCCCTGTCTTAGGTCAGTTAGGATCACACACTTTATTTTAAGAATGTGGAAATGTCAGAATAATTAGTAGAGAGAATGATTATTTCAGCTTTTATTTATTTCATCACATCCCAGTGGGTCAGAAGTTTTACATACACTCAATTAGTATTTGGTAGCATTGCCTTTAAATTGTTTAAACTTGGGTCAAACGTTTTGGGTAGCCTTCCACAAGCTTCCCACAATAAATTGGCTGAATTTTGGCCATTCTCCTGACAGAGCTGGTGTAACTGAGTCAGGTTTTGTAGGACTCCTTGCTCGCACACGCTTTTTCAGTTCTGCCCACACATTTTCTATAGGATTGAGGTCAGGGCTTTGTGATGGCCACTCCAATACCTTGACTTGTTGTCCTTAAGCCATTTTTGCCACAACTTTGAAGTATGCTTGGGGTCACTGTCCCATTTGCGACCAAGCTTTAATTCTTCCTGACTGATTGTCTTGAGATGTTGCTTCAATATATCCACATTAATTTTCCCACCTCGATGATGCCATCTTTTTGTGAAGTGCACCAGTCACCCCCTGCAGCCAAAGCAGACATGATGCTGCCACCCCTGTGCTTCACGGTTGGGATGGTTGTCTTCGGCTTGCAAGCCTCCCCCCTTTTTACTTCTTAACATAACGATGGTAATTATGGCCAAACAGTTCTATTTTTGTTTCATCAGACCAGAGGACATTTCTCCAAAAAGTACGATCTTTGTCCCCATGTGTGCAGTTGCAAACCGATAGTCGGCTAATATCATGGCGGGTTTTGGAGCAGTGGCTTTTCCTTGCCGAGCGGCCTTTCAGGTTATGTCGATATAGGACTCGTTTTATCTGGATATAGATACTTTTGTACCTGTTTCCTCCAGCATCTTCACAAGGTCCAAATGTTGTTGGGTCTGGGATGGATTTGCACTTTTCGCACCAAAGTACGCTGCATCTCTAGGAGACAGAACGCGACGGCTGCGGTTGTCTCATGGTTATCTATACTGCGTACTATTGTTTGTACAGTATGTAACGTATTGGTACCTTCAGGCGTTTGGAAATTTCTCCCAAGGGTGAACCAGACTTGTGGACGTCTACAATTTTTTTCCTGAGGTCTTGGCTGATTTCGTTTGATTTTTTCCATGATGTCAAGCAAAGAGGCACTGAGTTTGAAGGTAGCCTTGAAATACATCCACAGGTACACCTCCAATTGACTCAAATTATGTCAATTAGCCTATCAGAAGCTTCTAAAGCCATGGTGTAATTTTCTGGAATTTTCCAAGCTTTTAAAGGCACAGTCAACTCTGTGTTGTAACTTCTGACCCACTGGAATTGTATACAGTGAAATAATCTGTCTGGAAACAATTGTTAGAAAAATTCCTTGTTCATGCACAAAGTAGATGTCCTAACCGAGCTTACCAAAACTATAGTTTTTAAAACTTCTTCTTAATAGGGGGCGCCATTTCCACTTTGGGGAAAAAATAGTGCCCAAATTAAACGGCCTCGTACTCTGTTCTAGTCATATGATATGCATATTATTATTACTATTGGATAAGAAAACACTCTGAAGTTTCTAAAACTGTTTGAATTATATCTGTGAGTAAACAGAACTCATTTGGCAGGCAAACTTCCAAACAGGAAGTGAAAATTCTGAAATAGGTCTCTGTGAAGGCTGCCTCCTATTCAATTTTCCTTGTATTTATGGATATGTATGCACTTCATACGCCTTCCACAAGATGTCAACAGGCAGTAGAACGTTGAATGAGGTGTCTAGCCTGATGTGGGACCGAATGAGAGCCTTTGGAGTGACAGGTCAGCCATATTGGCAGTATTTTGCTGCGCACCTGGTGCACCATATCGTTTCTGCAATGCGTTAGGTAGACACGAAGAAATGCTCCGTCTGGGACGTTATTGGATACATACGAGAAAAACATCCTAAAGATGGATTTTCAACTGAGTTTGACCATTTATTTCGACTTTTATTATGACTTTGAATTTTTCGTTCCATGCGCCAAACTTTCATGGACACGTGAGCTAGCCAAAAGTTGCTAATTCCAGAAAGAAATGACATTCTAAAACAAAACAACGATTATTGTTGGAACTAGGACTCCTGGCACTGCATTCTGATGAAAGTTCATCAAAGGTAAGAGAATATTTATGATGTTATTTGTATTTTTGTTGAATATGTTGACTCCCACATGGCGGAGAATGCTGAGCGCTGTCTCAGTTATTGTATGATGTGCTTTTTACTAAAGTTATTTTTTTAAATCTAACACAGCGGTTGCATTAAGAACCAGTGTATCTTTAATTAATGTCCAACATGTATTTTTCAGCAAAGTTTATGATGAGTTTTCTGTTAGATTACGTGACTCTTGGAGCATTTTTGCGCCATGTTCACAATGTAAACCAGGATTTGTAGCTATAAATATGCACATTTTCGAACAAAACATAAATTGTATTGTATGAACATGATTCATAAGACTGTCATCTGATGAAGTTGTTCAAAGGTTAGTGATTCATTTTATCTCTATTTGTGGGTTTTGTGAAAGCTATCTTTGCGGTGAAAAAATGGCGTTGTGTTTTGGGCTATTGTGGTGAGCTAACATAAATATATGTTGTGTTTTCGCTGTAAAACATTTWAAAAATCGGACATGTTGGCTGGATTCACAAGATGTTTATCTTTCATTTGCTGTATTGGACTTGTGATTTCATGYAATTATATTATATGATATTCCCTGTGGCGCTAGGCTAGGCTATGCTAGTCAGCGTTTCTGATGAGGAGGATCCCGGATCCGGGAGGGTGATTAAGTTTAACAAGAAATGTGTGGAGTGGTTGAAAAACAAGTTTTAATGACTCCAACCTAAGTGTATGTAAACTTCCTACTTCAACTGTATATATTATTTTWAAAAGCAGCCYACAAGTGCGCAGCATATGTGGGAACTCCTTCAAGACTGTTGGAAATGCATTCCAGGTGAAGCTGGTTGAGAGAATGCCAAGAGTTTGCAAAGCTGTCAACAGTGCAAAGGGTGGCTACTTTGAAGAATGTATAAAATACAATATTTTGATTTGTTTAACACTTTTGTTGGTCACTACATGACTCCATATGTTTTATTTCATAGTTGGGATGTCTTCACTTTTATTCTACAATGTAGAAAATAGTAAAAATAAAGAAAAACTCTTGAATGAGTAGGTGTGTCCAAACCTTTGACAGGTACTGTGWATATATCTTGGCTGTTGTTTGTTTAGTGGTATTACTCGTATCATATGGATATTCTCCCATAGCCTAGGTTCTAGACATAGCCGCGGGAAGTAGGGGTGCTGAGGGTGCTGCAGCACCCCCTGAAAAATCAGAATAAAAAGAAAACAATATTATGCACTGGGGCTTAACCAGTTCTGTATTGGCGGTTCGATATAGCTGTCTCTAGCGTGCTGAAAAATCTCAGCACCCCCCTCCAGCAGAGGCAACGACAAGAAACGCAGACTAAAATCATTCCAATCCTGATCTAAAATTGCAATGGCTGTTTACCTGCAATGGCTGTTTACCTGTAAAGGCTGGCTTTAGGACCATGCAGAGCATTGGAGAGCAGCTTCTAGCCTGTGCACCCTTTTCTGTCACTTTTAGAAAGCAGGGGGCAGAGACAGTGCCATTTCCTTTGCCGATAAGCTGTTTAGGCAGTGTGCTGATTGCTTTGAACTTGGTCTTGTAAGCCTTGTTGTAATCTGATAGCCAGGGGTTCATTTTAATTGGGAGGGGAGTCCTCCTTTTTTGAAACCAGAAGCTGTCTTATTGCTATTAAAATATAGGTTGTGAMAGCTGTAAGCCTAATTTATTATTTWKATTTTTTCGCCCAGCAGGCTAGTGCAATTTTGGTTTCAGGTAGGCCTATTGGTATGAAAATAAACAACTGAACAAGAGCATTTTRCAAAAATACATGTCTTGTTTTTGGCTTTGAAGACAATAACAATTGCAGGCTATAACAAATGTGCATTGTCATGCAGTGACAGAATGATAATTGAGATCATGCAAATAATTAATGATTATCTAGCTGGGCTAACTTTTTTTTACTTCTTGCTATAGCTGGCAGTACCTACAGTTGAAGTCGGAAGTTTACATACACTTAGGTTGGAGTCATTAAAACACATTTTTTCAACCACTCCACAAATTTCTTATTAACAAACTATAGTTTTGGCAAGTCTGTTGTGTCATGCACAAAGTAGATGTCCTAAGTAATTTTTCCAACAATTGTTTACAGACATTATTTCACTTATACATCACTGTATCAAAATCACTGTATCAGAAGTTTACATACACTAAATTGACTGTGCCTTTAAACATCTATATCCACAGTAAAAGGGGTCCTATATCAACATAACCTGAAAGGCCGCTCAGCAAGGAAGAAGCCACTGCTCCAAAACCGCCATAAAAAAGCCAGACTACGGTTTGCAACTGCACATGGGGACAAAGATCGTACTTTTTGGAGAAATGTCCTCTGGTCTGATGAAACAAAAATAGAACTGCTTGGGCATAATGACCATCGTTATGTTTGGAGGAAAAAGGGGGAGGTTTGCAAGCTGAAGAACACCATCCCAACCATGAAGCACGGGGGTGGCAGCATCAATGTTGTGCGGTGCTTTGCTCAAGGGACGGTGCACTTCATAAAAAAAAATGAAAAATGGCATCATGAGGATGGAAAATATTGACATATATTGAAGCACATCTCAAGACATCAGTCAGGAAGTTAAAGCTTGTCGCAAATGGGTCTACCAATGGACTAGACTCCAAGCATACTTCCATTTGTGGAAAATGGCTTAAGGAAACAAAGTCAAGGTATTGGAGTGGCCATCAAAGCCCAGACCTAATCCTATAGAAAATTTTGTTGGAGAACTGAAAAGCGCGTGCGAGCAAGAGCCTACAAACCAGGACTAGGTACAAGAACCTCTGTCAGGAGGATGAGCAAAATTCACCCAACTATTGTAGGGAACTTAGTGGAAGGCTACAAAAACGTTTGCACCCAGTTAACAATTTAAAGGGAATCGTCTACCAATACTATTGAGTGTATGTAAACTTCTGACCACTGGGAATGTGAATGAAAGAAATAAACTGAAATAAATTCATTCTCTCTACTATTATTCTGACATTTCACATTCTTAATAAAGTGGTAATCCTAACTGACCTAAAACAGGAATTCTACTTGATTTAAATCAGGAAATTGTGAAACTGAGGTAAACGTATTTGGCTAAGGTGTATTAACTTCTGTACCATCATCATCCTCTGCCGCATCCCTACCTTAGCCTTACCTGCCTGCTGCTGTAAATGCATTTCATCTCTGCGTCTTGCTTGTCCATCTTCACGACTAATTAACAGATCCATTTCTTGCTGGTAACGTAATTAAATATGTGCTAAAGTTATTAGCTATAGTGTGGATGTAGGCTTTTTTGTGTATATTGAGCATCCCAGATGTTTCCTTCCTCTGGCGTTAAGCAGTACAGCAAATACATAATGAGCTGGTACAGACATTAGAAGAATGTCTCTGAATGCAGAGGTACAATGTTGGTGAGAAGCGCACCAGACATGACACTGTCATAGTACACTGTATGTGCCGTTCCACAAGGGACTTCATATACATATAGCAGGGTCTGCAATCTTTTTCATATGAGTGACAATTTACAAATTGATCCTACAATTTCTAAAGATCGCATGCCAGTTATGGATTTCATATAGCATGTTAGGCTACTCAACTCTGCCCAGAAAGTCTAACTGCCCACAAACTGAATAGCCATTTACCTGCTAATAGACAGAGACGCTGTCCATACACCACACCCACGGAGCTCCACTATGCCTACTGCTTACGAGGCCTGTCCATTCAGCGTGCTGAATTACGAACGCTGCCTTAATGTGTAGGTTTTCGTCATTCCTTGGTCGAGTTGTTTGTCCTGTTCGACTTGTAGGCCTAAGTAATTCCCTTTTAGTATGCCTTTATTTCAATGCATGTGCAGGATTTTTCTGGCATAGTGTCATGGTAGCCAGACAGCATA
>NC_036855.1:21394008-21635417 GCF_002910315.2 Salvelinus sp. IW2-2015 | reverse complement strand
CCTCGCACTCCCCTTGGAGTGCGTGTCCATCAGTCCAGTACGCAAGGGCGGGTATACCTGGATGCACTCCTCGCCACTCGCCGCACTTCGCCAAATCACTGAGCCGTCTGTGTGTCATCAGGCCCCCCGATGTTGCAACCTGTATCGGTCCCACGCATCAAGGACACTCACAGTACGGCCCCCAAGGACACTCCCACAGTCGCAGTAACGTCCTGTTTCCTGCTCATCGGGCGGGTCGTTTTCCGAGTCAAGCGTGTCACCCAGCCGGAACCACATGGGGCCCGAGTAGCCACGGTACCCACGCACTAAGAGACTTCCCGGCGAACAGCTCCTCTCCATGTTCTCATAAGCTGGCGAAGAAAAGACGGTGCGTGCGGTCCCAGAGCCCTTCCAGGCGACGTCCTGTGGGGTCTGCGGTCACCGGTTTGTCAACCAATACAGCGAACGAATTTACAGACGCTGTCCGGACCCTCAGGGGCTTGCGGAGCGATGCCACTCACGGTCTCTGAGCCTATTCACGGCAGTACGATGGGGTCTTTACTAGTGGTCTGGTTTCTCGGGTGGAAACAACGCGGAGGCGAGACGACCACGGGCCGGTAGCTTCCTTGCCGACGAGAATCGGCTCCTCGGCACACAAAGCCGACGGCATGGAGGCCAACCGAAGTATTCTGCGAGCGCGTGGGTACTTCGTCCCGCACGAGCCCCCAGCCCCACGACAGTACATGCCCACCCGGACCCTTCCGCGGCCATTGAGAGGGTCTCAGCGTTTTGCGGTCGGGAGTTCCGGCACCTGTGGGTGGGCGGGGGAGGGGGGAGGAAGGGGGTATCGTGTTGCGGGGACGCCGCGCCTGAACCATAGAGAGCTCTATGGTGGATTGGGGCGTGACAATGACTGGAGGGTTGGGCTTTGGCCGGGTCATAGTGCTAGGGGGGTGACTAATGGCGGGAGTGGCTATTGTGTGGCCATCTCGGTATATTTTTAAAATTTTTCCCAAATCAAGAAGAGGCAGACTGTTTATTCGTTGTCTGGCGGTGATTGAGCTAGGGGATCTATATTAATATGTAGGGAGCCGAGGGTCCATTTCCCGCTTAATGTGACATTTGTGGATCAATTGTGTTTATGTGTTAGTCGGACTGCCCTTTGAATGATAAAGGCCTGCCTGTGAGCAGTCTGGCCAAAAGGCAAACGTCCACGTTTTTCGTATCCCTGTGCATTGTTTTTTTGTTCCAATGTGTTAATTATGGTGAGAGTTCTATTGTCGAGAACATATGTTATTTAAAAAATAATGTGGGAACTCTTCGCTACGGCAAGAGTGGCGCCCTTGGTCCATCGTATGATGAGCGTGACAGAAGATCCACCTCTTAACCAAAGGATCACAGCAGGCGTGGCCAGGAGGAGCAGGGATCCTGGGCCCGGGACCGAACAAGGGAGTGGAGGACATCAAAAATAGGAGGACATGGGAGGTATGCAAACAGGTTATCCCGCCAGCCGAGCAGGGACATAAAGCGCACCCTGCCATGGAAGCCAGATTTCCAGGAAAGCAGTTGGGTGGCGAGAGGAAGGACAAAAGCGAGAATGGTCGGGGCTGTGAAAGGGAAGAGCGCCCAAACCAAGAAAAACACTCAATACATCTTTATATGGGAGGGAGGGCACACGTAGTGGACCCATCAGTCGCCAGAGCACGCTGAAGCCTTGGTCCCCAATTCAATACATGACAGCCGAGCGTGCACAAAGGAGGGAAGACATAATACGCGCCTATATAGCCAACATCTAGCAACAACTTAATAGGAAAATTTTATTGCACAACCCCTGTTCATTTAATTCAGCCTAAGATAAATACCTTGGCGAATAAATAACGTAAGTAAAATCTGGGGAATTCTAGGTTACTTGAGAAGAGGTACCCACCGTGGCTGAAAGCGACAAAGGTTAATGTTATAGGGCTATGTACATCCAATCTAGAACAGGATCTATCTATTTGGGGTTGAAATAAATCGAAAGGGCCAGTTGATCGGAGAGAAAGACCTGCAAGAGTGCTCGAGCGGCAAGTCCCTTAAAACATAAATGATTTAATTGGCGATTTAGCCAAAGTGATAGACTGTTTTAAAACTTTGCAAGCTGGCAGCAATTAAAAAATAAATAATCTCTGCATTTAACAAGTAAACCCCGTGACTACCAGGGCCATAAGCGGTTCCCAGAATGGAGATCGAGGGAGTAAATAATTAGGACAACAACTGACCAACACGAAATATATGAGGCATAGGCTATGCTGCAGCAAATGCAGGCCTACCCTGTCACAAAGAAAAAAAGTAACATTTCACGCGCCAATGCCTTGTTTGGGTTAACATGATGTCATAACAATTCTTATGAATATCGGAAATTCGCGGGAGATTTCTAGCAAGTTGGGGAGTGAATCTTTTAAAGGAGCAACCTGCATTAGGAAAGAAACCTCCCGGTTAAATTTTGTATACGGCAACCGGGTTTCCCCACCATTCACACCCCTAGTGTCTAGTTGTTGACGCCATGCAGCCACCTACTGTAACTAAGCCCAACTAAAGAAACTTTTTGTAAGGTTCATTTGGAGTTTACAGCACTTAACTGACTTGATATCACGCACGCAGATTATAAATAATAAAAAAAAGAAGCCTAATGACATCTGCGACTATCACACACGGGGAATGGGGCCATGACTGCCTTGCGCATCAAGTTGCATCTGCTGTCCAATAATTGATAATTAAGTCCTTCTCTGTTCGTTGAGCTTGAAAAAAATATCCAGTCAGAAAGAAGTAAATGGACTTGTGGCGCAATGTTATATTGGGCTATTACATAAGCAATATAGACAAAATGGCTCTCTATACTCGCATGGGGACCAATACCAGTGCACACTGATCTATTCACCGGGAAATTTACTTGTTAGATGAAAGCTTTAAATCAATAATCATGAGCCAGTAAGTTCTTAGGAGTAGCCAATTATTGCGAGGTTAATGATTGTGTAAAATGCATAAATGTGTGTCCATGTGTGTGGTGTGTGTGTGTTGCCGTTTCGCGCGGAGCCATGGGAAAATACAAAGTGCATTCGAGAGTGTTCAGACTTTGAGAACTTTTTTCAATTTTGCCTTTAGTTACATAGTCTTATTCTAAATGGATTAAATTGTTTCCCCCGCACATCAATCCACACACAATGCCCCATAATATGACAAGCCAACAAACCTTTTTTTAGAATATTTTTGCCAAAATTCACTCCATTAAATTACATAAGTAAATTTCAGACCCTTTACTTGGACCAAGTACTATTGTTGACCCGCAGAACCCTAATTTGGTCAGCGTATTTTTACAACCTCGAGTCTTCTTGAAGAGGTAAATGATGCTAAACAAAGCTTTGGCATAACACAGTATTGGGTGGGTGGAAATTCCCTACGCATACTCTTTCTGCAACTCGCTTCAAGACCCTCTCAAGCTCTGTCAGGTTGGATGGGGAGTAACGTAAGCAATCCCAAGGCAAACATGTTCTATTTACTTCCGGTTTCGGCCAGAATTTGTTACGAAATGTCTGCGAGGTTCAGAGTCTGGGCTCCGCTAATGGGTCCGAGCGTCCGAAAAGACCAAACCTTTCGGCGAGGAGCGGTTTAATATCGGTACCTGTAAGTGGGCTACCAAACTGGGCGGTTCTTGCATTAATCTGTTAGAGACCTCTGTTGTGGGGCGGCTTATAGGGTCATTGCGATTACTTTCGTTCAGAAGCCCTTCCCCGATACCCTTCTCCCCAGTCCCTGAGGTTCCTGTTAGAGTCCTCCTTGGAGCAGGTCTTTCATCAAGGATCTGTCTGTAAACTGGAAGGTTCTGGAAGTTTTCTTCCTCTCCACCAGAGGAACTCTGTGGAGGCTCCATGTGTCAAAGTGACTATCCGCGCGCGTTTTCCTAAATCTCGGTTACCTGGGTAGGCCTATCCCTGACCAAGCCCTATCTCGCCCACAACTTGCTCCCCAGTCTGTCCCCTGGCCCTGAGGATGGGCCATTCAATCTCTGTCGCCGCCCAGCTCTACGAAGGCGTTCTCTTGGTGGTTCAGACTTTTTGTCTAATTTCAGACTGATGGAGGCCAAATGTTTGTTCTTGGCCGTGACTCTTCCAGATGTGCGCCCAGATTTTTTTTTTGGTACCTTCCACAGATATGTGCCTCGAGACAATTCTGTCTCGGAGCTCTCATGACCACTTTCCTTCGAAACTCAAGGGCTAAAAGGTTAATTACCCTTGCACTGCTGACATGCTCTGTCCAAACTGTTGGGACGTTATATAGACAGGGTGGGGTAAAAGGTGTGTGCCTTTCCAATCAAAATTGAATTTACCATAGGTGGACCCCAAATCAAGTGTAAAAACATCCAAGGATGAATCAATGGAAAAGATGCACCTGAAACTCACAACTGGGTTTGAATAATCTTCATACAAAAAGGGAGTCTTGAGTAATTGACTCCTTATGTAAAAATAATATAGTTATATTTTTTTGTAAATTTTTTAATACATTTAGTGGTAAATAATTTCTAAAAACCTGCCCTAATTTTCACGTTTAGTCAGGGTATTGGCGGATGGTAGCTGGTTTTTCGGGGGTGGTAGAGTGTAGAATGTTGTCCAGTAGATTGATGAGGAAAATGTTTTTTTAATACCATTTAGAAAAAGGCCTGTAAACAAAAATGTGGAAAAAAGTGCAAAGGGTCTGAATCCTTCCCGACTGCACAGTAACTATATAAAAACCAGAATATGTTTTCCCTCGTACTTCGAACCTCTCAAGGACGTATGATACCCCTGCCGATTTTTAATAAATTGGCAGGGAACAGGCAAATTACATCAAAATGAGTCTGGGTTACAGACATTAGAAGAATGTCTCTGAATGCAGAGGTACATTGTTGGTGAGAAGCGCACCAGACATGACACTGTCATAGTACACTGTATGTGCCGTTCCACAAGGGACTTCATATAACATATAGAGGGTCTGCAATCTTTTTCATATGAGTGACAATTTACAATATTATCCTACAATTTCTAAGATACTGCATGCCAGTATGGATTTCATATAAGCATTGTAGGCTACTCAACTCTGCCCAGAAATGTCTAACTGCCCACAACGAGAATAGCCAATTCTACCTGGCTAATAGACAGAGACGCTGTCCATACACCACACCCACGGAGCTCCACTATGCCTACCTGTACGAGGCCTGTCCATTCAGCGTGCTGAATTACGAACGCTGCCTTAATGTGTAGGTTTCCGTCATTCCTTGGTCGAGTTGTTTTGTCCTGTTCGACTTGTAGGCCTAAGTAATTCCTTTTGTATGCCTTTATTTCAAATGCATGTGCGGATTTTTCCTGGCAGTAGTTCAATGTCGGCCTTGATAGCGTGTATTATGCATCTATTTCTTCATGTTGCGCTGTTCCCCAAGTAGGCTAAATTAGTCTGTGTAGCACATGTATGAGGTTGAGTAGGGCATTGTACACGCCATTTCACAGATATTTAAACCTAATATTGARGTGATAATGTCTGGGGGACATTTTTGTTTGCTTTTGCTGTTCTCCAAATAGCATTTTATTGTTTTAAAATTGTGTATAAGTACAGTAAATGAGCTCCAACTGGCGGGTGTATTTCTACACACCCCGCTTTGCCATACCCTAGGTTTAGCTGAGCTGCACTACCCCCACCCCCAAACTATGGCTATGGTTGTAGGGGTCCTTCATTTATAACCCAGGCAAGATGTGTAGCCTAATTAAATCCAATCAATAAATTCTGATTACATCAAGATCTGATTACACCATCCTCTGGCTAGTTTATTTCTACAAATATGACAACATTCAGAACAGAATAGGCATATATATTTTGTGTGGAAGAGCATATCTCAGTTGTAATCATAATAAACAATGTGCTGTGAATCACTGTCTCCCAAAGTGTCTTTGGTGAATTTCTAGAGATTATTTTCCCCATCTTCTGAAGGCATTTAGGGTACAGACAAGAGACATGGCTCGTGGTACTTAAATTGTTTGGCGCTTGTGTCTGTCTCGTTCTCGCTTGACAGCATCATGCAGGCGAAGGGTATGTGTAAAGTCCTTCATGTCCCTGTTAGTTCAGTCCTCCTCCTCCTACTTCTCCTCCTGTCTTCATTTATCCTCAGTCCAGTGGCCTGGATTCTTTCTCCTGTTTTTCTACTGAGAAGCTGGGTTGAGCATGATACCAGCCACTCTATTTGGGCAATTCCACGATAACGGAATTGCGCTGAGACTAAGATTTTTCACATACAATGTATGCCAAACCAAAACCAATGATTTCAAAGTTTAACAAACCGTATAACTCTATGATCAAGAACTACTTTTAAAAATGTACATTGAACATTTGTCAAAAACACATTTACTGGAAGAGCTGTGCAGATGCAAAGTTGGGACAGAATTTCYGTAATATCTCCCTCTGTTTTTTATGTGACCACGTTGTCCAAAACTCTTAAATATCTGCTCCGAATTAAGTTTCAAAGATGTCTGCAGAAATGATTGGGTGTCAGCTATGACATGACACCTTGCGTTTAAAAAAAWATATATATTTTGGTTATTGAACTACAGTACGTGAAGTGGATTTACACTTGGTAACAGAATTGTGGAAACGGATATTCATCATGGGTCCCTGATCAATACTACACAGAAATGCATAATTATGGATATGTTGAATGTCATTCTCTTCATGGRGATGTATCCTAAATAGGATTCATTATAAAGTTCTCAACTCTAGTGTGCTCAACTGATTTGTACTAAGCTCTACTTTACTTTTCTTTACTGTACTGTCCAAGCATAGCCATGTATGATTGGTTCTGATTTGGTGGAGGATGCTGGTTATAGAATTACATAGGAAAGAGAGGGGGCTCATGGGTAGGTGTCAGTAAGAGCCGGGAGAGGTCGCGTTCATTTAATTTTTTATTTTATTTTATTTAACCAGGTAGGCCAGTTGAGAACAAGTTCTCATTTACAACTGCGACCTGGCCAAGATAAAGCAAAGCAGTGCGACAAAAACAACAACACAGAGTTACACTTAAACAAACGTACAGTCAATAACACAAAAGAAAAGAAAAATAGAWGCCTCTATGTACAGTGTGTGCAAATGTAGAAGAGTAGGGAGGTAGGCAATAAATAGGCCCTAGAGGTGAAAATAATTTAAAAAAAATAGTATTAATACTGGAGTGATAGATGTGCAGATGATGATGTGCAAGTAGAAATACTGGGGTGCAAAAGAGCAAGAGGGTAAGTAATAATATGGGGATGAGGTAGAAGGAAAGAGATGGAGAGAGAGAGGTCCAGACTTGAGTTTATAATCACTTAATAATTCATAAACAAATGTATATCAGTGAAAACACGAACTAACTGATAGGTCCACCTTTACTTGTTACTTCTGTGAACTTTCATTATCCTCCCTCACAAGGGAAAGAGAAATTAGAAAAGATCTTAAGATATGAATTTCAAAACACAAGGCAATGTTTTCTTAACATACAGAAGAGAAAAAATTATCCTAAACTAAATATTGATATTAGTTCAACATTGTGTTAATTTATATATGCCTTAATAAAATTATATATATATACAGTTGAAGTCGGAAGTCTACATACACTTAGGTTGGAGTCATTAAAACTCGTTTTCAACCACTCCACAAATTTCTTGTTAACAAACTATAGTTTTGACAAGTCAGTTAAGACATCGACTTTGCATGACACAAGTCATTTTTACAACAATTGTTTACAGACAGATTATTTAACTTATAATTCACTGTATCACAATTCCAGTGGGTCAGAAGTTTACATACACTAAGTTGACGTGCCTTTAAACAGCCTTTGAAAATTCCAGAAAATTATGTCATGACTTTAGAAGCTTCTGATAGGCTAATTGACATAATTTGAGTCAATTGGAGGTGTACCTGTGAGTATTTCAAGGCCTACCTTCAAACTCAGTGCCTCTTTGCTTGACATCATGGGAAATCAAAGAAATCAGCCAAGACCTCAGAAAACAATTGTAGACCTCCACAAGTCTGGTTCATCCTTGGGAGCAATTTCACATGCCTGAAGGTACCACGTTCATCTGTACAAACAATCTGTACAAACAATAGTACGCAAGTATAACACCAAGCATACTTCCAAAGTTGTGGCAAAATGGCTTAAGGACAGCAAAGTCAAGGTATTAGAGTGGCCATCACAAAGCCCTGAACCTCAATCCTATAGAAAATTTTGTTGGCAGAACTGAAAAAGCGTGGCGAGCAAGCAGGCCTACAAACCTGACTCAGTTACACCAGCTCTGCAGAGGAATGGGAAAATTCACCCAATTTATTGTGGGAAGCTTGTGGAAGGCAACCCAAAACGTTTGACCCCAAGGTTAAACAATTTAAAGGCAATGCTACCAATACTAATTGAGTGTATGTAACTTCTGACCACTGGAATGTGATGAAGAAATAAAAGCTAAAAAACTCATTCTCTCTACTATTTTCTGACATTTCACATTCTTAAATAAAGTGGTGATCCTAACTGACCTAAAACAGGGATATTTTTTTTACTCGGATTAAATGTCAGGAATTGTGAATAACTGAGTTTAAATGTATTTGGCTAAGGTGTATGTAAACTTCCGACTTCAACTCTATATAAAATATATACAGTGGGGAGAACAAGTATTTGATACACTGCCGATTTTTGCAGGTTTTCCTACTTACAAAGCATGTAGAGGTCTGTAATTTTTATCATAGGTACACTTCAACTGTGAGAGACGGAATCTAAAAAAATCTATSAAAAATCCAGAAAATCACATTGTATGATTTTTAAGTAATTCATCAAATACTTGTTCTCCCCACTGTATATAAACTCTTAGCTTTCATTTGTTGGTGCTCATGGGTCCTTTTACATGGAAATGACCAGAGGCAGAACATAATAAACGTGGTGTTTTGCAATACAGACTCCATCACACACACACATTGCTCTAATTTCATATAGCTTGTTTATACTTTTCTTGTATGTAGTAAGGCYTGATTACATGAGATGTTTTTACAGGGGGTTCAAAAGGCTGCTTCCTCTACTATCTACATAGATCTGTTTAGAGGAGCAAAGTTATCAGTATTTGTCATCTCAGTTGCCCAGGCAAATTGTTTAACTTATAAATAGGAAAATGTGGGATCTGATATGCAAGAGGATAACTGACACATGACTCATGGTTAGGAGCCCCCTGGAAGCAGAGTAAATCAATCAGTACAAGTGCTCCAAGTGGGATTCCTAAATGTAAACAAGTATGTCTTCAAATCAGGTTTGAATGGGCTGGAGTTGAGGATGCAACATGAACAAAAATGTGCAGTGTTTGCTGAAGATCAAAGGTCCGAGGTGTCAGTTTTTTGCTCGTTGCTTATTCCATTGACCTAACATGATATCTTTCATTTGTTTAGACAGAGCAAATGACCAAAATCAAACAAACAAATGTCAGGGAATCACACATGTCAAGAAATTACTTATTTTAGTAGTGATGGTAGACCAGTCCCATCATCATTTGAACAGTGGGTTAATATGTTCACACTTACCTGTGGGCAATGTTAAGGACAGGTTCTGGAAAGACGGTTAAGTACAACTCCCACCCATTTCTAGCCTCTGCCCCATTTCAGCTGTCTCACTCAAACTTCTTCACTCAATGACTCGCTCACTGACTTACTTACTCACGCTCTCTCGCAAAAGGTGACAACCACTGTCAGCAAACGACAGTGGTGTAGTGTTCCTTCGCTTGTGCCTGTATCGATTTTTACTAAAGGATACCATTGCATTTAGTCAATTTGATAGCAGTCTGCTGCTTTCAAGGTTAGCTGTAGGTCAACAGTGGTTAGTGCTCTTGCAAGCTTACAAGATTAAACAATAAGTTCAACAATAAATTGTTTACTTGAGCAAAATATAATTGCTAACATTACAAATTGATTAATATAAATTGTAAATGGGGAAAATCCATTTACAACTGATAGTTATCTGATGGAAAATGCCTTAGTTCAGAGCTCCAACCATGGCAGCATCCCAGCAACTTGTTTACTGTAAGAACCTATTAAGATTAGATCCCACTCATTTTCTATCTAAAAAAGAGTGGATTCTATAATTCTATATAAAAAATGCAAGTTACGCTCAATGTCTCCTGTATTTAAATCATGATAGATCTTCAAGAGAGCAGAAACTGACTTGATATTTGAGTTTGCATTATGGGGTAGATGACTTAATCTACCAAGGAGCTTCTTTCTAGGGTTGAGTCTGTTGGATTTGAAATCATATATCCTTCTCATGTGTATTCTGACATCATTTAATTTGAAGTCTGTGGGCTACAACAGGCTTTGCCCTCCGTTTGAGCTCCTCTGCTGTAAGCGTTACCAAGAGACGTGCTGTAGCCTATAGGGAGGGTGAGGAGGAGACCAGCCTCAAGCAACCCCCTGCCCTCGCTTATGCAAGTGGTTTTCCTGTCTCCCCCACCCCCCTCCTCTCCCCTCTGACTGTCCCTGGCAGTTCCCACAGACTGTACTGTAGGTCATTCACGCCATGCCAGGGCAGAGCTACTGGAAGGTGGAGGGCAGGCTGGGCAGACTGGCCACGCCAGCGTAAGGTGAGTGAAGCCCATTGGCAGCTTATCTAGGAGCTGTTAACTGGCCCTGAGGATTGCATGCATGCAGTCAACCCAAGCCTTTAATCATCCCCACCGTTGCTTATGCATTTGACTATGAGCTAGTCTCTGAGCTAGTCTCTGACTTGATAATAAACAATGGATCATGGGTGATGGGGGATATTTGGAAGGCAGCTGTCAACTCTGATGTCTTTGTCATCTGAAGAGTCTAGTTGGATAATTCCCTAGTTCATTTCAGGTGTCCTGAGCTGTTGATAGTGTGACCCAGAGGGAGCTTGTAGCTTGAGGCCATGTTCTCTAAGAGACCTCACATGTGCTACTCAAGGGTTCAAAACCTGGATATTTAAATCACTGAATATAAATCACTCCTCAAAAAATGTGATCCCAGCGGGTAAGGTTATTCTCAAACAGATCTAGTGAAATGTTACTTGTGTGATTTAGACAGCAAGAACCAGATGTTTGTCATTGGGAGAGAATTTGATGGGTGATTTTATATTAGTCAACAAAACAAAAACATCTAAAATATCAGCGTTGTTGTAAACCAATTGTTTTTTAATGTCTGTTATATGGTTTGTTGATTTAGAACTAAACTCTCCATCTCTTATTTTTGGAGAAAAATAAATTAAAACGGTATAGTCTTTGTAAATGATATCATAAATATGACTGGTGGAGTTATGTCATACATGCAGCTAACAAAAATATATGGAAATGTGTGCTTATTGCAGCATTACCGCAAAAATGGAAGASGCAAGTGGAAGGGGGAGAAAGTAAAGAACTGCATTAAAGACTGAAATTGGTTAAAGATTTTTTTAAATTAAGTTTTCCAGTTTAATTTAAGGACCAAACAATTAACAGCTGTGCCATATATATTACAAAATAGTTGGGAAGAGATTTTCGATGTACCGATTCCAGGGCACATGGTTTATGAGCTAATACACAAAATAACGCTGGATTCAAAACTTTTAGTTTTTCCATTTAAATTATTATACAAAATTCTTGCAACCAATAGAATGTTATATTCTAACGTTACCATTCAAAAGTTTGGGGTCACTTAGAAATGTCCTTGTTTTTGAAAGAAAAGCAAAAGAGATTTGTCCATTTTTAAAATAACATAAAATTGATCAGAAATACAGTGTAGACATTGTTAATGTTGTAAATGACTATTGTAGCTGGAAACGGCAGATTTTTATTAATGGAATATCTACATAGGCGTACAGAGGCCCATTATCAGCAACAATCACTCCTGTGTTCAAATGGCACGTTGTGTTAGCTAATCCAAGTTTATAATTTTAAAAGGCTAATTGATCATTAGAAAACTCTTTTGCAATAATGTTATTACAGCTTAAAACTTGTGCTGATTTAAAGAAGCAATAAAGCTGGCCTTTAGACTGGTTGAGTATCTGGAGCATCAGCATTTGTGGGTTCGATTACAGGCTCAAAATGGCCAAGAAACAAAGAACTTTCTTCTGAAACTCGTCAGTCTATTCTTGTTCTGAAAAATGAAGGCTATTCCATGCGAGAAATTGCCAAGAAACTGAAGATCTCGTACAACGCTGTATACTACTCCCTTCACAGAACAGCGCAAACTGGCTGGTGCACAACTGAGCAAGAGGACAAGTACATTAGAGTGTCTAGTTTGAGAAACAAACGCCTCACAAGTCCTCAACTGGCAGCTTCATTAAATAGTACCCACAAAACACCAGTCTCAACGTCAACAGTGAAGAGGCGACTCCGGGATGCTGGGCTTCTAGAAAGAGTTCCAAAGAAAAGGCCATATCTCAGACTGACCAATAAAAAGAAAAGCTTAAGATGGGCAAAATAACACAGACACTGGACAGAGGAACTCTGCCTAGAAGGACAGCATCCCGGAGTCGCCTCTTCACTGTTGACGTTGAGACTGGTATTTTGCAGGTACTATTTAATGAAGCTGCCAGTTGAGGACTTGTGAGGCGTCTGTTTCTCAATATATACAGTTCCAGTCAAAGGTTTGGACACACCTACTCATTCCAGGGTTTTTCTTTTATTTGTTCTATTTTCTACATTGTAGAATAATAGTGACGACATCAAAACAATGATATAACACCTATGGAATCATGTAATAACCAAAAAAGTGTTAAACAAATATATTATATATGAGATTCTTCAAAGTAGCCACCCTTTGCCTTGATGACAGCTTTGCACACTCTTGGAAATGATGCAGACAATTACATTGATGGAATCCACAATCTATCTGCAATATTAATGCTGATCTACCCCCCCAAAWWWWWWTTAAATAAATAAATAAATAGAACATTTCCATTTAGTTACTATTGGGATCTGCTTCTAGAAAGCTCCCAAGGCAATTAGTTATCTAAAGGGTATGCAGCCATGCATGGAAGATGAAACATATACAAACCAGCCCACACATAATGTAGTTTACATCAACAGGTTTGCTTCTGTAGTTTTCAGGTGATTAGGGTGCCATGGTGTGGTCATAATCTGGGTGCATTAGTGGGAACAATATGTTTGTTGTCAATGCTAAGAAATAACAAATGCTCTGGGAGTGCTCATTTAAATGACTCAAAGCATGCCTAATTAAGCAACAATAATGAGAAGCTAAACAAGCAAAAAGGGAACTTCTTTACAGTTCAGTCCCATTTGTCATTCATTTTGACTTGTCTGAATTATTCATTTGAGCTCCATTACTGTTCATCTGGAAACAGTGTTTTCCCCACCTGTAGTTTCTTTAAAAGTCTCCTTTTTAATTTATTTAAAGAAGCTTGGATGTCTCTTCATGACACAATGCATATTTAAGCCTATCTCAGCTTGACTAATGACTATGACATTTCTAAAGTAAATTCTCTAATCTCTGATTTGTACCTTATGTAGCTACCACTCTTCACTAGCCCAAAAAATGCATCGCAAGGATATGGCATATGAGTAATAACAGACATAATATGTTGCAATGGTTACATGATGATCCCATAAAACTAATGATTATTTGAAAATGTTATGGCTATACGATATGGGAGTTATTGGAGAACACTATGTCAGTCATGATTTTAAGATGACATTTTAGACATGGATAAATATGGGAAATCAGATCCTGCTAATGGGCCTGATGGAGTTTGAAATACGTTAGAAGAGACAGGCTCTGGACATGTGGCTCTCCAGCTGAAGCTGTCTTCATGGTGTCAATAATAAGACTCTGGACTGATCTCTGCTGTGGTGCCTGATGAGACTTCTAAGCTTTTATTGGAGCGTAATCCCCTCTTYGAATCTGGGGCTTTAGCCTGAGGCTTCTCCGGAATCTCTCCTAATTARACCTTTAGTTATGTTTTTTTCCCTCCTGCCTTGGGCTCAAATTGCAGTGTGAGGAAGTATCAAGGTAAGCATTTGCTCAAGAAAAACAGCTGGAGTTGTTTTTACAGAAGGAGAGGGGCACAATATTTACAAGACTCTCACCTTCCATAATACCACCAATCACCTCTTACTATAAGCTTTTCATAGACTGTACCACTGTTTGCCTCACTATTCGTGGTGCCTGGATGTTATGTTTGTATTTTTCTCTCTGGAATTTTAAAGATACAGCCACAGAAGGCACAATGATGCCTCATTTTCGACTCGAAAACCAGTGTTTACCCTAGTGTATACTAAGTGTAACAATATTAGAAAACCAGTGTTACCCTAGTGTTATACTAAGTGTAACAATATTAGAAAACCAGTGTTACCCTAGTGTATACTAAGTGTAACAATATTAGAAAAACAGTGTTACCCTAGTGTTTACTAAGTGTACAATATTAGAAAACCAGTGTTACCCTAGTGTATACTAAGTGTAACAATATTAGAAACCAGTGTTACCCTAGTGTATACTAAGTTAACAATATTAGAAAAACAGTGTTACCCTAGTGTATACTAAGTGTAACAATATTAGAAAACCAGTGTTACCCTAGTGTATACTAAGTGTAACCTATTAGAAAACCAGTGTTACCCTAGTTATATAGTGTAACAATATTAGAAAACCAGTGTTACCCTAGTGTATACTAAGTGTAACAATATTAGAAACCAGTGTTACCCTAGTTATACTAAGTTAATAATTAGAAAACCAGTGTTACCCTAGTGTATACTAAGTGTAACAATATTAGAAAACCAGTGTTACCCTAGTGTATACTAAGTGTAACAATATTAGAAAAACCAGTGTTACCCTGGTATACTAAGTGTAACAATATTAGAAAACCAGTGTTACCCTAGTGTATACTAAGTGTAACAATATTAGAAAACCAGTGTTACCCTAGTGTATACTAAGTGTAACAATATTAGAAAACTGTGTTTCCATAGCTAGAGTGACAGTGAGGACAAGATCAGAATCAAACCTCTGCATAATCAAAACAGTTGCGTTGTGAGATAAGGTTGTTAAAGTTCACAGTTAGCCATTGTTATGTAAATGAAATCTGAAAAGTACCAGTGGCCTGGCTTTGGCCCCAAGTGAGAGCAGGTCTGCCGGAGCCATGGCCCATTGAGACACGGGTGCCGGCCCGCATAGATGGAAACAGAAAAGTCTGCGCCTTTTGGGTAAATCCTGTGTGGAAATGTGCCATGAGTGTAGGGTATCACCCTGCTGCCACACTGTAGCCAACATGTGTGAAGTCAGTTAGGGTTGGCATTCACAAAATGAAACCTGAAAAGTGATACTTGCCCTGTCATCAGATTGTAATCATCTTAACGCAATACACTATTGGCTGCCATTGGAATTCAAATGCATGTTTGTTTTCAAAACACCCTCACTGTGAAAGGCATTGCCATTTCATTGTAATACATTTCAAGCCCACGTCAGCTGTTCTTTTCCTCATCTCAGGGTCTTCGATAGGAAAATATCACTTTTTTTCAGGCAAACTGACTACTACAGAAGTCCAAGTCTCCTAGTGATCCTACTTTCCTTTATGTGATAGTGGTGTTGGTTTTTAGAGGTTGTTTGTAGTTTTACTGTACCAGATGTGGTGTCCTGGTGGTCACACAGGGAGAATAATCAGTAAATAGTGTCAGTAAGGGTAATTTCCATGTAAAAGGATCCAAGAGCACCAACATGTGAAGTTCATAGGAGCATGTCAAATGGAAGCCAAGAGACTATTTTTATTTTATTATTAAGGCATATATACATTTTTCTACAATTTTCCATRCTAAAAATTAGGAATAAGCAAAGGCTTTGATTTATTTTCAAACAGAGGGAAATGGGGTCTTAGAAAACATCTACCAGAAAAAATATTTCAAGCTATTAGAAATACATCAAAACACAATGAAGTAGAAGTAAAGACCCCTGCCAACTAATATCAACACTGATATTTATTTAAGGAAAATGTTGTCCACCTTCTGTAAGTTTAAGAAACATTGACTTGTTACCAAAAACCCACATATCTCTAAGATATTTTCTAGTTGAGGAGGGAGGACAATGAAAGTTAACATAACTAGCAAGTAAAGTTAGAACTATCAATTAGTTCGTTTTTACTGAAATCAATTTTGTTTCTGAATTATTAAGTGATTAAAACTCATTTTGTTACCAAATCGGTAACAGAGTTTCAGAAAAATCAGTAACAGAATTTCTGCAATTGAATTGGCTGAACCAATCAGACGTCTATGTTTCACAAATTTGGACAGTACAGTACTCACAAACCATAGTTACCTGCTACTGTCCTCCCTTCCACTGGCATACTGTTATGTTCAGCTGAAACTTTCTCTTTCTGTCATRTGATGGTCAAAGCAAGTGTGAAAAATCTGGACAACCCCTGTCTCTCCCTCTCTCTCCAATGAATGTCACCTCTCCCGGCTCTTACTGATAGCAATTACAGTCCTCGAGGGCCTGATTGGTGTCACAGTTTTGCCCCAGCTAACACACCTGACTCCAATAATCACCTAATCATGATCTTCAGTTTAGAATGCAATTTGATTAATCAGCTGTGTTTGCTAGGGATGGAGAAAAAGTGTGACACCAATCAAGTCCTTGAGGACTGGAGTTGCCCACCTCTGATTTAGGCATTTACTGTAACCACATCCTCACCCACTGTGCACGGTCCGACACCGGAAGTCCATGGACATTTGAAAAGTAGTTTTCAATTTGGTCAGTCCGCCCTGGCCGTCTGGACCGGCCTTCATTTGTCCAAAACATATACGTCCATGATTGGTTCAGATTTGGTCTGGTCTGGACCAAATCTGAACCAATCATAGACTTCTATGTTTCACAGGTTTGGACAGTAAAGTAGAGTACAGTAAAGAAAAGTAGTATAGTACAGCACAGTCTTGTATTGTACAGTAGAATAGAGTACACAGTAGAGCACACTATAGTTGAGTGCTCACTGCTTTAGCACACTCCGCCAACCCTGAGGTCCTTGCCGTGTCTGAATCCTGGTTTAGGAACACCACCAAAGATTCTGAGATTTCCATACCCAACTACAACATTTTCTGTCAAGATAGAACTGCCAAAGGGGGAGGAGTTGCAATCTACTCTAGAGATAGCCTGCAAAGTTCTGTCATACTTTCCGGGTCTATGCCCAAACAGTTCGAGCTTCTAATTTTAAAAATGAATCTCTCCAGAAAAAAGTCTCTCACTGTTGCCGCCTGTTATAGACCCCCCTCAGCTCCCAGCTATGCCCTGGACACCATATGTGAATTGATTGCCCCCCATCTATCTTCAGAGTTTGTTCTTTTAGGTGACCTAAACTGAGATATGCTTAACACCCCGGCAGTCCTACAATCTAAGCTAGATGCCCTCAATCTCACACAAATTATCAAGGAACCCACCACGTACAACCCTAAATCCGTAAACATGGGCACCCTCATAGATATTATCCTGACCAACTTGCCCTCCAAATACACCTCTGCTGTTTTCAATCAGGACCTCAGCGATCACTGCCTCGTTGCCTGCATCCGCTATGGGTCCGCGGTCAAACGACCACCCCTCATCACTGTCAAACGCTCCCTAAAACACTTCAGCGAGCAGGCCTTTCTAATCGACCTGGCCCGGGTATCCTGGAAGGATATTGACCTCATCCCGTCAGTCGAAGATGCCTGGTCGTTCTTTAAAAGTAATTTCCTCACCATCTTAAATAAGCATGCCCCTTTCAAGAAATGTAGAACTAGGAATAGATATAGTCCTTGGTTCACTCCAGACCTGACTGCCCTCGACCAGCACAAAAACATCCGGTGGCAGACTGCACAATATTGAATAATTCCCGCGATATGCTACTTTTCAGGGAAGTCAGGAACCAATACACGCAGTCAGTCAGGAAAGCAAAGGCTAGCTTTTTCACACACAAATGTTCATCCTGTAGCTCTAACTCCAAAACGTTCTAGGACACTGTAAAGTCAATGGAGAATAAGAGCACCTCCTCCCAGCTGCCCACAGCACTGAGGCTAGGTAACACTGTCACCACCGATAAATCCACGATAATCGAGAATTTCAATAAGCATTTCTCTATGGTTGGCCATGCTTTTCTCCTGGCTACCCCAACCCCGGCCAACAGCTCCGCTGCGGGGGGCAGCTACTTGCCCGATTATTATTCGCCGCCATTGTTGCGACCCCTATTACCAGTCTGTTCAACCTCTCTTTCGTATCGTCCGAGATCCCTAAAGATTGGAAAGCTGCCGCGGTCATCCCCCTCTTCAAAGGGGGTGACACTCTAGACCCTAACTGATATAGACCTATATCCATCCTGCCCTGCCTTTCTAAAGTCTTCGAAAGGCAAGTTAATTAACAGATCACTGACCATTTTGAATCCCACCGTACCTTCTCCGCTGCGCAATCCGGTTTTCGATCACGGTTTTCGGTCACGGGTGCACCTCAGCCACGCTCAAGGTACTAAACGATATCATAACCGCCATCGATAAAAGACAGTACTGTGCAGCCGTCTTCGTCGACCTGGCCAAGGCTTTCAACTCTGTCAATCACCGTATTCTTATGGGCAGACTCAACAGCCTTGGTTTCTCAAATGACTGCCTCGCCTGGTTCACCAACTACTTCTCAGACAGAGTTCAGTGTGTCAAATCGGCGGTCCTGTTGTCCGGACCTCTGGCAATCTCTATGGGGGTACCACATGGTTCAATTCTCGGGCCGACTCTTTTCTCTGTATACATCAACGATGTCGATCATTGCTGCGGGTGATTCCCTGATCCACCTCTATGCAGAAGACACCATTCTGTATACATCTGGCCCTTCTTTGGACACTGTGTTAATTAACCTCCAAACAAGCTTCAATGCCATACAACACTCCTTCCGTGGCCTCCAACTGCTCTTAAACGCTAGTAAAACCAAATGCATGCTTTTCAACCGTTCGCTGCCCGCACTCGCCAAACCGACTAGCATCACTACTCTGGACGGTTCTGACTTAGAATATGTGGACAACTACAAATACCTAGGTGTCTGGCTAGACTGTAAACTCTCCTTCCAGACTCATATTAAACATCTCCAATCCAAAAATAAATCTAGAATCGGCTTCCTATTTCGCAACAAAGCCTCCTTCACTCACGCCGCCAAACATACCCTCGTAAAACTGACTATCTTACCGATCCTTGACTTCGGCGATGTCATTTACAAAATAGCTTCCAATACTCTACTCAGCAAATTGGATGCAGTCTATCATAGTGCCATCACCAAAGCCCCTTATACCACCCACCACTGCGACCTGTATGCTCTAGTCGGCTGGCCCTCGCTTCATATTCGTCGCCAGACCCACTGTTTCCAGGTCATCTATAAGTCTATGCTAGGTTAAGCTCTGCCTTATCTCAGCTCACTGGTCACGATAACAACACCCACCCATAGCACGCGCTCCAGCAGGTATATCTCACTGGTCATCCCCAAAGCCAACACTAATTTTGGCCGCCTTTCCTTCCAGTTCTCTGCTGCCAATGACTGGAACAAATTGCAAAAATTGCTGAAGCTGGAGACTTATATTTCCCTCACTAACTTTAAACATCAGCTATCTGAGCAGCTAACCGATCGCTGCAGCTGTACATAGCCCATCTGTAAATAGCCCACCCAATCTACCTACCTCATCCCCATATTGTCTTTAAAAAAAAATCTTCTCTTTTGCACACCAGTATTTCTACGTGCACATCACCATCTGCTCATCTATCACGCCAGTGTTAATTTTCTAAATTGTAATTACTTCGCTACTATGGCCTATTTATTCGCTACTATGGCCTTACCACCTCACGCCATTTGCACACACTGTATATAGACTTTCTTTGTTTTCTATTGTGTTATTGACTGTACGCTTGTTTATTCCAAGTGTAACTTTGTGTTGTTGTTTGTGTCGCACTGCTTTGCTTTATCTTGGCCAGGTCGCAGTTGTAAATGAGAACTTGTTCTGAACCAGCTTACCTGGTTAAATAAAGGTGAAATAAAAAATAAATAAAATAAAAAAGTACACTAATAGTTCCGGGACGATACTAGTATCGCGATACTCGTTAGTATCGTGGCAAGGAAACAAAACACAAAGCGGATTTAATTATTTAGGAAAGCGGCCATGATGTTGGAAACAAACATCATTATGTTGTGATCGAGTCACATTTTTTCCCCCAGTTTTAGCACACTATTTTACATACAGCAGGTTTTTAAAGGACCAAGGAGTTTGACCTACGTCGCGTTTTCATTTTTGCCATGGAAAAAATATTGCGATACCGGTATCGTCACAGCCCTACACTATAATGTACTGAACTATACTCTACTGCAGGGTTAATTATTTTTATTAGATAAAACATTTTATTTTTGTATATAATATAATATGTTTATTGCTAGCTGCAACAGAATACCATTATGGATACCATTTTTAAGTCTCTGCATCCAGTATGAAGGAAGTTAAAGGTAGTTTCACAAGCCAATGCTAACTACCACAATGATTMGAAGTCTACAGGAACAGTTAGCATGCTAGCTCTTCCTGTTTATCCAACTCTGGGCTAGCAGATAAAATAGTTATTTGAGAACTAACAATGAAATAAGCTATACAGTCAGGGAGAATATATATATATWTTACATTTGAATGGCCATTCAGGCACAGCCCATTGAGTTTTGTTATAATGTTTGAGCAGAGGAACACAGCATTAGCCATGGCAAAATACATAGAATTGCAGGAGATTAGCRTCAAAACTGCTAAATGTTCTCTCAGCTCAGTGTATTTGTTTTGTTTTTATTGCAGAAAATCTYCAACAGCAACATTTGCTCTATGCTGCCAAGATATTTTTCTACTGAATAGACTGTTAGAGTTTACACTTCCTCTTCCAATGAACTGTGGGGAGGTCAAAATTAATAAAAAMAATGAAACTGTCTACCAAATCTATTCATTTTAAAATGTTGATTACTTTTACTTGCCATTATCATTCACTTGATGATAAGACAAGACYTCACTCTGTATTACATTTTTTGCTAACATAATTTTTTTTATTTTACCCTTATTTTAACAGGTAAGTTGACGACTGAGAACACATTCTTATTTACAGCAACGACCTGTGGAATAGTTACAGGGGAGAGAAAAGGGCATGAATTAGCCAATTGAAAGCTGGGTATGATTAGGTGGCTATAATGGTATGAGGGCCAGATTGGGAATTTAGCCAGGACACCGGGCTTAACACCCCTACTCTCATGATAAGTGCCATGGGATCTTTAATGACCATAGACCATAGTCAGGGCACCCGTTTAACATCCCATGAAAGACGGCACCCTACACAGGGCAATGTCCCCAATCACTGCCCTGTGGCATTGGGATATTTRTTTTTAGACCAGAGGACAGAGTGCCCCCTGCTGGCCCTCCAACAACCCTTACAGCAGCATATTGTCTCCCGTCCAGGGGCCATCCAGGACCAACCCTGCTTAGCTTCAGAGGCAAGCTAGCAGTGGGATYCATAGTGGTATGGTGCTGGCAGTGGGATGATGAGGGTCCCTGGGTTGCAGGTTTGCCTGGGTGGGGGGGTCCCTGGGCAAGAAAAGTTTGAAAARTCCTGCTGTACTGAACTCTACTCTACTGTTCTGTACTGCACTGTACTCTACTGAGCTCCACTGTGCTGTACTTTGATGTTCAAATATGGGATTGGTTCAGATTTGGTGTAGTCCAGACCAAACAAATTTGGTCTTGTTTGGTGTCGGAGCTCATTAAAACAATAGCAGTGTGTAGAATAATACCCAAATATGTGAATTAGGATATTGCATATTTCTACCTTTTTTGTGTACCTATTTAAGATACATCACCATGAGGAGAATGAGATTCATATCTATAAATTTGTATTTCTGTTTTCAGATCAGGGACCCATGATGAATTTCTGTTACCAGGTGTAAATACACTTCACTTACTGTAGTTCAATAACCACGAGATGTTTTTCAAACTCAAGGTGTGATGTCATAGCTGACAGGCGATTCTTTCTGCAGACATCTTTGAATCTTAATTCGGAACAAATATTTTGTTTTTGAAAACATGGTCACATAAAAAACTGAGGGAGATTTTACCAAAATGAGGTTACCACACTTTGCATCTGCATAGTTCTACCAGTAAATGTATTTTTGTAAAATGTTCAGTGAAAATTCTTAAAAGTAGTCATTGTACATAAAGTTGTATGGTTTTTGTTTGCGCAAATCTGCAATTCAGTCATGGTGTGTGTCTTACACCAAGGAGGCCGTGTCCTGGGAATTCCCTGAATCAAATGGTGTTTAATTTGATAGAGATCTCGTGCGTAATCTGACGGGCCAAACTGATTGATGGGGGTGGTCTGAGATGAAAGGTAGTATGATGGTTAAGATGATCTAAAGACACATTCCAGCGATGGGGAGGAGAGGGAGAAAGTGTAACGCACAAAGTGCAATCAATCAAATGTTTAATCAAAGGCTGTTTTTATCTTTCCAGTATGTCCCATACAGTGATGAACAGCATCTCTGTCCCAGCCACTAAGTGTGGCACGTAAATGAAAATGCCTGTTTGTGTTTCTCCACAATAGATGTTTATGTTAGGACACTGAGAACCATATCATCTTTAAACTGGAATGGAACTAGATCTTAGAGCGGAAATGATCAAATTGTTCAACCTTTACATTTATGTTGAAATTAATACCATTGCTGCGGCTGTTGTCATTTAGGTAATGAATGTTGCTGGAAAGAGAGTGCTGTGCTCAATAATGATCTGCTCCTATCTGCCTCTCTCTTTCTTTCTCTCTCTCTGGGTTTTAATCTTCATTACTAGTCTTTCTCTGCTCAGTCTGTTTTGACAGTCGTGCATATGCAGTGGGGTTTCTCTGTTTTAAAAATCAACTGGCCAGTGCAATGACTGCCATCCTGTCCTCTGCCCGGTGCTCCATATTGAAGAATCKAGAGATTCTGTGGATAATTAAAGCCAGTAGACAAGGGGATTAATTTTCAATCCCTGGGAGACTTTCCCTAAACCTGCAGCGTCTCCAGGACGACTGGGAAGCCCGGGGGAAATGAGACCTAATGCCGCCGGGGCTGTGCATTTGCTCACTTCAATCTTAGCTGTTGTCAGGGAACAATTATACGCTGGATTAAGAGCTTGTCCCCAGAATGTTTTGTGGATGAGTGGGTCTCAGCCATGGACGGAAAGTACATTAGCCCTCTGTGCACGGCAGCGGCGTGGGGGTGGGGACAATCCTGCAACTTGTTGTGTGGTTAGTTGGTTCTAGCATTAGGCCAATAAATCAATGTTAATAACTGTGTAACTCAGTTTAGTATTACTGTAGCATTACGTATTAGGTAAATCAGGGTTACTCTCATAAATTAAGTCATCTAATTGCAGCTGCATTTTTATCTTCCACTGTGGAAAGAGTGCTCCCTGTCCTCTCATCGTGCTCCCTGTCCTCTCATCGTGCTCCCTGTCCTCTCATCGTGCTCCCTGTCCTCTCATCATGCTCCCTGTCCTCTCGGTGACAGCCCCAAATTGATGTTGGTTTTGTCGAAGTGCTTTCTTTTCTCTCATCCTTTAATGCTGTCAGTTCTTGGAATCAAAAGTAAGAACAAGAGGATAAAAGAGCATTGTGACAGTCAGTTTGTATCCATTGCATACTGTATGGACAGCTGGTAGCTTGTAGTGATCAGATACAATGTCTTCAGAAAGCATTCACACCGCTTTAAAAAAAAAAGAAAGTGAAATAAATCATGAAATAAAAACAAATACATTTATWTTACATAGTAATTTCATGGATGTTGGTTAAGAGTTCAGAAATGTCACTGCTGCTTTTTTTCATGTGTCCAGAGTGGACACCTTGGCCCTGGTGGATCCTGGCTGTGGAGAGCTCCATAAGTACAATTTCRGTAAATGTGAGCAACCACTGTTGCAATGGTAACTGATGAGGTGGAATCCACCTTTGTAAAATAATCTTCTTAGCAGCTGTGGTTCCTGCCAACCACACTCTCCGTTGGTGTTCTGACAAGTGCAAATTTGAGTCATCACAAAGCAACATCACTATTGGATCTAATGACATRATTTTATCTATAAGTACAGAGATTACATTGTTGACTTTCCCCCAGAATTCAACCACCCTCTGGCATTTCCACAGCACATGCTGAAAAGTACCAAGGTCCTCTGTGGGTGCAGAACTCACATAATGGCGATGGACAAATGCCCATGTGATGTATTTTTTGAGGTGTTAGATGGAAAGGGGGATACCTAGTCAGTTGTACAACTGAATGCCTTCAACTGAAATGTGTCTTCCGCATTTAACCCAACCCCTCTGAATCAGAGAGGTGCGGAGGGCTGCCTTAATCAACATCCACGTCTTCGGCGCCCGGGGAACAGTGGGTTAACTGCCTTGCTCAGGGGCAGAACGACAGATTTTTACCTTATCAGCTTGGGATTCGATCCAGCAACCTTTCGGTTACTGGCCCAATGCTCTAACCACCAGATAGGTTCTATAGCAAATGTTTTTATTAATTAATTGGTGATTGGGGTTTCTAGATGATCCAGATATATTTTTCCATACTGTCTCCCAATTTATTTGTCTGTCAGCAAGTGTAAGTGTAATCCTTTTCCCATACAGTGGATGGAGTTAATGGTTTTTGTGCTGCTAGAATTAATTAACTATAGATATTAGAAACAACTCCCTTTGATGTCCGTTAGAAGTTTGACCAATGGGTGTTCTGCTAGTGCTGCTCCCCAGGGGACCCCATAGGCTTGCATGGATAGGCGGAGTTGAAGGTCAAGACAAAAGTATGAACCTGCGACATTAAAACACTGGCGGATTWCCTGGACACTGAGGAGTCCATTCAAATGGAATGTCTTTGAAAGTATAAAAAAAAAAAATCTCTAAATGTATTGTATGAATGTCACGTCCGTTGTTGGAATGAGACCAAGGTGCAGCGTGGTYGGCGTACATTTTTCTTTTATTAAAATGACACCGAAAAACAACAAAAAACTAGCGTAAAGCTATATGCAGTGCAGAAAGCAACTACACACAAACAAGATCCCACAAACTAAGGTGGGAAAAAAGGCTGCCTAAGTATGATCCCCAATCAGAGACAACGATAGACGGCTGCCTCTGATTGGGAACCATACCAGGCCAAACAAAGAAATGGGAAAACTAGATTGCCTAACCAAATAGAGAAATAAAAAGGCTCTCTAAGGTCAGGGCGTGACAATGAATTGAAATAATAAACTTTATGCAAATGTGTTACTGAATATAAAATGGATTAAATTAAGATTTTGTGTCACTTGCCTACACACAATACCCCATGTCYTCAAAYTGAAATGTTTGGTAAATACATTTTTAAAAGAAAGCTGAAATGTCTTGAGTSAATAAGTATTCAACCGCTTTGTTATGGCAAGCCTTAATAAGTTCAGGASATGATTTTTGAATGACTACCTCATCTCTGTACCCCACACTTACAATTATATGTATGGTCCCTTCAGATGAGCAGTGATTTCAAACACAGATTCAACCACAAAGACCAGGGAGTTTTTTGGGATAAAAGTAACGGAATAAAACAAGTTCACCTTTCAGCAGGACAATAAGCTAAAGCACAATGCCAAATAAAGCCTACGGTGGAGTTGCTTACCAAGACGACGTTGACTTTTCCTGAGTGGCCTAGTTACGGTTTTGACTTAAATCGTCTTGAAAATATATGGCAAGACATGAAAATAGCTGTCTAGCAGTGATCAACAACCAACTTGGCCGAGCTTGAAGAACTGTAAAAGGTGTGCAAATATTGTACAATCCAGGTGTGCAACGCTCTTAGACTTACCCAGAGACTCACAGCTGTAATCGCTGCCGAAGGTGCTTCTACAAAGTATTGACTCGGGTGTGAATACTTATGTATGTGAGTTATTTCTATATTTAATTTTCAATAAATTAGCAAAGTATTCGAAAAACATGTTTTTGCTTTGTCATTATGGGGTATTGCGTGTAGATGGGTGAGATAAAAAAATAGATTTAATCGTTTTTGAATTCAGGCTGTAACACAACAAAATGTGGAATAAGTCAAGGGGTATGAACACTTTCTGAAGGCACTGTATACTCTTGGCACAGAGTGTCCGTATTTGAGCTGAGTACGAATAGTCTATTTTAATGTTTTGGGGATTTGGTGACACTCACAGTGATTGAGCGTTTTTCTGAGTGCAAATAATAGGATCCCTTTGACTTATGATATTTTAAACGTGCTGAMCTGAGCATGCCCTATCTTGCAGGCAAAGATCTACACCTTTTCTTATTGCTGTCATTAGCTTGTAATCTTGCTAGCCAATAACATGCCCTCTCCGACCCTCTGTTGCTTGTGTGAGACTGTGTCTACATCTCAGCCAGCTACATTTGTCTAAATAATTATCCTCTGGTGGATAAGGGACACAAGCTAAAAAGTTTTTTCCTCTATTGTTTTCCTTCGTCGTTTTTTCTCTCTGACACAAATGCACACCACGATCTGACTGTTATTAATGGTCAGGCCAATGATAGCTCAGTTATAACAGTCTTAGATGATTGTTGTAGAGTTCTAACAACAACCTTAAGCCCTGAAAAGATGCACTCACTTTGATTCCTAGACCACAGTTTGTCAYTTCTTAGTTATCCATCTTTCACTATAGCAGTTGATGTTGTTTTTCCCAGTAAAGCAGTTCCCAGAGGGGCAATTCCACAGGAACAGAATGATGCTGAGACTCGATTTTGTCACTTTAAAATGTATGCCAAACAAAAACCAATGATTGCAAAGTTAAACAACCCATGGAACTCTATGCACAAGGACGACTTTAACATTTTACAAAACACATTTACAAAAACAATGCAGATGCAAAGTTAGGTGACAACAGCACAAACCGTCATTCTGCTACTGAACTTTGCATCTGCACTGTTCTTCAACTAAATGTGTTTTTGTAAAAAAAAAAAAATGTGGAAATTGTTAGAAGCAGTACTTGTGCATAGAGTTGTATGGTCCACTCCTGCACACAGGACAGGACGTAAATTCAGCAAATGTGCTGGTTTAAAAGCTTTTAAAACAGAGCGGCCTGTATCTCTGGAGAGGACTCCTGCCCAAACTGCCGAAGAAATAGGGCATTTAGCAAGGAATACCATTCTTCACATTCTTCATAAAGGGTGACTGTTTAGTTATTTTTCCTTCTCCTTGGCCTCATTAAGAACTTATTACTTGTTCAAGGTGCCCCATATACAGTATTGAGGCAGCATCTTACAGTATTAGGTCTGCTCGAGGACTCATTAATGGTACAAAGATATCAGGACAGGAAATATTCCCCCAGAGTTTTCTCAACGGCAACTGGATTGACCCAGCACATCTGGGGTATGCTGATCTGAAAGCTTTTGAATGTAGCTCTCATTAATTGATTTCATATGTCCTCTACTGAATGTCATACAGAGATGTTCCCTCCCTGATGGTATGACTTATTTAGCTTGGAGCTTATAGAGCTCTGAGATTCAGACCACATTCCTCTCCTGTTATTCAAACATTCACATAACTGCTGTTTCACAACTCTGTGTGTCTGTTTGCGAGAGGGGGCCAAAGAGATGGGAGGGAGGGAGTGTGAGAGGGAGAGAATGTCTAGCTTTTTCACCCTCTGTTTTAATGGATGCCTATGTGATCGACAGGGTTTGTCGGACTGCAGAGCAGGAAAACCTTGAGGCTATTGAACGGTGCAAAACAATATTGTAAAGACGCCTTAAATATGTCTGACTTGCTTTCTCTCTTTGTGTGTCTGTTTCAGTTGCCTTTTGGGGAGACATTGCTCTGGATGAGGAGGACATGCGCATGTTTAAGGTGGACCGGATTATAAACATGGCCCAACGGACCGTCCAGACCTTCAATGAGACAACCACAGGTGAGCAAGAGCTGTGAGGCTGGCTGACCCAGTCATGGTTACTGAGAATAAAGACTAAGGCCTATCGCCATAGCCTAAAAGCGTGCATTTTCTTGTAAACGTGCCTGTCATCAATCCTAAAAGTCTGACTCCATTTATGCATGTGCTATTATATAGTGCTGACTAAAATGTCTCCTTAATGATACAATACAAACCAGTCCAAGAAAAAAAACTTGCATTCAGTTAAATAGTTCCCACATTTTCCCACCTCAAGGCCAATTATGCAAGGAGGCTTTGTAACTCTCTCCCAGTGCATCTGCCAGGAAGATGTATACGATGCATGAACCACTCAGCACCAGGTGATGATGACTCTCCAACACTGGGTTGGCCAAGACACCTGTTGTAAACAAACAGCATGTTTATCACCAGCACTCTCAAAGTGTTTATGTAAAGAAAATGCTCAACAAAGTTATAAAGCATGCTTCATTGTCATTATCATCTCTTTACCATTTAGGAACAGCTGAAATGTTGTAATCTCATCATGGTTTMTACCATGTTCTCACCAGAGTTGAACTTTTTAATTGGATGGTTTTCTGTGATTATATTGTACAAACCTCATCTTTGGCTGGTAATTGGGAATGACAGGGTCTTCTGCCAATGAGACCAGTCGAAACAGAGCATTGCCAAACCGGCAGGGATCACACCGCAGGAAAAGGGCGGCAACCTCCAGACCTGAGAGGGTGTGGCCAGAAGGTGTCATTCCCTATGTCATCAGCGGGAACTTCAGTGGTAAGTCCCACATCATCACTGCTGTTTACTTGCCCTATGTGTCTTATATGCGCCCTATAACATAGTTCCTACTAAAAGGTGGTATCTGGTGTCCATTAAGCATACTTCAGCATACTTGCATCCACTACATTAAAATGAATGTCTTGGCAGCTATTGGACATAACATTTTTTATTAACTTTACTTGGGATGAATTTGGCACTACGAGCAAGTTGTTAGCATTGGTATTTTATCCTCCTTTTTATGTGACTTATGGACATCAGCCTCACTGATCTCCTCCCTTCTTCCCGTCACATTCAGGCAGCCAGCGGGCGATATTCCGCCAGGCCATGCGTCACTGGGAGAAGCATACCTGCGTGACCTTTATCGAAAGGACAACAGAGGAGAGCTACATTGTGTTCACTTACCGTCCGTGTGGGTAAGTCCACGCAGGCCTGGGCTGGCCTCCCTCAGGAAGGGTAGCTGGTCAGCCTGCTCAGACATGACAGTCCTTTATCCACACAGCCATAATGAGTTATCGCTTAAGAACTTTTCCTTACCACTCCTCCATTGTCCTTTAGTGCTGGCTCATCCCCTCTGTCCGCAGTCTGTCTGCGTGAGTTGTGCTAATTGCAGCCCCCTGCAAGTCCTGAGAAAGACAGCCATTCATGCCCAAGGAATGCATGCTGTGCCTCATAGTTCTGACACATCTTTCACTGAGCACTGGTGTCACACATGTTTTTTTTAATGACACCCAAGGGAGACCTCKWCAGCTTTAKCATAACCCGTAATTCCACATTATATATTTTGTCATTTTCCCAGCTATGCATGTTTTTAAGTTCAAAAGATMTTACACAAAAACGGTAGCCACGTTGATGGCGTTATACTCTGGCTCTGCATGTACAGTAAATCCGTTACCAAGAAGAACATATTAAAGAGCGGATATGGAGCATAAATGGACCTTTTTCCACCCAGCTGTTGATAGCCATTTTTAGCCTGGTAACTGTCCTCCGGAGTAACAGGGATGACATTATCCACTCAGGCGGCCGCAGTTAGTGGGAATGCCTGGGCTCTGGGCTGGCCAGGCCCCATCTGTCCTGTGCAAAGTTCAAGGCTCGTCTCAGGAAAGCCTGGCTCACAGTAATTAGAGAGAGGCTGGTTGGCCCACAGGGGCGCGGTGTGTGTCCATGGACCGGGGTTCCACACTGACCCTTTCATGTCAGGGAGGGAGAGAGGGAGAGCCCTGCAGTCTAAAGTCAGCCAGCCTTCACTGTCACACATTGTAACCCTCCATCTACAGTGAAGCACGCATCAATGAATGTCACCACTGTATTAGGATGTAGGGTCACCTCACCTCTGCTAGTTTTCCTATGACYTGCTAGAAAGGCTGTTAAGAATGCTGTTCCTAATACTGTATATATGCATTAGAGATGTGAGTTGAACCACAAACTGTTTAGGTCAGACCCTGCGTCTCTCCAGGAACAGGGATTCCTTCCATAGACTACTACACTTGGCTTATTAGTTATTTATTCACTCCTTCTGGTTTACACTTTCATGTTTGTGGAAGTAAAGTTCTATATATCCAGTGTAACATGAAGTTCACCAAGTTCTTGTTACATGATTGAGARGTACACAGAAATGTAGCGTTTACATAGTACTTTGGTAAGCACGATGGCRAATCTTGAGCTAATGCTCTCATCTTTGTGTCTGCCAAGTTAAAAGTGACTTAGTTTAGTCTAATATGTAGCCAGTTACCACAGTCTTTGAACTAGCTTGTTACCCTGCCTGTTGACCTGTCCCTGATCTTTGTTCTGTGTGTTGGACCCTGCAGGTGCTGTTCCTATGTGGGCCGCAGGGGTGGCGGTCCCCAGGCCATCTCCATAGGAAAGAACTGTGACAAGTTTGGAATAGTGGTGCATGAGCTGGGCCACGTGATTGGTTTCTGGCACGAGCACACCCGGCCCGACAGAGACGAACACGTCAGCATCATCAGGGACAACATCCAGCCAGGTAAGACTGCTTTGTAGACTGCTGTGTATGGAACAGCCCACTCATCTTTCCCTTTCTAGGAGATAGCCTCTCACTTTTGCTATTTAGTATTCTGGTACAGTATTTGAGGTAGTGGTGGGTTGCAGGTTTCAGTGTCTGTTTTCTTGCTTCCATTCACAGGACAGGAGTATAACTTCTTGAAGATGGAGCCAGGGGAGGTGGACTCTCTGGGTGAAGTGTATGACTTTGACAGCATCATGCACTATGCCAGGAATACATTCTCAAGGTAGGAGATCGGCCAAGTTCCACTTCATACACAGCAGAACAGAACAGACATCATGGAAATCAGTTACAGTTTAGGCCAGAGAGCAGTTTCCCAGACTGTCACTTTTGCTCTCATGTCTCACTTCAGGTCTTTTCCATGTGAGTCACTTCATAGTTCTACAATGTGTCAATGTCTCTTTTTTTTCTCCATTATTTTGTTTAATTTTAGAGCCAGGGGCTGACTTCAAGGCTTAGGAAAGGTGGTGCAAATTGAAGCTTAGATACTATTCAGTTAATGATCTGCTGACATTCATAGCCTGGGGGACAAATATACTGCTGATTTGTCACTGTTACTTAGCCTGTATGATGGTTGGTCTGATGAATTTAAAGTGCAGGACAAAGACACAACTCAGTGATGGACCTCATGAACGTGTCAGTGCCTTGGCATAAAGGAAGAACATCTGCAGAATATAATACTTTTTGGGAGTGTCTACTCTTTCRCTCTCTTCCGTAAATTTATTTTGGCTTGGATCTTTTAACTCTCTCAATGGTCACCGCTTACATTTGAGCGTGCAGTGGAAATGCTCAGGGGGTGAACTGACGTGGTTTCTGTGAGATGCAGAAAGGATTATATTGCTTGTCCTTGTAATGAGATTTCTGAGGGTAAAAAAGTGTAATCCACCAGGATGCCTGGAGTAACGTGTCATTAGAGTTGACACATCTGGCCCATTTAGCTTTTTGGGACCCAGAAAGAGCAGGATTACAGAGCTTTCGCTTTCAATCCTGGTGAATGTTTTATACGTTTTCCTAGACAGCACCAACTTTTTGATCTTGTATAGTCCACCTTACCCAGTCCATCTGTAGTCTAGTAGTAGAAGGGCACCTACAAAAATCAATGCACACAAACTGCAGCATGCTTTACCAACAGCATGTAATACAATGCCTATCTGTTTTCTATTATGGGGTTAGGCATATATCATATTGATTGCTTCCAGTCTTTCAGGTAGCTGCGTCTCTCAGTGGGGATGCTGTCCAGTGGCAGCTATGTATTAAGGGGGTATTTGTTGGATAAGGCTTTTTCCATGTAAAAGGATCCATGAGCACCAACATGTGAAGTTCATAGGAGCATGTCAAATTGGGTGTCAAATGAAAGCTAAGAGTCTCGATTTTTTAGAAATTAAGGCATATATCCATTTTTCAACCATTTTCCATCCTAAAATMTTGAATWAAGTGAAGGCTTTGATTTCTGGTCAAACAGATGGAAAAGGGGTCTTAGAAAACATCTACCAGAAACAGTCTTAAATACTAATGTTGAAATAAAGACGCCTACCAACTAATATCAACACATATTTAGTTTAGGAGAAATGGTTCAGCCATCTAAGTTTAGTACCAGGCATATACTACACGATTTTTCTATGCCATAATTTTGATGATTGGGGTGAAATCCTATGAATTTGGGCTAGGATCAGTAGGTCGGGACTGGCATAGTTCCCGCGGATCAAGGCCGCACCATTGATGGCTGTTACATACCCCTGTCAGATGTCCCGAGAATTTCTGGACAATTTTGGTCGATCATCTTGTAGTAGCAGTGCTGGGACGAAATTGGGCAAGGGCTGCTGCCAATAGCCAATGAGTATTCAGCATGTGAGTCCAAAACAATGACGGTGAAGAGGAAAGCAACAACAACACGAACCTTGTGGGCCGAGGTGATGGAAGACGTCGATGGAGCAGTTGGAGAGAACACGCTGCCTTTTCAACGGGCGAGTTTGTTTTACGTGGCCCGGTGCCTCAGTTGACTGGCGTTTGAATATTTTAGAACATTCCATAGGTGCTTAAGTGAAATACCCACCCAACCGGGCACCGGGCCATGCAAAACGAAATCCACCAATATTACGTCTATGTCCTACCATGACAGAAACCCAAAATATTATTCATATTTTCATAATAAGTATTCTGCGCCTCTGTCTCGTGTTTTAATGTTTCTGCACATAATAATGTGCACACTAACAAAGCAGCTCACTATTTGCATGTCGGAATTTTTTTCCTACGAAAACCGAGAAACGCAGGGCAGGACCAATCATCGTAATGTGGATGGAATGATAAGATCTGAGCATGTTCAAATTGTTACGATTTTAGAAGTCATGTAGTGTATGCACAGCATAAGAAACTGCCTTGTGCATAAACATTCTGTTACCAAAAACCTGTTACCAAAATATATTTTTACATTTCGCTCCCTCATTAGGAGGGAGGATAATGAAAGTTCACAGAAGTAACATGTAAAGGTAGACCTATCAATTAGTTATAGTATTTTTACTGATATCAATTTTGTTCAGGAATTATTAAGTGATTAAAACTCAATTCTGTTAGTAAATCGGTAAAGGAATTTCCCAAAAATACAGTACATACTAGAGTTGAGTACACTATAAATGTACTGTAGTGACCTCTACTCTACTGAGGGCTACTGTGCTGTACTTTAATGTACACACTTGTGAAATGTAGATGTCTATGATTGGTTCAGATTTGGTACAGTCTGGACCAACCAAATTTGGTCTTGTTTCGGGGCAGAGCTCATTAAAATAATTGCCAGTGTGTAGAATAATACCCAAATATGCTAAAGAGGATATTGCATATTTCTACCATTTGTGTACCTGTTCAGGATACATCACCATGAAGAGGATGACATTCATATCCATAATTATGCATTTCTGTGTAGTGCAGATCATGGAGCCAAGAGGATATTCCGTTACCGCAACTCCGTTACCAGGTGTAAATCCACTCTACTTACCGTAGTTCAATAACCAAAGTAGATTTTTTCAAAGTTAATGTGTCATGTCATAGCAGACACTCCATTCTTTCTGCAGACGTCTTTGAATCTTAATTTGGAGCAGATATTTAAGAGTTTTTGGAAAGCTTGGACACAAAGAACTGAGGGAGATTTCACCAAAATTCTGTTACCGAACTTTGCATTTGCAAAGTTCATCCAGGAAATGTTTTTTTTGTTTGTAAAAATGTCAGTGTAAAAAAGTTTTGTGCGTAGAGTTATATGGTTTGTTAAACTTTGAAATCAATGGTTTTTGTTTGGCGTACATTTTAAGTGGAAAAATCTGTGTCTCAATGCTATTCCGTTTCCGTGGAAGTACCCATAAGGTTTGATTGTGTCTACCTTTTGATGAGCCAGCTTTTACCCACAGCCACAGGTTGTTCCAATTATCCCTCCCCTGGTTGGCTCAAGCTACCTGAGTGTGTAGCAGCAGCCCAGTAAACCTCCACATCCAACCCCAGGTTCAGGTAGACCCGCTAGCACCAGTGGTCCTGCTGCAGCACATCAGGCTACATGGCACACTCATACCTCTGTGAAGCTCCTTGTAAAAGTTCTCCTCATAGTGTGAACTGCCTCATTATGCCACATAGAGCCCCTTTGAAGTGGCTTTGATCGTCGTTAGCAACATGATCCCACATACCAGGCTTCTTTAGGAGGTTATAGGGTTTTATTCCCGAGGTGTCTGCTGGCTAGCTTCATGGCTCCCTGGTGTAAAAAAAGATTTGTAAAAAATCTTGCTAGCATGATTTAGGTCAACCACTAATGATCACATAAAGAAGGAGACCATTCAATGTCATTTCCCCGACATTGACTTGACAAGTCAAATCTCTGAGAGTACAGAATCAAACTGATCCTGTTTCCAGGTGCGTTCTGACTGCAAGCTATAGATATTTCAATAAATTGTTGATATGATTGATCTATTGTGTCCTTTGTGATCAAGGCGTCATAGATGGTTTGTGCAGCTTTTATAAAGGACAAAAGGAGTGTAAAATATCCCACAGCTTTTTTTTTCATGGCCACGGAGATAGAATCTGTTAAGATTCTATTTTTGTCACACTTTGCCCTCTAAGATTTTTTTTCTCAGTAGAATCAATGTAATACTAAACAGCAGGAAAACCGCTATCCACTCAAACCAAACTCTAAGTGCTGTTGTAGTACATGCTGCTGCAATTTGAAATTCATATTTCACAAAATTGCTTCTTGTCCTTGAAGTATGCTTGAAAAGGAGAGCAGTGCATGTGTCATAGTTTTTGATACTCCACTGTGCCAGCTGACCTCTTTATTTCTCCCAGACTCCCTGTCGGATGCATCTGGAAATCTCTCCAGATGCTGTKCTGTTAGTCACAGACAGAGACAGTGGTGTCATAGTGGCTGTTTGAGATTTGGACCAGCTCAACTTCTATGACGACTGCATGCTTATTTGGGTTTTACCCATCTCCTTGCTTTTTAGGCTGCAGTTTGGCACTGTTTCTGTCTGTTTCCGTAGGATCAAAGCAAAGCCAAAAAGGTCCACTTGGGACTGAGTTGGAGATTGAGCTGTAAATTTGGTGTCATTACATAAGTCATACAGGCCCAGCATAAAGGTTGCATGACATCCTTGTCAGGAAGTGTGCAGTCTATAGTGGATTGCATGACAATGGGGGGGGATACCCTGGCACTGAGTTTAACATACCGGTAACATGCGGTTCCCTCCCTCAGCCATGTGTGTGATAGATTTTTGGTACTCGCTGTGCAACTCGACGCGGACTTTCTCTCGAAAGATCTTTTACATAAACAAAATGTGAAATTGTCTAGCGCTACAGACATCGGCAGCAGTGATTGTTGTTCCAATTCAATGCCTCTTTCCCAATTGCAGGAAGGGGTTTGGCATGCCCCAGCTTCCCAGTGTGAATGTAATGTGAGCCTGGGCACATGCAAGGCGAGTGAGAGTTGGAGGAGAGGGTGGCCAGACCAGACTGTAATCATTACTACATAGCTCTCTGGTATGAGAACCAGCTGTTGGCTCTCCTTTTGTTCAAAATTTCTTCCCTTTTTTTCACCGAGGCTGGCCCTTTCCTCAATACCTCCTATTGCAGTCTGTCCCAAATAACCTGCCATGTGCTCGTGGCAACTGGATTCTGGGAAACCGGGAGAGATTCTTTCTCTACAAGGAGGCTGAGATTGGATACAAACACTCTTTCAGGCCACTGCACAGAATGAGCTGTCTAGCACTTTATTTTTCTAACTGTACAGGCAWTGTGCTTGCCAGGGGATGACAATGAAGTAGGTTTGTGATTGTTGATGCTTTCTGCTCTATTGTCATTCAACCTCTCTGAGCATGTCCTATTTTCCCTGAGTATAGCCAGCCTTATTTAATTATTTTACTGTTTAGAGATGAAAAAGTAATGTATTGAGAGCGTGGTCAGTGTGTTTTCAGAGCACCTTATTAGGAGACAAGGGGCTCCTGTTAGGTTTTCTCAGTTTACAGTTTACACTTCCCCTGCATGCTGATCAGTGGAGGCTTCTGAGGGCAGGACTACTCATAATAATGGCTGGAACGGAGCAAATAGATTGTCATCAAACACATAGAAACCATGTGTTTGATACCATTCCACTCATTCCGCTGCAGCCATTACCACGAGCACGTCTTCCCCAATTAAGGTGTTACCAACCTCCTTTGATGCTGATGTACCTGTCCCAATGTCTAACTTTGTTTCCCCATTATTAGCCTGTGTGTTTGCACAGCGTTTTTACTGTAAATCACCGTGGGAAGCCAGGGCCTTTGCCGAGATTGTTGTTGGCAAGATTTCATGGGGAGCCCTCATGTTTTGAAGTGTCTCCTGGGGACAAGTAAGGCAGCTCCCCATGCTTTTTGTCTGGGGCATGTTACCCAACCCTGGGCTTTATCCACCCCTCTGCGCTGGGGACATTTTTCAGGCCTGGTGCATAAAGCAGAGCCAACTCAAATAAAGACCTGCCAGTATGCCCTTTGTCTGCTCTGACACTGGCTGGAGTGGCGTTGTTCACCGACAGCCAGCTTACGGGCTCCTGGAGGCAGGCAGGCAGGCAGGCAGGCAGACAGACAGACAGACAGACAGACAGACAGGCAGACAGACAGTGCTTAAACTGTTAGCTCAGGCTGCTCTGTTTGCACATGCCTGGCGTTGATGGGTACGTCACCATGGGAACAGCCAGGAACCAGGCTTTCCTCACCATTGCAGAGAGAGAAAAGGAGATGATAAACTAGCAAAGTGTCAAGTGAGAAAGTGGTGTGAAAAGGTCTGTTTTTTTGCCATCAACTGTTCTGGACTCCTTTTCAAGCCAAAGGCAAGCCACCATGATGTGATTTTTATCCATCTTTCTAATTGTTCTTGTTCTTTTGGACTTTTAATCCTTATGCTAAATATTGCTGTTGTCCATACAACAAACCAATCAAGTTTTATATTTTCCTATAGAGTTGTCAGAGGAGGGCGTTTGGTTTTTAGTATTGGAATTGGATAGTGTTTTTCTTCCATCTGCACAGCACACATGACGAGGTCAGTTTTGATCCCCAGACCTGTTTGAACTACCTCCTCTCTCTGAGGAGGACATTCATACAGCCTTGGAGGGGACCACTGACCAGTAACAGTCCATTGGTTGTTTTTTATATAATAATATATGAAGTTAGGTCATTGTTTTTGACAGTGTTGATAAGGGTCATGGGTCTGCTGATGGGTGTGGCTCCACTTCTCTGTGTTGAGTTCACTGATGAGAAAGACTGAATGGGCACCGCCTTGCCTCAGAGCCATACAAAATATACTTGATGTATTTCTGAGCACCACCAAGATGTATGATACCGACTAATGGTTTAGTTACTTGAGACAGAAACGAAAGTAGGGAGGTTGGTCGGGGAGCGTTATCTGTGACAGTCTAGCAATCCAAAGCTTGAATGTTTGAGTTGCGTCGGGGCCCACTGTAGCATTTTAGCTAACCTTTCCCCTAACCCATATTCTAAACTTAACCCAATTCACCTAACCATCTACATACATTTGCCTAACCTTTGTTGTTTTAGTTCTCCTAACATCTTAACCTCCAAGTAAATTCTCCCCATAATTCTCCTTTGTTGTTACGGCGCAACAAGCAACCTGGTCTCCGATAAAGATGTGCAATATTATACGTCAACCAAGATGTATGAGAAGGTACATCATCCAATTTGTATGATATTACCACAGAGTAAGACGTATGATACTACACATCCTCTAGTACGTATGTTATTGTATGTTATTCCATTTATAATGTAACCTAACGTATCATATCATACTAAAAGGAGTGTCACAGATTTATGTACAGAATAATACAAATTGCACTGAGACCACATTGTTGGGCAGCACGGCTTGGGATCACACTCGGTCTTAACTGGCATAATGTTCCAGTGCATGTTTTGTGGTGTTTTGGRACCATATCAATAAAATAAAATAAACTGTGTTTTATAAACTGTATGCTCCCCATACAGTATATCTCACTCCTTAGCTCAGGCCCTATTGGCTGCAGGCTGCCAGACTCACACACGTAAAGCTGTGGCCTGATGCTTCCATAAGTGTCAGCATCCTCAGTATATCACTGAATAATGCCTACTGTCAGTGTTAGTGTCAGCAGTTCAGCCGCTGGCTGATGGATCTTTAGGGTTCACCACTGCCCTCTGAGTGGTGTCTTTTCTGAGAAAGTGTGTATGTGCAAGTGCCTTCTCGGTTATGCAGTGTTTTGATCTAACAGCGGTCTCTTCTCCTGAAATGCAGAGGAATCTTCTTGGACACCATCCTGCCACGCTATGATGTCAATGCAGTGAGACCGCCGATTGGCCAGAGGACAAGGCTAAGCAAAGGGGATATCACACAGGCACGCAAACTCTACAAGTGTTCCAGTAAGAACAGCACAATTATTGCAAACAATATTCAAACACATTTTGGTGTATACAGTGGCAAGAAAAAGGTATGTGTTACCTGAATTTCTGCATAAATTGGTCATACAATGTTATCTGATCTTCATCTAAGTCACAACAATAGACAAACACAGTCTGCTTAAACTAATAATACACACATTATTGTATTGAATAGATCATTTAAACATTCACAGTATAGGTTGGAAAAAGTATGTGAAACCCCTAGGCTAATGACTTCTCCAAAAGCTAATTGGAGTCAGGAGTCAGCTAACCTGGAGTTCAATCAATGAGACGAGATTGGAAATGTTGGTTAGAACTGTCTKGCCCGATAAAAACACTCACACAATTTGAGTTTGCTATTCACAAGAAGCATTGCCTGATGTGAAACATGCCTCGAACAAAAGAGATCCCAGGAGACCTAAGATTAAGAATAGTTGACTTGCATAAAGCTGGATAGGGTTACAAAAGTATCTCTAAAAGCCTTGATGTTCATCAGTCCACGGTAAGACAAATTGTCTATAAATGGAGAAAGTTCAGCACTGTTGCTACTCTCCCTAGGAGTGGTTGTAAGGGAAAGATGACTGCAAGAGCACAGCACAGAATGCTCAATGTGGTAAAGAAGGATCCTAGAGTGTGAGCTAAAGACTAACAGAAATATAAGGAGCATGTTAACATCTCTGTTGACGAGTCTACGATACATTAAACACTAAACAAGAATGGTGTTCATGGGAGGACACCACAGAAGAAGCCATTGCTGTCCAAAAAGAACATTGCTGCACATCTGAAGTTTGCAGAAGTGCAGCTGGATTTTCCAGTAGATTTTCCAAAATATTCTGTGGACAGATGAAACTACAATTGAGTTGTTGTTTGGAAGAAACACACAACACTATGTGTGGAGAAAAAAAAGGCACACAACATCAAATACTTATSCCAACTGTAAAGTATGGTGGAGGGATCATCATTGTTTGGGGCTGCTTTGCTGCTTCAGGACATGGACAGCTTGCTCTCATAGACGGAAAAACGAATTCCCAAGTTTATCAAGACATTTTGGAGGAGAATGTAAGGCTATCTGTCTGCCAATTGAAGCTCAACAGAAGTTGGGTGATGCAACAGGACAATGACCCAAAACACAGAAGTAAATCAACAACAGAAAATAATACGCCTTCTGGAGTGGCCCAGTCCTGACCTCAACCCAATTTTGAGATGCTATGGCATGACCTCGAGAGTGGTTCACACCAGACATCCCAAGAATATTGCTGAACTGAAACAGTTTTGTGGAAAGAGGAATGGTCCAAAATTCTTCCTGACCATTGTGCAGGTCTGATTCCAAACTACAAAAAACATTTGGTTGAGTTTATTGCTGCCAAAGGAGGGTCAACCAGTTATTAAATCCAAGGGTTCACATACTTTTRCCACCCTGCACTGGGAATGTTTACACGGTGTGTTCAATAAAGACATGAAAACGTATCATTGTTTGTGTTATTAGTTTAAGCAGACTGTGTTTGTCTATTGTTGTGACTTAAAATTTGATCTGATCTTCCTCTATGACCAATTTATGCAGAAATCCAGATCATTCCAAAGTGTTCACATACTTTTTCTTGCCACTGTAGTTTGTACATAGCATAAGGTAGATATTAAATAATAGGTCTGATAATAATGCACAATGGACATTATATAGTGCTTTGTTGCTTTTGCTTACCTCTGAGAGTGAGAAATGTTATTCTACTTTTTCGTGTCTCTCAATATCACAGCGTGAATACTCAAACTCTCCTTGTTTTCCTAGATGTAGTTTACGTGTGGAAATAGTTGCGCATCTACCATTGATGTGACGTGGTTCCCTGGCTACAGTTGCCGTGACTCCCTGGCTAGGGGAAGGAGTGTAAACAGTGCCCTAGGACAGGAAGTGTCATCACTCTTTCCCAGATAGACTCAAAAGAAAGGCTGGTCTCAAGAGAACAATGACTAGAATGATGGCTGGGAATCAACATACTCTATTCTTAGGGTCCAGAGATCAAGATATGTTCAATGAAAACTGAACATATGTGTTCTAAAGGAAAACATCCTGCCCTGACACTTTACCAGTAGTTATGTTGGTCTTTAGAAAGACTTAGAGGTTTAATAAGGTTAAGGCTGAAGGGACAACGACTACAGGCGCAAGGTCGATTTTATAGCATAAACCGACAAGTTTAAAATAGTCATTTATAAAATAAAAGTGATGTCAGAGCGTTAATTGTGGGTCAGACAGGGAAAACTGGGTTTGTCAGAACCACATTAAAGCTCAATGAATAAACAGTATACTGCTGGCCAGAACTGGACCACTGAATGTGGTTTTAGTGGGGGGAATCATCTTTCTTCACCATAGAGGGTTTAGAGAGGTGGGGCTGTTTGAGTGGGTGTGTTATGTGTTCTTCACAGTGATAAACTCTCTCTCAGTGGAACAGGGGATAGTGGATGATGTGGCGCACAGGGGATGCAGCTAGGAAGGAGTCTCTCTCTCAGTTTTCATGGAAAACAGATTGTACGAGCGCAGCGCAGTGGATCCTTATTCACACAGCATTCCTGGGAGCATTTGTCATCCCCTCAGAGTGATTGTTAATGGTTTAGCATTAGCAGACCTCTGCCAAGCGTTATTTGACYCTTTATGGCCTGGAGGGAGGGAGCCAATGAACGTAACCAGTTGTGGGAGATGTTTTTCTTACTCCCGCTGAGTAAGAAAAACTCAGTAAGAAGTTCCCCTAGAGCACTGTGCATGCATGATGGTTGAAATTATCCCCTGTAGCACAGTGGGTTTAGCCAGTTGGCCAGGGGGAGGATTGAACTACCACCATGTTCATAATGTATTAGGTCTCCTAGAGGATTTGGTTATTTACAGTAGGCCAGATTTATTTTGAGACAATGCACATACGGTCTTCTATTGCTTCTCATCAACTGGAAGAGGTTGATAATCATCATCATCAGCAGATGATATTTTGAAAATGAAAGAGTTGCCCTCCTCTTAAGATTCACGATTATAGTTGTAGCATCAAACTGCTGTCTTCTACAGTCTGCCTTTAGTGGGACTTGGCTACTTCATTTCTGTTTCTCAAATCAGTATTTTAGCCCTTATCAGACAGAAACTAATTGCTAGATTCTCCACTGGTTGACGTGGTCCTCATGTTAATGTGTCTCTCTCTTTCTTTGTTGATAGGATGTGGAGACAGTCTGCAGGAAAGCAGTGGGAACTTCTCCTCTCCTGGCTTCCCCAATGGATACTCAGCCTACATGCACTGCATCTGGAGAATATCGGTCACGCCAGGGGAAAAGGTTGGAGGCCATGGAAAACTGACTGAGATAAAAACTTGGAGAAGTGCTTTGTTTATTGTGACTTAGTGATAACTCTGTTCCCTTTGTCGGTCACTCTGTATAACATACCATGGGGAGTCAACGACCAATCATATTCACTGAAAACTGAAATCATGCCCAACGGGCCAATAGATAGATGCCAAGCCCGCCATTGGAAGCCCCGCCAAACCTGGCTATAATACTGGGGTTCGTGGAATACCGGGGAACGTGTTTCACGCAATTTACTAACTAACAATTTACTAATGCAATTTACTAACTTTTCAAGCAAACGAAGACTACGAGATTCGGCTCTGTGTGGAGACAGTACCTGTAGATGTTGCGAGTTTTGGGTCTTGGCATTGGTTTTTGCGTTTGCTAAAACCCCACTACTTTCTGCTCTGCTTGTGTAGCTTATGCTTCCTTGCTTGAATAAGATGACCAGTAGTAAGAGTAAGTTCAAAAAGTCTAATCAGTTGAGTTTGAACCACCGATCGTGCCCTAGGGCATGTGGTTTCACAATGAAAATTAAAGATACTCATGAGTTCTGTCCTGTTGCCTGGGGTGGAAACACGCTTTGGCTCAGAAAAGTTTGTGGGACATTTTCTCCGGCTTGGTTCAACTTCCATTGGGCGTTGGGCTGACTTTGTGAGAAAGWTTGGGGCTGCTGGCGAAGGGTCTTCCGGTGAAGCGACCCCAGGAATGGGGTTGTCTGAGGCCGGAAAAGAGCAGCAGTGGTGGTCAAATTTGTCAACCCAGCCGAGTGAGGCTCATTCTGGTTTCTCTGGCAGTGTTCAGAGTCCAGATGATATACAATCCCTTGTTGGCTTTTCAGAGTTTGAGTGTGAATCGGATGTCATCAGTCCGGGGCAGCCTAAAGCCCCGGCTTTGGATTCTGTGTGGGAGAGTGAACCATTGGTGGTATATGTGCCTTTTGATGGAGCTGTGTCATAGGGTGGTAGATCACCTGTGGGTGGATTGGCCATCTTCTCCCCCACAGCAGAGTTGCTCCAAGTTTGGGGGAAGGTATTTACCTCCTGTCTCTGCAGCAGTGAAGCGTTGCTTACCCCTATTTAAAGATTTCACCGATGAGCTAAAGGCGACCTGGGATTCCCCTCATTCAGCCAGGCTGGATCATGAATGTAGAGGATATGGAGAAAGCTGGGCTTGTTTGCACAGTGCTGATGGATGGAAAGCTGGCGAGTTACTTTTGTATATATAGTGTATGTGGAAACCCTTCAAATTAGTGGATTCGGCCATTTCAGCCACACCCGTTGCTGACCGGTATATACAATCAAGCACATAGCCATGCAATCTCCATAGACAAGCATTGGCAGTAGAATGGCCTTACTGAAGAGCTCAGTGACTTTAAACGTGGCCACTGTCATAGGATGCCACTGTTCCAACAAGTCAGTTTGTCACATTTCTGCCCTACTAGAGCTGCCACAGTCAACTGTAAGTGCTGTTACTGTGAAGTGGAAATGTCTAGGAGCAAGAACGGCTCAGCCGTAAAGTGGTAGTGCGTAAAAAGTGTCTGTCCTCGGTTGCAACACTCACTACCGAGTTCCAAATGGCCTCTGGAAGCAACGTCAGCACAAGAACTGTTCGTCGGGAGCTTGAATGAAATGGGTTTCCATGGCCGAGCAGCTGCACAGAAGCCTAAGATCACCATGCGCAATGCCAAGTGTCGGCTGGAGTGGTGTAAAGTTCGCCACCATTGGACTCTGGAGCAGTGGAAATGCATTCACTGGACTGATGAATCACACTTCACCATCTGGCAGTCCGATGGACAAATCTGGGTTTGGTGGATGCCAGGAGAACGCTACCTGTCCCAATGCATAGTGCCAACTGTACAGTTAGGTGGAGGAGGAATAATGATCTGGGGTTGTTTTTCATGGTTTGGGCTAGGCCCCTTAGTTCCAGTAAAGGGAAATCTTAACGCTACAGCATACAATGACATTCTAGACAATTCTGTGCTTCCAACTTTGTGGCAACAGTTTGGGGAAGGCCCTTTCCTGTTTCCGCATGACAATGCCCCCTTGCACAAAGTGAAATTCATACAGAAATGGTTTGTTGAGATCGGTGTGGAAGAACTTGACTGGCCTGCACAGAGCCCTGACCTGAACCCCATCGAACACCTTTGGGATGAATTTGAACGCCGACTGCGAGCCAGGCCTAATCGCCCAACATCAGTGCCCGACCTCACTAATACTCTTGTGGCTGAATGGAAGCAAGTCCCCGCATCCAGTGGAAAGCTTTCCCAGAAGAGTGGAGGCTGTTATAGCAGCCAAGGGGGGACCAACTTCATATTAATGGCCATCATTTTGGAATGAGATGTTCGAGGAGAAGGTGTCCACATACTTTTGGTCATGTAGTGTTCTTAGCCTCTGGGGCTAACAATGGGGCTAATCCTAGCACGGTGCTTCCAAATAAACAATGCCAGTTCTCAGCGGATTAGCTGGACAAAAAGTGTACCAGGCTAAGGGTGTGGCGGCCTAGTCATTGAATATGGTCACAATGCTGCAGATTTACAGTGCATTCGGGAAGTATTCAGACCACTTGCCTTTTTCCATTTTGTTACGTTACGGCCTTTTTCTAAAATGTATTAAATCGTTTTTCTCCCTCATCAATCTACACACAATACCCCATTACTACATTTTTGCAAATGTATTAAAAATAAATAACTGAAATATCATGTTTAAATAAGTATCCAGACCCTTTACTCAGTACTTTGTTGAAGCACATTTGGCAGCGATTAGAGCCTTGAGTCTTTTTGGGTATGACGCTACAAGCTTGGCACACCTGTATTTAGGGAGTTTCTCCCAGTCTTCTCTGTAGATCCACTCAAGCTCTGTCAGGTTGGATGGGGAGTGTCGCTGCACAGCTATTTGCAAGTCTCTCCAGAGATGTTCGATCAGGTTCAAGTCCGGACTCTTGCTGGGCCACTCAAGGACATTCAGAGACTTGTCCTGAAGCCAATCCTGCACTGTCTTGGCTGTGTGCTTAGGGTCGTTGTCCTGATGGAAGGTGAACCTTCACCCCAGTCTGAGGTCCTGAGCACTATAAATCAGGTTTTCATCAAGGATCTCTGTACTTTGCTCTGTTCATCTTTACCTCGATCCTGACTAGTCTCCTAGTCCCTGCCGCTGAAAAACATCCCCAAAGCATGATGCTGCCACCACCATGGTTCACGGTAATGTTTGTGTTAGGTTTGCTCCAGACATGATGCTTGGCATTCAGGCCAAAGAGTTAAGAGTTCAATCTTGGTTTCATCAGACTAAAGAATCTTGTTTCTCATGGTCTGAGAGTCCTTTAGGTGCCTTTTACTGAGTGGCGGCTTCCGTCTGACCACTCTACCATAAAGGCCTGATTAGTGGATTGCTCCAGAGATGGTTGTCTTTCTGGAAGGTTCTCCCATCTCCACAGAGGAACTCTGGAGCTCTGTCAGAGTGACCATTGGGTTCTTGGTCACCTCTCTAACCAAGGCCCTTCTCCTCCGATTGCTCAGGTTGGCCGGGCGGCCAGCTCTAGGAAGAGTCTTGGTAGTTCCAAACTTCTTCCATTTAAGAATGATGGAGGCCACTGTGTTCTTGATGACCTTCAATGCACCAGAACTTTTTTGGTACCCTTCCCCATATCTGTGCCTCCACACAATCRTGTTTCAGACCTCTACTGACAATTCCTTAATCGTCATGGCTTAATTTATGCTCTGACATGCACTGTCAACTGTGAGACCATATGTAGACAGGTGTGTGCGTTTCCAAATCATGTCCAATCAATACAATTTTACCACAGGTGGACTACAATCAAGTTGTAGAAACATCTCAAGGATGATAAATGGAAACAGGATGTACCTGAGCTGAATTTCGAGTCTCATAGCAGAGGGTCTGAATACTTATGTAAATAAGGTTGTTTTTTTAATTGAAATTTGCTAAAATGTCTTAATGTCTTAACCTGTTTTTGCTTTGTCATTATTGGGTATTATATGTAGATTTAGATTATTATTATTTATTTACCCATTTTATAATAATGCTGTAAGAGAACAAAAAGGGGAGGCGTCTGCATACTTCTCGAATGCACTGTATCATATACATTTTCTGCAGGAGCTGAATAAGACCATGGAAGCGGGGAAGCCGGTTTCAGAGTTTCTCGATGAAATCCGTGCTATGGCTGATTTTGTGCTGCGTCTGTCCCGCTGTACTATCCTGGCTGTGGGTAAAATATTGGTGGATGGTGATGTATTTGGATGAGCCAGTTTCGCCAACAATTTTGTTTGGCTCGGCTGTGGAGTCCTTACAGTCATATTTCGAGGAGAAACAAAAACAGGACACAGCTCTTCGAGTCCTTTTCCCACGAGGCTCGGCAGTTCCTGAGGAGTGAAGGAAAGTGTCCAGGCCAGAGGCAGGTTTCCCTGGGCCAGGGGCGGCTTCGATGTCTGTTTTTGACCGTCTTTGTGCTTCTGGGCGGCGGTGGATGTCTTGGCACGGACTCTTGGCTGGGTCGAAGGAGAGTGGGGTGAAAGTGGATTCTTCCGCGGTATGGGTGCAAAAGCAGACCTCGCGACACTAGCTGGAGGCTGGGGGAATGGAAGTGTTCTCGGGGGCCCTCCTCCCCAAGCATTTACGGTGGTAGCAGTGCTCCAAAGTGGCTCGATCAATGGGGGCAAGTTACTAGTTGCCGAAGTCCCCAAACCCAGTTGGGCTCGGTATCAGAACTTCGGTACCACGAAAGCACATTGCTTTTACCCACGGTTCCTCTGTGTTCAGGGGTATCGAAAGTACGGTATCGTCCAGGTGTGGGCATAATAAACACATTTCCTTACCCACATTCACACACAGTTGTCAAGAGTGTTGGATATGAGAACAAGCATTGCAGAAAAAACAAATTATCCCAGTCCTCAAGCTGGTGCTTTGCCCCTTCAGGAGATAATGTATGGGAGACTGGCAGCATGCTCCGTCCAGTGGTGGGCATGTGCAGTTTCACCATGGGTGATGAGGACAGTGACGAGAGGGTACGGTCTGCAGTTCGCCCATGCGTCCTCCTCCTTTTCGATGCATCATTACATCAATAGTCCACAAGGTCCTAACGCCTGTCTTGAGAGAGGAGATTTACTCTCTCCTTCAAAAGCAGGCTATTCGGGTGGTCTCCGTGTCAGAAGTACAGAGCGGTTGGTATAGCCCGGTGCTTGTTAGTTCCCAAGAGCGATGGAACATTGCATTCCATCCTGGACTTGCGTGTTTTAAATAAGAACCTCAAGGTTTGCAAGTTTAAAATGCTCACACTTTGCCAGCTATTGCAGTCGGTGAGTCCCAGCGATTGGTTCACATCCTGAAGGATTCATCTTTTTTTAATGTGTATACATACTCCCTATAGAACGTTTCTGAGGTTTCATTTTAAGGGTGTGGCTTACGAGTTTCTGGTCCTGCCTTTCGGGCTTTCCCTTTTGTCCTGCACCTTTTATATGGTGGTGGAGGTGGCTTTGGCACTGATGCGGGGACAGGGATCAGAGTATTGGCTGGTCGTAGCGGAGTCGAGCGAACAGGTGGAGCTCCACACTGCCACGCTGGTTTCCCATATTCAGTCTCTGGGGTTCACAGGGAATCACAAAAAAAGTTGTTTGACTCTGGCTCAGCGCATTCAGTTACTGGGTCTCGTCTGGACTCTGTTCTCAATATGCTCTTCTGGCATGGTTTCAGCTGGGGCACTGTTTTCGCTTGTGTCTTTTGGTTATTGGGTTTGATGCCCTCTGATAGCTGTGGTGCTTCTAGGACTTCTGTTGATGTGTCTGTTTCAGCACTGGGTAATTGCTACGCATCTGGATGCATCTCACCACTGCCTTCGGTTGCTCAAGGTATCCCAGTCGAGCCTAAGGGCGTTGACTCCTTGGAGGGACCCACGACTGCTGTGGAAGGGGGTTCTCATTGGTCAGGTAGTGTCCCAGTGGGTGATAACTTACTGGAATGGGGAGCGCTGTGGAAGGGGTACTCGGAAAGAGGGATTTGATCAACAGCGCAAAGGGCGCTCCATATCAATTACCTAGAGCTACTGACTGTTTTGCTAGCGCTGAGGCGTTTCTTTCCAATGTTGGAGGCCCAGCATGTGTTGGTAAGGTCCGACAACTGGACAGCGGTGGAATACATCAACAGGCAAAACCTGGCCCATTATCTGCTCGTATGGAGCAGTGTGSATTTCCTGTCACTCAGGACGACATATCTTCCCAGGTCTCTCAATGTAGGTGCGGATCTACTTTCCAGGGGGGGAGGGTCCTATCTCTACGGAGGGGAGACTGCACCCCCCGGTGGTTGTCCAGATATGGGACCGGTTCGGCAGGGCTGACGTAGATCTTTACGCAATGCGAGAAAACGCGCATTGTTGTCTGTTCTTCTCAATGAGGGATCTGGGCACTCGGTTGGGAATGGATGCTTTGGCATATCAGTGACCTCGGACCCTGCTCTATGCGTTTCCTCCGGTGGACATGATTCAGGCCACCATGGAGAGGGTCCGTAAGCAGGGTCTATTGTTGATTCTGGTGGCTCCCCATTGGCCAAGATAACCCTGGTTCCCGGAGATCATCCGCCTGTAGGGCGGTGACCCGTGGAGGGTTCCATGTCGTCGGGACAGAGAGTTTGGCACCCACAACCACAGATGTGGGTTTTGCCCTTGAAAAGTTGAATTTGACAGCTACGGGTTTACCCTCAAACGTGATTAAAACCCTACAGTCGGTGCATGCGCCCTACGAGAGGGTTATATACATATATAAGTGGTGCGCGTTTGAGTGTTGATGTCATGTTGATGGAGTTCTCCTTTTCAAAGCTCTTTGGTGGACATTTTGATGTTCTTGCAAGAGCTTTTTGAGCAGGGCCTTTCATTGTCCATATTGAAGGTTTATATGGCTGCCATCTCGGCGTGTTATGTAGGGATTGACTGCTCTACCCCGGGGTCTCATCCTCTAGTGGTGTGGTTCCTGAAAGGCATGCTGTGGCTCAGACCAGTGTCTAAGCCTATGGCACCGACCTGGGACCTGGTGTTGGTCCTGGACACACTGTTTGAGCCTCCCTTTGAACCATTGGAGTCTGTGGACCTGAAGGTAATTTCCTACAAGACTGCCCTGTTCATGGCCTTGCCACCTGCCAAGCGCGTTGGGAATCTCCACGCGCTATCAGTACACCCTTCCTGTTTGGAGTTTGCGCTTAGCGACTTCAAAGTGATGTTATGTCCTAATGCAGCTTTTACTTCCTAGGTTATGCCTATGTCTTACAGGTTCCTGGCTTTAGAGCTGTTCCTTTTTTTAACCTAAGTTTGTTTCCAGTAAACAACGGAGGTTGCATGGCCTGTGTCCGGTGCACGCTTTACTCACTTATATGGATGGATAGGATCAAGGATATCCATGTTTGTGACCATCTTTTTGTCTGTTTTGCTAATCCAGCTCTGGATAGGGTGCTTTTTAAGCAACGTCTTTCTCATTGGACTGTGGAGGCTATCTCCCTGGCATGTGACAGTAACGGACAAGGGTTGCCTAGCGGTATGTGTGTGCTCACTCCACTAGGGGTGTGGTGGCTTCATGGGCATTCCCCACAAACTTTTTTGAGCTTTTATCATATGGATGTAACTGTCCCAGTGTGGCTCATAGTGTTCTTATGGCTGGGTCCGGGAGTGGGTGTTATGCAGTGCGCAGGTTGCCCATTTATCCGTGTTACCACAGTTCCCTATGGGTTTGAGCCTTAGGGTGCGGCAGTGCGTAAAGAGGGCATTATCATGGTTACCACAGTTTCCTGTGGATTTGAGCCTTGGTCTGCCATGGCAGCAGCGAGTACACAGTTTCAAGGTTACTGCAGGTTTGCTGTGGGTTTGAGCCTCAGGCTGCCATGGTTCATCTGGTTGATGCTATGCAGCACGCCTGTGCGCTTTACCAAGTCACGACAGGTGTTCTGTTGTTTTGGACTTGCGGTTTCTTGCACGAGTACTGACATTTCAGGATGGCATGGTAAGTATTATTATTGGAACCATGGGGTCTATGGACTTCGTCTGCAGTGGCAGCGTGTCAGTGCGCATGGCCAATTTGTAGTAAGTTCAGGTTCCATATATTGGGCTCTGTTCAGGCTTCTCCCGTAAGTATTAGGGAAAAAGGGGACTTCTGTAACCCCTTTTTGGAGATGTGGGCCTGCTAGTTTGGTACCCTCTGAGCTGGCTTGGGGCGTGATTGTATGTCCCCATAGAATATTATACAGAGTGACCGACTGAAAGGGAAGGTACAGTTACGAATATAACTACAGTTCACTGAAGGCGGGAACGAGGTATAACATATTTTGGCCACATGCCGTCAGGGGGTTTGGGATCACTGAAGAGCAGTACTGAATTGAGGAAATTAATGCGAGTATTATTGCCAGGAAGGTAGGGCTTCCGAGGGCGGGCTCGGCATTCATTGGCCCGTTGGGTGTGATTTCAATTTTCTTCAGGTGAATATGATTGGTTGTTGACTCCCCACAGTATGTTATACCTCATTCCCTCCTTCAGGGAACAGTAGTTATATTCATAACTTTTTCTTAGGATGATATAATTTTAGAAAATCTCCATTTTAAAGTCAGCACTGGATTTTTGTTTTCTTCTCATGTTGAAACTGTTTGGACTGTATTTGGTCAGTAATCATCATGCTCTCTTGGTTTTAAAGATCATTCTGAACTTCACCTCCATGGATCTGTACAGGAGTCACCTGTGTTGGTATGACCATGTTGAGATCAGAGATGGATACTCCAGGAAAGCCCCTCTGAAAGGTTAGGATTTAAGAATGTCTTAGTCCCATACATACACTATGGTAAAGTGATGCTGAAAATAAACTTAAATGTAACACAAGGGTGTCTGGACAAAAAGGTCGTTCTGAGTGTAATAAGGTGGTCTGGTGTGTGTGTGTGTGTTCCAGGTCGTTTCTGTGGGGATAAGCTGCCTGAACCAATCATCTCCACCGACAGCCGTTTGTGGATCGAGTTCCGCAGCAGCAGTAACTGGGTGGGGAAGGGCTTCTCCGCTGTGTATGAAGGTAAGGCCAGAGCCCAATCCCCAGCAACCCCATAACAACACAGCTCAGCTGACTGACTGGCCACATGGGTCACAGATTGAACAACATGCCTGAAAGCAGCTCAGTGATTCTGTAAAATCCCCAGGTCTGGCTGCCTCCATGCTGATGTATCCAGCACATCAGCACATCAGCATGGCTCATTGTAACATTGTATCCAGACTGTAAAGCAGGGTTGGGCAAACTTTGAAATTCAACGGTGGGTCGCATTTTTTGGGGGACCAATTGTTTGTTAAAATCAATTTGCGGGGGCCTCCTGAGTGGCGCAGGGGTCTAAGGTACTGCATCGCAGTGCTTGAGGCGTCACTACAGACCCGGGTTCGATCCCAGGCTGTGTCACAGCTGGCCGTGACTGGGAGACCCATGAGGCGGCGCACAATTGGCCCAGCGTCGTCCGGGTTAGGAGAGGGTTTGGCAGGCTGAGATTTCCTTGTCCCATCGCGCTTTAGTGACTCCTGTGGCGTTCCGGGTGCATGCACGCTGACAAGGTCGCCAGGTGTACGATGTTTCCTTCGACACATTGGTGCGGCTGGCTCCCAGGTTAAGCGGGCATTGTGTCAAGAAGCAGTGCGGCTTGGCTGGGTCGTGTTTTGGAGGACGCATGGCTCTCAACCTTCTCCTCTCCCGAGTCCGTACGGAAGTTGCAGCGATGCGACAAGATTGTAACTAACAATTGTATACCATGAAAAAAGTGGTAAATTGAAGTGCCTGACGAGCCGGCTATGGCCCTTGGGCCGTACTTTACCCCCCCCCCCCCCCTGCTGTAGAGCATGGTGTATTGAATATAGGAACCATTTAATTTAATCCACATTATGAAATCCATCAAACAAAACCCATTGAAAGAAATGTGGTGGTGATGATGATAGATAGCAATGACGTCACTGCATGTTCTCTGCCATTCAGCCATCTGTGGAGGGGAGGTGAAGAAGGATAACGGACAGATCCAGTCTCCTAACTACCCAGACGACTATCGGCCCAACAAGGTGTGCATATGGAAGATCAGTGTGTCTCAGGGCTACCACGTCGGCCTGACCTTCCAATCCTTTGAGGTAAGAGATACAGGCCTCTACTTGTTCCTTTCACCCCCTTTATCACATTTTTACATACCACTACATCATTATCCTCTGCAACCTTTGTGTATGAGGAATGAAAATGACTTGGAAGTTCTAACCTTGTCCCTTTTACCCATCCCTTCCTTAGATTGAGAGGCATGACAGCTGTGCCTATGACTACCTGGAGGTGAGGGATGGGAACTCCGAGAACAGCCCACTGGTGGGACGCTTCTGTGGTTACGACAAGCCAGATGACATTAAGACCAGTTCCAACCAGCTCTGGATGAAGTTTCTGTCTGATGGCTCTGTCAATAAGGCTGGCTTCGCTGCCAACTTTTTCAAAGGTCAGATCTCAAGGGTTTTGTACTGTATAAATAAACACCCAGAGAGTCATTGCTGATGGCATATGCCCTTGTAGAAATTACCAGCCTAAGTTTCATAGTAATGAATATCTCAGCATCATGTCATTACAAGGTGACATTTTGAGTAATTTGATCATTCTGTCATGATTGGTTGTGTTAAATTATATATAATTCAGGACAGACAATTTCATCATTCATCATTTGTGACCTTTTAATGTTTATCTTTGGTTTAGTTTTGGAGGGGTGCACTTGTAGGCTGGTGAGTTGTGAGGCCATGTAAAGGGCGCTAACCTGTTGTTGTTGTGGTGGTTGTAGAGATGGACGAGTGCTCCAAGCCAGACAATGGTCGCTGTGAGCAACGCTGTGTCAACACACTGGGCAGCTACAAGTGTGCCTGTGACCCGGGCTACGAGCTGGCTGCCGACAAGCGCAGCTGTGAGGGTGAGTACAGCAGAATACTGACCAGAGCCTGCTCAATAATGCCTCCTCTCCTGCAGGTCACACAGTAATGCAGTTCAGTGCTGTTCTTTAGTCACTGCACCCCAAATACACCATTTGCCCCACATACAGTAGCTAGAAAAAATACCTCCAGAGATGTGTGTACTCAACAGTTCGTCATTTGGATTTTTTGCCACCCAATGGGGTTGTATTTGTTGCCCTCACCCTACCAAAAATCAACTCCAACTTCACAGGTAATCAGAGCCCAAAGCAAGTGTTGAAAACATCCTGACTAATTCGACCATCATCTGTAAATTAGAAACAGACAGAAGTGCTGCTGATGCAGGGGTTTGTTTTACCTTTTCGTTTTCCAAACCTGACCACTGTCTGCCTCTAGAGGAGGAGGCCTGCTATGACATGTTCTTCAAACATTGAAAAATTATCCAACTTAGCCCTTTTGGGTGACATACATTTCTGCATGTTTAAGCTTTTGGTAAAAATATAGCAGGTTGTCTGTTAGAAAATAATCCTCAATGGTTAAATAATACCCAGCTTAACCTTTTTGGGTGACATACATATAAAATCCCACCAATATAGATAGATGTTTTGCACAAATTGTCATTGATACACCTTTTTATATACACCATTTTATCCTTATAACCATGTGAAGTTTAGGCACATCTTAACCATTGTCCTGGTCTTCTCTCATATGGACATCTGTCTGTGTGTGTAGCTGCATGTGGAGGTTTCATCACCAAACTGAACGGCTCCATCACCAGTCCAGGCTGGCCTAGAGAGTACCCCCCCAACAAGAACTGTATCTGGCAGCTGGTGGCGCCCACACAGTACCGCATCACCCTGCTCTTTGACGTCTTTGAGACGGAGGGCAATGACGTGAGCACCGGGGTTATTATGACTGGGCACGGGTTGGGTTTGTTCTATCTACATGGGCCTTAATGGTGTCATCATGGATCTGTCCTCCTGTCTGTCATAGAGTACAGAAAGTTGTCCTTATATTGTACTTTGTAATAGTATATATTCCTGTGCATCGTATTTGTGTACAAATTGTAATTGCATTCCCAAATGTTTCATGTTGTAATGACCTGATGCTTCTCTGTATAGGTGTGTAAATATGACTATGTGGAGGTGCGCAGTGGGCTCTCAGCAGACTCAAGGCTACATGGGAAATTCTGTGGAGCAGAGAAACCTGAGGCCATCACCTCTCAGTACAACAACATGCGCATTGAGTTTAAGTCAGACAACACCGTCTCCAAGAAGGGATTCAAAGCTCAGTTCTTCTCAGGTGAGCCTTTGGCAATGTGTGTGTGTGTCTTTCCCTCCAAGAGTCTGTTTCTGTGTGTATGAGTGAAGGTTAATCAATTCGACCCCACAAGTGTGTTTGAGTGCTAATGGCAGGGTGGTAGTGTGGGAGAAACGTTCACGAAGGTAGTGTCCCTTTATGTCCCCAGACAAAGACGAGTGCTCAAAGGAGAATGGAGGCTGCCAACACGAGTGTGTCAACACCTTCGGAAGCTACAGCTGTCAGTGCCGCAGTGGCTTTGTGCTGCACGAGAACAAACACGACTGCAAAGAAGGTACCGATCGGCCACCTGCACACTGAAACTGAGACCCACTGGCACATTGATTCTGGGTTTATGTATTTTATGCGGGTTGGAGCTCTGGAGGTTATTTTTAGGGGGATGACTTCACAGGAGGTTGGTGGCACCTTAATTGGGGAGATAATGGATGGAGTGGAATAAGTGGAATGGTATCAACTGCATCAGTCACATGGTTTCCATGTGTTTGATGCCATTCCATTGGCTCCGTTCCAGACATTATTATAAGCTATCCTCCCCTAAACAGCCTCCAGTGGATGCCTTCCTATTGCAATGATTGGAGGTGAGCAAGTACACACTCCCTTGTGCCAAGTACCACAGTGCAGCTCCTGAGTGGAGTTTGAACATTGGCCTGTGTGGAGCAGTTATGATACAGGGGAGCAATGTTGATCTTGTGGATGTATTTTTGCAGCCGGCTGTGATCACGTTGTGAACAGTGTGACTGGCACTATAACAAGCCCCAATTGGCCAGATAAATACCCCAGCAAGAAGGCATGCACCTGGGCACTCTCCACCACCGCAGGCCATCGCATCAAAATCGTATGTGTCCCCCTCCAACTCTCTCTACAGTCTTAACATACAGATTGCATGTGTGTGTGTAGGTATGGGTATGCATGTGTTTGTGGGAAGGGGGGTTTGGGTGAACTGTGGAAACCATTGAGGACTTTGCACTGTACTGTACTGAGCACCACAACCTCTGCTTGATTGAAACAATCCCCTAACCACAAATGTCTCCCCCTTCTGTCACAATCATACTGTTTGTCTTAATCCATGGCAGACTGTACATATCTCAGCTTTTTGAATATGGTTAACTTGGCTTAGCCAATGAAAAGTGATTGCATGTGTCTATGCTCTTTATTCCAATTGGTTTTTTAAGGTTATTACCCTGATAGGGAACCATTATATTTCATACTCAGCTCTTCTAGCTTTTGTAAAACAGGCTGTATACCTACAACCTTATTTCTCTCCCCTCATGCTTTGTCTCAGGCCTTCAATGAAATTGACATGGAGGCCCATCTAGAGTGTGCCTACGACCACATTGAGATCTACGACGGGCGCGACGGCAAAGCCCCCAGTCTGGGTCGCTTCTGTGGCACCAAGAAGCCTCCTCCCATCATGTCCAGTGCCAACAAGATGTTCATCCGCTTCTTCTCTGATAACTCTGTTCAGAAGAAGGGCTTCGAGGCCTCCCACACAGCAGGTATATTACCGCCAACACAACTTAGACTCTAGCCCACTTTGTGAATAGAAATACTGCAGTGGTTTCTCATAAATTGTCATTGGTTAGTTCCTTCTAAATGATGTCTATGGTGTTTTTTTATCTCCAGAGTGTGGAGGTCGTCTCAAGGCTGAGGTCAAGACCAAAGACCTGTACTCCCATGCTCAATTTGGCGACAATAACTACCCCGGTGCATCTGACTGCCAGTGGGTGATTGCGGCTGAGAAAGGCTATGGGGTGGAGCTCATCTTCCAGACCTTTGAAATCGAGGAGGAGGCTGACTGTGGCTACGACTACATGGAGCTCTTCGATGGTGCTGACACCAAGTCCCCAAGGCTAGGACGTTACTGTGGCTCTGGGGTAAACTCACTGATAACCTCATTATTGAAAGACTTTTTCTGCCCAAAATAATTTTTAGCACCAACAGTATACTGTTATAATATAATTTTTCTCTCGTTCAGGTCTAGTTTTATTGAACAACTGCAGCTGTGTTAAAACAACACTTTCAGAGGCAGTGTAAAATTACCTCTGCAGTCGAATAACCTTTTATACTGTGTGTCTGTGTTTGAGCGTTAAAGAATGGCCCCAAGGTTGTGAAGATTTCCACTCCGCTCTCCAGCTTTAATCACTTTGTTAAAGTTGATGTGTTCCTCTGGGTTGGACAATATTGCTTCAGTAGCAGCTGAGCTCAATAAGAGCGGGCCCTGGCTGGCTTGTGATAGGCTATCATGGTCTCCAGCACTGAGAATGAATCAGCCAGTGCTGAGGCTACAGCGGGTGGGGGGTAGCTGGAACAATGAGGCCACTGGGGAGTTGAAACGTTAGCTCCATAGGCCATGGAACAACCTTGATTTCATTTAACATACTTAATAATAAGCCTGTCTCTCTAGCTACTTGACTGATGCCTGGTACTGTAAATCAGTTCTAGCAGGAGCTGGAGGGCACATAATGCTCACAGTACCAAAATGACCACTTCCTACATCAAGTCCTTTTTAGACATGTTGGACTAAACTGCAAACTGAGACTGTAAAGTAAGGTGGAAAGCTCATTATGGGTTTTATTGGAGAATAAGTTGTTCACTCCAACAGCCCTCCCCCTCCCTTACGCTACAGTCCCTTCAGTCTGTATCTATGAGATATCATTTGGTTTTAATTGAAGTGCAGTCAGAGTGCCAGAAACCGACAGCCGTTAACTCAATCTGTGTGTTTTTTTCCTCTGTTCCCCCAGCCTCCCGAGGAGATCTACTCTGCCGGCGACTCCATTGTAATCAAGTTCCGCTCTGACGACACCATCAACAAGAAAGGCTTCCATGTCCGCTACACCAGCACTAAGTTCCAGGACACACTGCACTCGCGCAAGTGACCAGCGGGGGCCGGAAAGGGCCGGGTGGGGAAGAGGGGCAAGCGGAGGGGCCCCCAGGGGAGGCGCCAGCCTGACACTCGGAAACCTTCGGCCACCAAGATCATTCAGAAACGACAGAACAGCCGCAAGACCACCAACCGCACCTCAGTTCCCAGGGGCCCCAGCTCCCGACAGACTGTGAGGAGTAAAGCCATTCTGCAGTAGACCTTGTTTTTACCTTTTTTATGGTTATGATTGGGGCGGGTGGGTGGATATTCGGTTTAGGCGGATTCAGGGGGAAAGTTTATCTACCCCCAGGTATTTTTATTTTTTATTTTATTTTAAAAACAAATGCCTCCTAATGAGAGCTAAATGAACAACAGTGGATTCTCAGGACCTGTAGGAAGGCAGGCATCAGCTGGACAGATCCCTGCTTTTGTCAGGCCAGCCCACCATGCCAGGGGGGAAGAAGGAGAAGAGGAGGAGACCGGAGGGAGTTCCAGAGGGATTAGCCAACCCCAACCTCCCGGCCGCACTCCTCCGGAATACTAGAGCTCCTCTCCTCACATCCCCATCCCTATTGTTCAAGGATTCCAATCCTTAAGAGGATTAGAGGAATACCTTTGACTTGAGGTTTTGATACTGTATGTCAGAGGATTGCAAGTGTAATTGGAATTGTCCTGGCAACCAGTACAGGATTCTCATTATTACCATTAACAAGGAAATTAAGGAAGCAGTTATCTAATAAATTAAATGTGACCCATGTCTTCTGGTTGGTAATTGCTTGCCCATTGAGGGGCTATTGCTGTACCTCTGTGTAATTGTAATGAGTATGATTATTCAAAGGGAAGTGACATGCTTTCCTCAACTCAAATCAGTAAGCACTTTACAGTGAATTGTCCCAAATCATGAACTAATGAGATTTTGTCAAATGCAAGTTCACTTATTTTTTATGCATTTTAATGCAAATCACTTTTATTCCCTGATTATTTTTTCATTGCTCCATTTAGTTTCTCAGGCGTGCTGGAGAGCTGTTTGTACCCTGTAACATTGGGGAATAAAGATATGGTTTCTGTTTCAGTGTTGATCTACAGTTTTAATGTGCAGGATTTTCTCCCACTAGACTAAAACTCTCCATAAATAGTACAATCTCCAGGTGCAAGCCAGAGCCTCCTTTATTGTAATAGAAGGCTCTGGGTGCTGGCAAGTCTGAGTAGTCATTGTCATAGCAACACATTGCACAATATAATCATCTGTTTATGGTGGAGCACTGCAGAAGTCCATGCTAGTATGAAAGTGTTGGTATTTTGCAGCAAGACTGATGTTGAATACATGTCAATTACTGTTATCCCACTCTATTTTCAGGTTATTTTTCATTTGACTGACAATGCCAGCTGTGTCACTTAATGTCTTTGCCTTTATAACCAATCAATGCAGATGTTTAGCATGGTTGGATTTGTAAAAACCAATAGATGTGCTTGTGATAACAAAGTAAGTGCTATGTGTGTTTGTATGCTGTCATATGTTCCTTTTCTCTTTTCAGCTGTCTGTGTTTAGCATGTGCTGGTTAGGTGAGAGTCCTGGGCACTGTAGAGAGAGAATACTTCCACAGGAGTCAGAACTGATTATTTTCTAATAGCCTGAAGCACATTGGTCTGAGACTGCCAAGCTCCACAAACCAATGAAGACCAAGCATTTTCAGTTATTCAATCACACACTCTTAGCCCCCCAAAAAGGCTAGACATTTAATCTTCTGAAATGATTGCCTGGGTTTAGTTTGAGTTTCAGGCTATATTTGGTTTCAACATATCTGTAATAATGATGACCTGTGAACATATCCAGTGACCTCTGACATAATGGTTCAGCCACTGTTTTGCTCTGTACAATACTGCCTTATTATTCATGTTGCATGAGTGATAATGTTATCAAGCAATAATCCTCAGGGTGGCACCAAATAGACTGTGAGCTCACACTAGCTGTGCTCACTGGAAACCAAATCTGTACATCTAACAGTAACAAATAGCATAGCCTGTCTTTGTGCATTTTAAATCTGCTAAAATGAAAAGTATTTCTGTATTATTTTTTCTTGCTCAGCAGGAAATACATGGTTCTGTTCAGTAAAATTAAAAAGCAATTATTCTTGGAATCATTTAATTAACTAAATATTATATTCTCTGGCATGGTTGATGGACAGTAATTACAAATTATGAAATGATCACATCAGCTTGTCTCATACAGCTCTAGTAGAATATATAAGCACAGACATCTAATCATATTCCATATTGAGCTCGCAAGTGGTGCAACGGTCTAAGGCACTGCAATTCAGTGTGTCACTACAGTCCCTGGTTCGAATCCAGGCTGTATCACACCCGACCGTGATTGGGAGTCCCATAGGGAGACGCACAATTGGCCCAGCGTTGGCCGGGATAGGCCATCATTGTAAATACGAATTTGTTCTTAACTGACTTGCCTAGTTAAATAAAGGTACAAAACAATGTTGAATATAAGCTGTCAGGGTGCTGTGTGCTTTAGGGCTCTATTGAATCGCTTTACAGATCTGCAATAGAAATGTAAAGGTAATTTCAGATTGAGCCGACATATGCAGCGTTTACCGTGAATGCAGCCTCCGCTAAAGCGGGAACATTGTCTTTAAATTTTAATCGCGCTGTAAAGCTGAACTTCCCCGATGCGGATTGAATAGAGACACTAGTCATCAGACAGTAGGTGGCTTGTGGATATCTATGTCAATAACAGTTCTTTGTTTGCCTAATGATTTACATGAAAAATGAATAGCGCACGAGCGATTTGTCATTAATTATTAACTGTCACCAGAGGAGAAGACATGTCCAAGCTGTCACAATCGGCTTAGTGTGACACTCGAATTCACTGAGCGTCACACTAAACTGATTGTGACATCTCTCTTAGTATCTCTGCTCCCCTGAGATATGGTGTTACCAAGCAAAATCGGTGGCACGGCCTGCAAACCAAGGACAATGACACACACAAGTGTGATTCTAAAAACGTGAGCCGTAGTTAAGAGCAGTAGTCTACTTGCAATCAAAAACAATCAAAATAACAGTGAAATAACATCTCTTTTGGATGTTTGCCCTTCAAGAACATCTATAAATTCCTCAGATAGAGTAAGTGGGTAGTGCATTAGATGTGCAGTTGAAATGTGTGCCTTAGAACCTTAGATGGTTATATGCAACATAAACCTATATCAGTTTGAAATTAAGGGAATTAAAATAACCACTTTTTTTCTTCCTCCATCTCTCATAACTTCTTTATTTAACACTTACAGCAACAGGTCTACACACATAATGTACTGAAGTGTTACAGATTCCGCAATAGACATAAGGTCAATTCCGATTAAGGTCAATTCCGATTGAGCAGACATGTGGAACATTTACAGTGAATGCAGTCGCCACTAAATGCGGAACATTGCCTGTAAAATTGAATCACGCTGGAAAGCTGAAATTTCCGCAATGTGGATTGATTAGAGTCCTTAATCCAGTTACAGATTCATCATGTAGGCTAACTTAAAAAACATTATTTAAGCAATAATGGTCATTCGCCTCATGGCATAGACTAGTGGTGTGCGGTCTAGCTGTTCGTTCACTCACACCCTCCCACAATTGCTAATAGCCTAATGCCTCCGTAACCGCTAGACTATATGATTAAGTGACAATCTGAGGCCCGCACCCGACCCTAACCCGCAAATATAGAAAATACACTGTAGTCTACAGTCAAAGACTGCAGAATGGTTTTTTTGGCCGAATTTGGAAATGTTTCTGCTCATAATTTCCAACATTTTGGTAGGCAATTTCGAGAGTTTTTGACTATAAGGCTCTATCTGCATTTTTGTCAAATTTGAGTTATAGACATAGCCTTGTTTTGTTAAATGGTCTCTAGCTATATAATACTCTAAATAACCCCAATTCATGTTGATAAACCAATGAGGGTTTGGAACTTTAAAGCCAATTATCTCAGAATCATCGTTTTCTAGATATAAACTTACAGTCCCAAGCTCCCCTGAATGAGACGTTAGCTCCCCTAAATGCAACAGAAGTCAAACTTTAGGGGGGGCTTTAAAAAAAATGCTAATTTAACCATTCTTTAAAATGTAGTGGTAAATACACTACATGACCAAAAGTATGTGGACACCTGCTCGTCGAACAACTCATTCCAAAATCATGGGCATTAATATGGAGTTGGTCCCCCCTTTGCTGCTATAACAGCCTCCACTCTTCTGGGAAGGCTTTCCACTAGATGTTGGAACATTGCTGATGGGACTTGCTTCCATTCAGCCACAAGAGCATTAGTAAGGTTGGGTACTGATTAGGCCTGGCTCGCAGTCGGCTTCCAATTCATCCCAAAGGTGTTTGATGGGGTTGAGGTCAGGGCTCTGTGCAGGCCAGTCAAGTTCTTCCACACTGATCTTGACAAACCATTTCTGCATGAACCTCGGTTTGTGCACGAGGGAGGGCATTGTCATGCTGAAAAAGGAAATGGCCTCCCCCTAACTGTTGCCACAAATGTGGAAGCACAGAATCGTCTAGAATGTAATTGTATGCTGTAGCCCAAACCATGAAAAAACATTATTCCTGCTCCACCAAACTTTACAGTTGGCACTATGCATTGGGGCAGGTAGTGTTCTGGCATCCACCAAACCCAGATTAGTCTGTCGGACTGCCAGATGGTGAAGCGTGGTTCATCACTCCAGAGAATGTGTTTCCATTGCTCCAAAGTCCAGTGGCAGTGAGCTTTACAACACTCCAGCCGACGCTTGGCATTGCACGTGTTGATCTTAGGCTTGTGTGCAGCTGCTCGACCATGGAAACCAATTTCATGAAGCTCCCGACGAACAGTTCTTGTGCTGACGTTGCTTCCAGAGGGAGTTTGGAACTCTGTAGTGAGTGTTACAACCCGAGGACAGACACTTTTTATGTGCTTCAGCACTCGGCGGTCCCGTTCTGTGAGCTTGTGTGGCCTATCACTTTGAGGCTGAGCCTTGTTTCTCCTAGATGTTTCCACTTCACAATAACAGCACTTATAGTTGACTGGGGCAGCTCTAGCAGGGCAGAAATTTAATCAACTGACTTGTTGGAAAGGTGGCTTACTATGAAGGTGCGATTGAAAGTCACTGAGCTCTTCAGTAAGGCCATTCTACTGCAATGTTTGTCTATAGAGATTGCATGGCTGTGTGCTCGATTTTATACACCTGCCAGCAACAGGTGTGGCTGAAATAGCCGAATCCACCATACTTTTGTATATATAGTGTATGTTTTACATTGGTAAATATGAAAATAAAAGCTTCTAAATGAAACGAACACCCCCACTTCTCTGTTATGGATTAAGCCATGTATTTCTATGTGGAGCACTACACTCAGTAGTGTTGAATTTCAGCCTCAACTGAGCTCTTTATGCATAGATTTTCCTCTGTACTTCCTAATTGTCGCTATTTGTTTTCCATGCGTCCTTGACAAAAAATAACCTATGCCTTTATTTCAATGCATTAGATTTATCATTGTTTGCTTTTGTCAGTCAGTTGTTTAGAGCGCTCATTGCTTTTTTCCAGGTGTGCGAGGGTACTGTTATTCTTCGTGCCATACTTGGCCAGTAGTAGACCATTTATTTAGCTTTATTGTTTTTTTTTATCAATATTTGTTTTCTTTCCTTGATCAGCTGATGATGGTCGACAATATCACTAGATAACTATTCTAAAGCCAAATGCGTATCCAATCCATCCAACAAGTACGCGTTAACGACAGTAGGCCTATAAGGTAACTCTTTCGGTTAGACGAGGTTTTAAAGTTCGGTTGGTTAGAAGCATTCGATTTTGCAATGGTACAGGCCTACATTATTTGGGATTTGTGTGACCATGAGAACTGTTTCACGGCGAAACATAGGCCTAATGAAATGTTACGTATGAATAGATACACTTTTACAGTGCATTCTCCGAGATCGCCAAGATCCATAGTTGGTACAGGGTTTAAATACGAATGTGTCCTAATTCAATTGTCAAATGCTCAATGACAAATAACACTGTCGTAAATGTCATTAATGTAAGGTACTATTTATATCACATGATCTGTGAACACGCCTAGCATTAACTCATGAATTATGGACAACTCATGAACTAGGGTGTAAAACATGTTTTGATTCAACTCATATTCTATTGAATGTTGGCTACCTGTCCTGCGTGTGTTCATGTGTAAAATTGCCTTGGCTGAGAGGATAGGTCTAGTGGAGAGTAAAAGCAAGTTAACGCTGTTTTACCACATTTTGCATTAAAAGTATAGGGGGCGTTACTTTTATTTACCACAATCAGAGTTTACCCACCATTTTTTTTACCACTACACCAGGGGCTACTGGTAGGCCTATTTGAAGTTCATGGTGAGACGCATTGTAGCCTAGTTGAGTAAATAGTGTGTTAGTGACCATCCCATTTTTCCCGGACAGTTTCAGCCCCATTTCAGGTGTCCAAACTTTTCAGGCTACAAAAAAGGTACATTTGTCAGCAAGACGCATCAATTAATGTAGGCCTAATCAATGGCTATTCCTAATTAGTTATGCTCAAGCCACATTAAAAGGTAATTCATTTTTAAATTACGTCATTATTAGGCCATAAATAAATGGCGTGCATGCGCAAGAACAACGAGACAGATATTTCACTGGATGTAGCATAAAAATGTGAAGCATCCGTTTGGCTTTTCCACTCACCAAATATGGTGATGAGAGGAAGGCCACTGGCCGGCAGTGGAAGAACATGGAGCGAGATGCATTTTGACCGACATCCTGCACATTTTCTCCTCGATAAAGTATTTAATCTCAATACATTTTTCTGTTTCCAAAACTATAATCTGTAACAAACAGAGTGGACAACGTTTTGTAGATTTACACTTTGCCAAKGTTTCCAAAAATTGCGTTGTTTAGAAGAAGCGCAAAGGCGAATTGATTTATTGCACACGTGTATTTCACAAAGTATGCGTTCCCTAACAGAAATATGCAAATAACTGCTAGAACGCGCCAATAGGATCTCGCTAGCTGCTGTTGGTTCTGCCCATGTCTTTTATTGTTCTGCCCACTATGATTCATTTGCTCTCATTGTAAACGACTGGCTCTGGTCTATATGGGTTAGTTATACAAATCTTTGGTGGATCTGTAAAGTAGTAGCAAAGATTTTTAGGCTCCCGAGTGGCGTAGCGGTCTAAGGCACTACATCTTAGTGACAGCAAGAGGCTTCACTGCAGTCATTGGTTCAAATCCAGGCTGCATCACATCTGGCCGCGATTGGGAGTCCCATAGGGCGGAGCACAATTGGCCCAGCGTCATCTTAACTGTCTTGCCTAGTTAAAAAAAAAAAAAAAAGACCACATACTGTCATTTCCCATGGTCACATATTTAGCGGGTGTAGCAAAATTGTGTTCTTAAGTCTAACAGTGCAGTAATATCTAATAATACACACAAATCTAAAAGTGGAATAAAGAAATATATACATATTAGGATGAGCAATGTCAGAGTGGCATTGACTGAAATACAGTAGAATAGAATACAGTGGAAGTCAGAAGTTTACATATACATTTAAACTCAGTTATTCCTGACAATTCCTGACATTTAATCCTAGTAAAAAGTCCCTGTCTTAGGTCAGTTAGGATCACCACTTTATTTTAAGAATGTGAAATGTCAGAATAATAGTAGAGACAAGATTTATTGCAGCTTTTATTTCTTTCATCACATTCCCAGTGGGTCAGAAGTTTACATACACTCAATTAGTATTTGGTAGCATTGCCTTTAAATTGTTTAACTTGGTTCAAACGTTTCAGGTAGCCTTCCACAAGCTTCCCACAATAAGTTGGGTGAATTTTGGCCCATTCCTCCTGACAGAGCTGGTGTAACTGAGTCAGGTTTGTAGACCTCCTTGCTCGCACACGCTTTTTCAGTTCTGCCCACAAATTTTCTATAGGATTGAGGTCAGGGCTTTGGGATGGCCACTCCAATACCTTGACTTTGTGTCCTTAAGCCATTTTGCCACAACTTTGGAAGTATGCTTGGGGTCATTGTCCATTTGGAAGACCCATTTGTGACCAAGCTTTAACATCAGACATCAGTCAGGAAGTTAAAGTTTGGTCGCAAGTGGGTCTTCCAAATGAACAATGACCCCAAGCATACTTCCAAAGTTGTGGCAAAATGGCTTGTGGAAAGCTATCCGAAACATTTGACCCAAGTTAAACAATTTAAAGGCAATGCTACCAAATACTAATTGAGTATTAATCGAAATTACAGATTGCCTCTTATCCACTTGTCCCTTTATGCCATAGTTTGGACATCTCAATTGTCAGTAGAAACCACATTGTTTAAGCAAGTCAGCCATATCAGCTATGTTTTTGTCAAGGCAGTAAAATGTTGCTGAATGAACGGTTTCGCTGCCAGACAAGGGTCTGCTGATTGCAAGGTGTAGCAGTGGTAAGGTGTTGGGACAGCTTTATGTAGGCCCTAACAGTTTGTGGGCACCGTTTGTCACTGTTATAGTGCAATTAATGTATCGTTTAGTTTTGTGTTGTGTTGTGTAGTGGCTTTGCTGGCATGCAACCCACATTTTTTTACCTGCATCTCCCAAATCGCCACCGGAGATAATATAACGTGAATCTCATTCTAGTTCTGTGAGAGAGGCTACCGGCATGCTTATCTCACACCACAGCAACGTGTTGTTCCCTAGGCTACAATGTTGCGCAAACTATAAACCCGGTCCTCCCAACGCAAATTAATTCTTAGAATATCAGGCAAGGGCTGAAAATCTACGTTTTTACAATACGTTTTTTAGGGGGCATTAGAATTACAAAGGCAACTCGAATTAACTGTGATTGCTTTTATTCAAATTTTTACATTACAGTGAAGAAGAAAAAAAGTAATGCGATGAGAGGTACCAGATCCTGGCAAATAAGTTCCACAACGAAAAAATCAAGGGCAGGAATCGGCTCAAATTAAGCACTGACTGTGCCATAGAATTGATACCTTCACCACAGTACATAATTCAAATTTTTGTAGGTTTACAATTTACAGTCTGAAGTGCATGAAGATACCACAGTATAGCTTCGGGGTCTATTCAATCAGATCTGCTTTTGCAGACTCTGCATAGCTGTTGTCTTGACAGTGCATTATATGTAAAGCAGACATTGTCATTGGCTGCACAAAGTCACATTAACAGAAATCCCATGCAGTCTTGTTTACAAGTTCGAACACTGGAACGTGAGATGTAGGCCTAATCTACACCTCGATTAGGATGATAGAAATTCTCATTATTTAGTTTAATGATTTGTCAATTTGAGCGTAATTATTTATATATAGCCTACACTTTCTCATTCTGACCTTTTATGCGAATGGGGCAGTGTATGCAGTTCGACCTCACACACCTCCAAAACATCAGGGTGTCCGCTATCGTTGATCTGATTGAATCTAGGCCTTAGAGAGAAATGTACAGTACATTTGAACCATAATGAGAGGGCTAGCATTTTTCTTAGCATTTTTTTCAGGTATGTGTGGTTAGTCCTTCATTTCCTTATCAGATGTTAAAGTTGAGTTACTCCTGTCTGTGGCATTGTTTGTGGAATTGCAATTGTTGTTCATTGAATTGCAATATCCGTTCCTCGAAATGCTCCTCAAATCACTGCTCTATTTCCACCGAATGTTACAGCACTCAAGGAGTGTGTTAGTAGGTAGCCTCAGGAGAAGGAAAACATTTCTCAAGTGTGTGTGTTATTAGCAGCATACAGTACAGTGCATTCGGAAAATATTCAGACCCCTTGACTTTTTCCACATTCTGTTATGTTACAGCCTTATTCCAAAATTGATTAAATTGTTTTCCTCATCAATCTACATACAATACCCAATAATGACAAAGCAAAAACAGGTTATTGAAAATAAAAAAACAGAAATACCTTATTTACATAAGTATTCAGACCCTTTGCTATGAGACTTAACATTGAGCTCAGGTGCATCTTGTTTCCATTGATCATCCTTGAGATGATCAACTTGATTGGAGTCCACCTGTGGTAAATTCAATTGATTGGACATTATTTGGAAAGGCACACACCCATCTATATAAAGGTCCCACAGTTGACAGTGCATGTCAGAGCAAAAACCAAGCCATGAGGTCGACAGGATTGTGTCGAGGCACAGATCTGGGGAAGGGTACCAAAAAATGCCTACAGCATTGAAGGTCCCCAAGAAGACAGTGGCCTCCATCATTCTTAAATGGAAGAAGTTTGAAACCACCAAGACTTCCTAGAGCTGGCCGCCCGGCCAAACTGAGCAATCAGGGAGAAGGGCCTTCCTTGGTCAGGGAGGTYACCAAGTACCGATGGGATATCTCACACTACATCTAAGATCTACACATGTAGACTGGACAAGAGTGAGGCCAGTAAAGTAAAGCACCTTTTATCCCAGTTTTTACAATCTTCCCAATTTACACTGGCCTTGTCTTGAATAATCTTTTGACTCGCAACGTTCTCTTCTGAACAATCAGACAAGTGAAGAGGTGTGATGTGAGTGATAGGCTTATCACTGGAATAAGGGAGTGCATGACAATGATTCATATTTTTTTGTTGATTCAACACCTGTCTTCTTGGACCTCAAAGTGTGGTTTCCAACCATCAGAGATGAGGTTAGTGCTAACAGCAGGTCAGAGAAGCCAGTAATTTTCAGAAAAAATAAATATTCTCAGGAACAGAGTAATGTGGACAAAAGAACAACGTGGACCCAACCAGTATTTAAATCAACACTGTAATCTCCTGTGAGCAGTAGGCTGCATCCACAGAAACCAAAGCCTATTCTGCAGACTATTTATTCTCAAGAGATCACATTCTGTTCTTTTGGTAAAAAAAATATTCAACTTTATCCACATCAAGAATGGTCTACTCAAACAAGATGCTTTTACTTATCTGAATCCTTCCAGCTGCATGTATAGAACAATACTAAACTGAGGTTTAGACCAAGCCTCTTAGTTCTGCTTACAGAGGTAACAGTAGTGGTTGAGTTTTTGTGGTCACATGGTGACTACTGTGTGCCAGGGACTGGTCCTAGTTGCCCAGCACAGGGCAACGCCAAAGGCTGTGGTGCCCAGTACTGCCAGGCTGGCCTTCAGCACGGCACCGGGAGGCCTGTGGAAGTTGGCAGGGCCCATGGTGGCTAACATGGCTGCTGTCACAGTCAGGGTGAACAAGATGGACACTACTGTGTTTATGGCCACGATCTGACCAAATTTAGCAAAAGGCACGATGACACAGAAGAAGAGAGGGATGGTTGAAATGACTGTGGTGACAGCACTGGACACTATGGCAACTCCTACGTGGTTCACTGCGTCTAGGGTCCGTCTCTGCCTTTTAGCTGATAGATCCTGAGAATACAAACAGATTTTCTGTTTGAGAGTCTTTTCTCTTTATGCATTATAACCCTCAGGCTTATTCCATTAAACCCGGTGGCATTCGTCACAGAGTGACTTTTAAGTAAACAGAATATACTCAAGGCAAATCCTTAATTTACCAAGTTTGGCTATCTAACAGTAGAATATACAATATGTAAATTCAATTCCTCATGTGCCAATAATAGATGCATATCAGATTGTGTTGAACGTACCATAGTGTGTTCTGGTGTGGCTGGTAAGGTCTCCCCAGCCAGCAGGTAGCCCTCCACCAGGTGCAGGCAGTAGTCCACTGAGGAGCCCACTASGATGGACAGAGAGATGGCCTCCACGGCACCCAACTCCCAGCCCAGCCAGTACATGATGGCCACCACCAGACAGATGACCCCTGCATATGGTCAAGAGATCACAGTCACATACTGACAGACAGATGACCCCCTAATCCTCCCACGGCTAAAACCACAGAACATACAGTATGTACATTACAACAGTTAATGACTGCCTCTTACATTATACCCAATGACACATCAATATTGCATTGTATCTAATTATTGGAGACCTTTCTCTGCAGTCTATTCACAATGGGCCATCCTGATAAAAATAAAGGCTTGACAGCAGTGTCTTACCCATAATGGTGAGCAGTATTGGCAGCAGCAGAAGCATATGGGCAGTGAAAACAGACACAGCTGCCACACAGATGGCCAGGGACAGGAGCAGACTGCAGAGGGCGCTCTCCACACCTACATATAACCCAGGATGGAGTCAGTCAGCACAGGAAAGTTACATTCCCAGAAGGGCTGAAATAATAATCTTTTACATATATTTATTAGCTGCCCGACAGGCAGTCAAAAGATTTGATTGTGCCCTGGGTATTGAACATGTCCTCCGGCTTTTCCACTTGCCTATGATTTCCATAAAGATCTGCTTCCAGTGCTCACAGGTCTGGAAACCTCTCCGTAGAGCAGAGGACTCTGGGAGAGCTGAGAGCTGCTCTTGTAGGAAGGTCTCCCATTGGAGGAAGTCTGAGCGAGTCTGGAAAGAGGATTTCCCCTTGTAGGTGGTCTTAGGAACAGACAGATGAAAAATACATGTGCTCAGTTACAGGCACAGATCAGGGCCATATCGCTACATTATAGGTGGTAGTATACACCAAGTACAACAGTGGCTAGCACTCACAGACTCAAAGGCCATGGAGAGCCAGCGCACTCTGCCACCGTGTGTCCCCACGGCCCCATGGGACAGCTGGCCTGGCAACAGGTTGGGCTCAGGGAGTGAGTGGCAGTCTGGGTGGAGTAAGGGCAGGATAAAAGAAAGTTTGTTGCCTGAAGAGAGGGAGAGAGAGAATACATAACTCCTATCAAACYTGGTTTGTGTATGTGTGCTGTTATATGTGTTAAACTGTGCCTGTGCAGTTTGTACCGGAGGGTAGACATTGGGCTCCTCCCGGCTTCACAAGCTGTTTATTAGCACTGATGACTTTACAGATATGGCAGAGATGACCAATCTCTTGGAAGATATCAAAGTTTGGATCCAATATCACACTGCCCTTTGGAGAGAATTTTAAAGCAAATGAATACCACTAAAACAGTATTGATTATTAAATTACACCTTCATATCTTTATTGTCTCGCAGTTGGCCCCTCACCATGTCCCCAATGACGTGGTTGTCTGTGCGTTGGGTGCGGTTGACTCCCAGTATTCCAAACACCACAAACACCATGGCACCAGTGTCAACCAGAGGACGGACTGCTGGCTGGCCACAGCCACCTCCACTACAGGGGTTAAAACCGGAGGTCCTGGACCTTTTCGTTGAGGTGGAATCTTTGAAACAAGGTACAAATTAGGAAAAAGGTGACTCCATCACATTTATAAGCAACAATTCATAGTACACTCTTATTTCAGTATTCATGCAGTTCCCTGATGTCTTCTGGCTCCAGATGTTCTCCCGCTCTTACCTGTGGGGAGCGGTGTGTAGAAGTAGCCCCGTGTGGGTCCGTCAGGCCCGGAGCTGATCACACAACCAGGTGGTTCTGCACACACTCGGCTTGGATGAGGACTAAGCTTGTGCTGGGCAAAATACAGCCTCCTAGGAGGCACAAGGACAGCTGTGTTAACAGTTTGACCACAAACAGCTTGACTGTTCTCTATTCCTCCATCTGTCCCTCGTCATTCCTTTTACCTGCTGTGCTGCTGCTCAGCCGATGCCACATAGAAGCTGAACTCTGACTTCCAGCCGTGGCGCGGGTCACATGACTGGGAAGTGATCATCCAGCGAGGGCTGGGGTGGGACACACACACAGTCATGTGGGTGCTGAAGTTGCTGTGAGGTTCAACGTAAGCCTGTTTAGAGACACCAGAAGTTATATGATGAAGCTGATTATCAGAAGTTAGATATTTGATCATAACCCAGTAATACCGCATTTTCATTTTGGGGTCATCTAACCTGAAAAGATGGAACTTCTCCATTCCTAGGACTGAGGCTTTTCCAAGGCGAGGGCATGCTAGTATTCAGAGAGAAGCGGTACAGAGTGATAGAAGCGCCTAAATCCAGCTTAGAGACATACACGGTCAGCAGAGGCCCTGTCATGAAAAGATACATTAGTAGTATACACAGTAGATTAATAGAGGCACACATTCAAACATTGACAGAACATTGCCAGGGATATATTCATGTGGATCCTATTTTGATATGTTAACATACTATCCAGTACCTGTTGTGTAGGAGGAAGTGCTTGGTGTGATTGGGCTCCGTAGAGTTGAGTTTGAAGTGCTTTTGGTATGTTCATGGGGGTGAAACCAAGCCACGGAGGGGGTAGTATGGGTAGGGCTGTGCAGAAGATGAGGTTTCTCCATGAACAGACCTGCAGGGGACATTTCGATTCAATGCTAAATGATTGGCAGAGCTTATTATCCTTGTATATGCAATGTCCTGGGAGTGTTGTAAATGTGAGCACTGAACTGGAATATGCAAATACCCATAGCAAGAATAATAATGCAATGGAGTCAGCTCTTACCAAGAGTCGACTGTAAATTAATATCCCAGTCTAAAATGAATTGAAATGTTGCTTAAAGACATTTACAGCCAGACAGTTGCAGGACTGGGGAGTTTCATTTGGCTTTAACTTTTTAGTGATAGGGGGCAGCATTTTCACTTTGATGAATAGCGTGCCCAAATTGAACTGCCTCCTACTCTGTCCGAGATGCTAATATATGCATAGTATTATTACTATTGGATAGAAAACACTCTGAAGTTTGAACTGTTTGAATTATGTCTGTGAGTATAACAGAACTCATATGGCAGGCAAACTTCCAAACAGGAAGTGGAAATTCTGAGGCTGGTTAATGTTKAACTCATCGCCTATTCAAATCCCAGGAAGATATGGATTTGTTTGCACTTCCTACGCCTTCCACTAGATGTCAACAGTCTGTAGAACATTGAATTAAGTTTATGCTGTGTTGTGGGGCCYGATGAGAGGGGYATGAGTCAGTGGTCTGGCAGATTGCCAGTTCCTGGTCATGCGCGTTCCACATGATATCGCCTTGCGTTCCATAACTTCTACAGACACGAAGGAATGCTCCGGTTGGAATGTTATTGGATATATATGATAACAACATCCTGAAGATTGATTCTCTACTTAGTTTGACAAGTTTATTCGACCTGTGATATAACTTTTTGAAGTTTTCGTCCGACGTTATGCGGGACTTGCACGAGCATTTGGAAATGTGTACTAAACGCGCTACAAAAGTAGCTACTTGGACATAAATAATTGACATTATCAAACAAAACAACAATTTATTGTGGAACTAGGATTCCTGGGAGTGCATTCTGATGAAGATCATCAAAGGTAAGGGAATATTTATGATGTAATTTCGTATTTCTGTTGACTCCAACATGGCGGAGAAATGTTATTTATATCTGAGCGCCGTCTCAGATTATTGCATGCTGTGCTTTTTCCGTAAAGTTTTTTTAAATCTGACACAGCGGTTGCATTAAGAACAAGTGTATCTTTAATTCTATGTAAAACATGTATCTTTCATCAAAGTTTATGATGAGTATTTCTGTTATTTGATGTGGCTCTCTGCAATTGCTCCGGATATTTTGGAGGCATTTCTGAACATGGCGCCAATGTAAACTAAGATTTTTGGATATAAATATGCACATTATCGAACAAAAAATACATGTATTGTGTAACATGATGTCCTATGAGTGTCATCTGATGAAGATCATCAAACGTTAGTGATTAATTTATCTCTATTTCTACTTTTTGTGACTGCTATCTTTGGCTGGGAAAATGGCTGTGTGTTTTTTGGACTTGGCGGTGATCTAACGTAATCATATGTTGTGTTTTCACTGTAAAGCATTTTTTAAATCTGACACGATGGGTAGATTAACAAGATGTTTATCTTTCATTTGCTGTATTGGACTTGTTAATGTGTGAAAGTTACATATTTCGGAAAAATATCTTTGAATTCCCGCGCTGCCTTTTCAGCGGAATGTTGTGGGGGGGTTCCGCTAGCGGAACGTGTGTCCTAGAAAGGTTAAAGTAGTGGAGTCAGTTTACTTTACACCCATCTGGGTTCCATCACACAGATTGATGGCGACGTCTCACCAGAGCACATGTGGCAGGATATGCCCTGGGCACTGAGGTTGTTCCTCAGTCCCAGTAGAGTCTGGAGGTTGGTGTCTGGACGAAACAGTAACGGGGCATGAGTGGCCGGCCGCAGGAGGCAGCAGCACCCAGCAGACAGCAGCAGGACCAGGATGTAGATTCCTATTTGCAGCAAGACACAGACTGGTCGGTAAGAGATGGGGGAGATCACTGAGGGGAGAGGAATACGATTAAATAGCTTTTCTGTGAGGAGGATTCAGGGATAGACAATACAAAACTCATGGATATTGCTGATAAAAGTTGAAAAAGGAATATGGGCATCATGAGATATGGTGGTCCTCCCGAACGCTGCAGACAGACAGAGCCCTTACCTAGAATGACTTTACGGTTCTCCACGGCTGGCTCTGCCACCCAGTGCCTCAGAGCCCACTGAAGGTAAGTGCTGACCATGCCTGAAGTTCCCTGCTCTGGTGGTGAGAGAGAAGTCTCCACTGACAGGGACAGAATGGCTYCATCTACATCTGTGTCACAGGAGCCTGGGTGAGACAGGAAGAGACCGAGAGAGGGGCTGAATGGTGTCGCGACTCTATTACCTTTCATTATTTTGCCCTTCATTCATTTATCTCTGTTCAGATATGGATCTCACCTGGCTCCATCTCCACTGACAGTAGGGTCACATCGTCATCCTCATCTGACAAAGGACTGTAGCTCACTGGCAGTCCTGCAAGTGCCTTCCACCTTTAAGAGGAAGCGTATCAGAGAGATACAGCTTTAGAACCACACGTTGTTCATAATTGGAAAACAGAATGAAAAGGCAAGCAGCACAACAATAGGAACTCTGTTCTCTAGCACAAAATTTAGGAAAGATGGGATCACACCATTTGAGACAGGAATTCTCCTGGGGGTCAATACACTGGGTCCAGATACACAGGGCAGCGGGCATGAGGATTGACACCCAAAGCCAGCAGCAGCTGACGATGAGGGCCATGAACAGGCCAAAGTCATGCACGGCTGGAATCTGATTGGAAGGGTAAAAGACCTCAACACATTTACATAATGCTTTTCATATTGATACATATACAGACAGTTCCACCTCACAGCCATTCATTTATTTTGCATTCCCTTTGGAAGGATAATACAATATGGACTGACAATAATTCTGAGTACCTGTGAGAAGGTGTTGGCAGCATATGCGGCTGCGGTGGTGAAGGAGGTGAAGAAGGTTGCCCGGCCAGCTGTTTTCACCGTGTACACCATCCTCTGGACTGGATGGACTAGGTGGGAAGCCTGTCTGAAGGTACTCATGAACACAAACACATCATCCARACCTGGAGACCACGGAGAGGGCAAACAGAAGAAAAAGTTGGATGTTATCTGTAACAAAGATGTTGTTTCTCAACTAGTTTGGTCATGAGAGAAATTCTAGTATTTTTTCATATTGTCACTCACCAATGCCAATGATCACAAAGGCTGCAACCCCATTGAGGATGCCCAGGTATCTCACCCCAAAGACCACATGGTAGAGAAAAAGAGCCACCAGGCAGCTCAGACCAATGCTAGTGAGCCCAAAGAATGTCAGGAACACTGTAGAGACACACCAAAGTGACTGACTGTGAGACCTCATGCATGTGGTATGAAAATAATAAGAATACTATACTGATGCTAGCTTATCAGATACCATGTATAACAGCATATGACCTATAGGAAATGTTGCAATAACATGCATGTTGTATCTAATGCAGGTGGGAGAGTGCATGGGACCTTACTTGAGAAGGAGGTGAGGAAATAGACCAGCAGAGTGATACAGCCTCCACTGATCAGCGCCAGCAACATGTCTCTGTGGAAGGTCTGTCTCACCTCGTTATCAAACAGCTCTGTGCCCCCATACAACACCTTCACCTGGCTAGCATCCCACAAATCCAGAGATAAGGAGACAGCGACAAGAGAATGAAAGAATAGTATGTGGGTGTCATGAAAGGAGGGACTCTTTGATTGTGCTTAATTACAATTGGTCAAAGTCAAAGTCTTGTGAGAAATTAAAAACAGCATCAGTTCATCGTATGGCTCTTTTATGTCTTTTAGAATGTGGTTCTTTTAAAGATTACACAGCACACAGCGTATCATCAGCATTGGCAGAGGGCCCATAAGCCATAACCCACCTGGTGGACTGCTGAGCCAGGATGTCAGCGTACTGAACCACAAAGCTCCTGAAGCGGCTTCTCTGCTCCTCAGGCCGGTCCTGGAGGGAGCAGTAAGAGGGCAGCGGAGCTCCAAACTGGATCTCACTGCGCAGGAGAGAGGAGGAGAGCCGGTCAGGGGCCAGACTCTCATCCACATACCAGTAGAACTGTGGGTGGGTGATCGCTAGACTCAGAGCACCTGGGAGTAAAAACACAAGTGAAGATCAAAGTGGTAACGTCGCTGCCTGCCCCCTTTAATATTCTGCTTGATCTCTCTCAAGCAGAAGAGCTCACTACTAAATCATGCAGKGCAGCAACTGTACCTACAGAAGTATGCCCAGTTTTATAAACATCAGACTCACCATGGATGTCAGCCAGGTTGGGTCCCATGCCGTCGTAGTAGATCCTGCCTCCCCGTTCACTGGGGAAGAGGTAGGAGAGGAGGGAGCTTGGAGGGGAGCAGTAGGAGGGGCCCAGGGGCAGGTCTCTCAGGACTTCCAGAGGCTTCCAACAGAACTGTTGGAACTGGGGGTGCTGCATGAGCAGGCGCTCTATGTGGTGGATGGTGTGGAGACGCTCTGGGGTGAAGATGTTGTTGTCCCCCCCACCCTGAGCTACAAACACCAGCTCCATCCTCCACAGGGCCTGGCTCTGCAGGTATGAGTAGTTGGGGACAAACCTGCGCATCCTAGTCTGAGATCTATCACTGTCCCCGTCGCCCTCTCCTGCTATGGACTCACGACTCTCAGATTTTCCTAAATTAGTTGTATTTTTATCCTCCTCTCCTACCTCTACTTTACCACCCCTAGCCTCTCCATGCCTCTCAGTCTCTTGCTGACTCAGGGCATCTCCTCTCTGTTCCATAACTACTCTTTTGAACAAGTTTTTTTTCAGAGATTTCGAGTTCAGCCCTCCATGTGATGTCCTGTTGGATGTTCCATCTCCCTGCCTAGCCAGCATGTCCAACAGCAGCTCCTGTAGAGCGGTGGAGTCAAAGGGGTCCACGTCACGCCTGCGTCTGTCCCAGGACCCCAACTGAGTCTTTATGGCAATGGTGAGTGCATCAAACCGCTCAGCGGAGAAGTGGCTGTGAACCTCAAAGGCACTGTAGGAAAGGTCTATGTCCAATGGGGGGCAGTATAGGAACATGTAGGCAGAGAGGGCACAGGGGAGAAAAACTCCAACTCCCAGGACAACACCACTCACCCAGGGCTGTGTGTAGACCCAGCCCACCGCTCCCCACACCCCATTGCCTCCAGTGGTGCTGGTCCTCCCATTAATCTGTGTATCTGACTCCCCACCCTCCTCCTCCTCTTCCTCCTCAGCATCCCAGCTGCTCTGGAATAACAACGTCTCGTCTTCTAAGTCCATGGCTGGAGCACCTGTCACAAACACACACAGTACTTCATCACTCACTCTCCGAATGTAAATTCTCTCCTGTCCTTGGGCAGAAAAACAGACATAAACTATAGGTGATTTACAGAGCAGTCATAATAGTGGTGCAGGGTATTCTGCAGTACACAGCCATAAAGTGCACAGCCATTGAATCTGTCCCTTAATAGCCAAGACACACAGGGTTCTTATTCAGCTGACAGAAACATCAAGGGGAGAATTTAGGAAGAAGATGGACCTTGTCTCAAGGGCCCAAAGCAGTGTACCGGTCTGCCAGTTTAATATGCTGAACACTAAGGCTGGGGGCTTAGAGAGTATTGACTGTAATTTCATGCCTCTCACTCATTCCTTCAGTGTGTTATATATATATTTCCCCTAGAGTGCTCAGTGGCGTCTTTATCCACACCACCAGCAGTCGACTTGGGTTTGGCTGATCTTCAGCAAATTAAATAATCTCACTTGTCTAATTACAGAGAGTGGAGAGACGTGTGGAATGTTAGCGAGAGGTGGAATATGAGGGGTTTTATCCCTGGTGATAGACAGCTTCTGATAGTGTTAAGCTATTGTTCCTTCCTCTTTTCACTCCACTGCAAACACAGGATACTACAGTAACTTGGTATTCTGCAAACACAGGATACTGCAGTAACTTGGTATTCTGCAAACACAGGATACTGCAGTAACTTGGTATTCTGCAAACACAGGATACTGCAGTAACTTGGTATTCTGCAAACACAGGATACTGCAGTAACTTGGTATTCTGCAAACACAGGATACTGCAGTAACTTGGTATTCTGCAAACACAGGATACTGCAGTAACTTGGTATTCTGCAAACACAGGATACTGCAGTAACTTGGTATTCTGCAAACACAGGATACTGCAGTAACTTGGTATTCAAGTGGCAATAATCATGCTAATGACAAATTGGCAAGTCATCTACCATCTTTAGAATTTAGCTCCAGGGTCATCTAGGTGGGGCGGGGGGGCCAAAAGAGTGGGTGCATAATTTCCATATCGCTCTTCAGCCTGGGTCTTGAATATTTACATTTCCGATAAGAAGTGTATTTGAATCGATTGTTAATTTGTTTGGTAAACATATGGCCGTTGATCAAGAACGAAAATAGGCATTATGATTTGTTATCAGCCATAGTAGCTAGCCATCTGTACACATTTGCAGCTGCACCTTCACATAGTCACGAATACAGTCTATTCAAGGAGATCACCATGACAATGAGTCCAACCTGTGCCATGCCATTGTTCAGAGCAGAGATGGACACCCTCACTGAGAGAACAGAGCAGTTCAACATCTGTCTGCACTGGGAGAACATCTGTGTCTGCAGAGGACAAATTCATTAGACACAGGATCAGTCTGTTGAAGGGAGAGGGAGAAAAAAAGGGGAAAGGAGAGGGAGAAAAAGAGGGGAAATGGAACTCCTTACAACACCAACAAATGATGATGTCCTGTGTGAAAGTGTAATATTCAAGGCAGTTTAAAATCAGCTAGCTCTGTACATTTCCGTATCTGCCATGTTTGTTTCCACATCCCTGGAATTGCTGATCAGTTGTGGTGAAACACCATGCTGGCCCCTCACACTTACACCACTCTTCAGTTATGCAGACTGTACTATTAAAGCAGAGCTGTGTATTTCATGTTAATGGTCGTTTGCTGAGAACACCGTTACACAGACATAACATAGATGTACAGTAGAGCATCCCTGGCTCCCTCCACCACCCGGCAGATTACTGCAATGCCTCCTGGAATAATCGGTCTCTGACACATTCTTTTCCCTTCTTGACGAATTCAGCCGCGCCACTTTTCCAGCCATACAATATCTTTATTAGAGAAGCCTCAACTGCAGGGTAACACTCCAAGGGCTGAAGCGAGAATGAGGAATGTGTTAACAAGCTTCCAGAATCATTCAACTTTTTAACTTTTCTTTAATTCTTGAGAGCAGAGAAAGTCAATTTATGCTGTGCAGGTGGGGGAATAAAAATATATTTATGGACAACAAAAGCATTCTCAAAATGTTCAGTCAGCATGATTCTGGAACTTTGTCATTCTAGTCTGTCATTTATTTTTAGACCCATATTGTAGACACTGCCCAGCTGAATGTATAGGTTATTTTCAACTACAGATTTTCCACAGCAAAGACAAATTCATTGGATGAGGTTGATCCTTTTGTACATTATTTACAATGCTGTGACATACCAATTACCCTGATTCAACTATTTWAAAAAAGAATGCAGTGAAAGATGAATTAATATCCTTATGTAAATAACTTTCTAGAGAACTAAAGATAGAACTGTCCTCCCAGACCAAATGCTAGCTTTTTTGGGTTGACTTTGGAATGTGAAGCACCAAAGCCCAGGGTTGAATGCCAGGTGGTGACTATTGCTGTTGTGTGGCAGTGTGCAGTTTTCTTGGTACTGTACTGTCTATGCTGAGTGTTAGTCTCCTGTGGATCTGATGTGGCACTCTAAACACTCCTAGCATGCCATCCAACACACCCTCACTAAGAGGCACATAAGGCTTTTATTTCTTGCTTTCTGGGGATGTGCCGATGCGTATGTATGCCTGTGTGTGTGCACAAGTGTCTAGAAAGGTGMGGGTAAGGAGGATACATACATACTATTTTTAGCTGTTGTCAGTAAGAAAGGTTATGCTCCAGTCTGCTCTCCCTCCTCCCCCATTTGGGAAAGGATCAATCTCATCCAATATGGATTTCACAGCTTCTCCTGCCCCACAGATTCAGCATGGTTTAAATTCACAGACCATGCAACATCATTTAAAAGGGACATTAATCTCAGCCCAGCGTGCCAGACGACAGACCTTGCTTATGTATGAGCACTGAGTATATCACTAAAGGGGAATCACTGAGGGTGATGCCTCTATTCTTCACAGATCCCTAGGATATAAAGGTTCAGCATAGTTCAAGTATAAAGACCTTACACTCATGCTCCATTTGTACCTACTGTAATGATAGTAATTTGTTTGATATTTGCAAACACGGATGACCCCCTCAACACATGCAAGTACCATAAACCCAAATCTGAAATCTCACTACTGCTGCTACACCTGGGGGAGATGGTGGGGGATTGCAGAAGAAGAGTGATTGCCTGGAGATTTACAGAGCCATTCGAAGTTTGACGACAGATAAAAAAATAAAACCATCCCATTACAGCAAGCGAAGGTCTCTGAAACGTCTCAATCCACCCGAGAGCTCCATTTACTGCAGAGTACGGCAAAGCCGGAGAATCTTACCTGAGCTTGAGGAGTAGAGGTATGAACTGACGGGATGTGCAGCCCTATGGAGTCCTTTGAGGATGCAAACCTGTGCTGAACAATTTCATTTCAAACTTGTTCTCCAGATGTTCACTTGATTCGCTCTGTTGATCTCTGTTTAATGTTCAGTGTTCTAGCTCCACTAGGGAGAGCGCCTGCACCTTTGTGCAGCCTCTCTGATACAAGACTTATGAGATCTTTATGTTCCTCAATGAGTCTTGGCCACCATGACAATTATGTTTTGTTGTTTTCTCCCTTTCTCTCACTCTTCCCTCCCTCCTGTGCCCGGTTGTCCAGGCGACAGTCAGTGAGAGTATCAGTTCTTTCACTCTCCCAGCAGCTCTTCTATCATGGCTTTGTTCAGGCTTCTCTCCTGACTGGCACACCGAGGGGAGGGGAGCACAGCCTGGGCATCAAGGACACTACATGTGACGGGATACATCTCATCACAGCCTAACAGGTAATACAAAAAGAGGGCTGACTCTGATTCAAGCTCTATTTGGCAGGAAACACGTGTCTAACGTGAAGGTTTTGCCAACAGACTGCAGCAGAGTCCCCCTTGGCTTCGAGAGGAATTGGTTGGTATAGTCTGGCCGGGGCTCTGCGAGGAGGAAAGTGGGAGGGGGGTAGTTCAGGAGGTTGATCAGAGTAACTGGATACAGTTGAAGACAAAGTGTAGGCCATATCATTTCAACCCCAGGAGTCTGAGCCCATCAAGCATGTGTTCTTTTTTGTTCCCCCAATTCCCTCCTGCATTCACATCTAATACATTTTGTTAAAGGGAACACTCTCAGAGCTATCATTATTCAACATGAAATGTATAGTTATTTTAGTAGGCTGCTATGATTGGATAATATGGTTAGATAGGGCTGCTTGTGGTCATATCACTTTGGTTCATTACGATACAGTGATTGTTCCATGTACCGATGTGCCCATTGTTCCATGTACCGATGTACTACACTGGGTATAGACCTACAGTACTGCAATCTCCTTAATCATATTTCTGTCATGAATGAGTGGTTTGATAATGTTATAGTCTTATTACATACACTCCTGTATTCTTTTTAATCAATCACTTCATCATCCATCTCAAACTTTCAAAACGAATATACAGTAAGTCTTTGCTCAGCGTGTGCGTACGCACATACACACAAACATTCACACAAGAGACGACAGCGAATCCATCATTGCTAAATGGAAATATTTTAGATAAGGCTGAAATGTAAATTCCTGCTGGTTTTCTCAATTACAACAGGTGTTGTTGCACTTACTAGGCAGGGAGAATGAATAAACATCATTCAGAATAAACATCATCCTTTGGGAACTTTTCCATGACTTTTGGCTCACGGAACAGATGCGTACTTACGATGTCAATATTAGAGAAACTTTAGAATCGCTAATGCTAAATGGATGGAGGGTGGGGAAGATGCACTAACATCACGCAATGCTATTAGTACCGAATCACAAATTAAGGGCTGCAGTTGTATGGGCATACTCCACTTGGGGATCTACATTAAAAAAAATAGAATACAATTACGGGTGCATGCATGAGTTCAATCAAGAACCATGTTAGTCTCTCACACCAACATCCCTGTCATCTGGGTAGGACTAGATCTAGACTTCTGAAACTGCCTCTACAAAACACTGCCTCTATGAGGCACATTGCATACATGGGGTCATTTTTACATGGGGTACAATATTTGAATGCATTCTGAGATATGGACAGTAAAGGACTGCCCAAGGACAGTAAAATCATTTTGCAATGTGGCTTTCTACACTTCATCGCTACACTCCTCAAATCAGTGCTGGACTCAACCATAACTATCCTGCATTTCCTGAAAAGCTAGCTTACAATATACACACACACACACACACACACACACACACACACACACACACACACACACACACACACACACACACACACACACACACACACACACACACACACACACACACACACACACACACACACACACACACACACACACACACACACACACACACACACACACACACACCTATTCAAGTCTTTGTGTCTGCTATTCATAAATGATGTAGTCTCAGTTGTCCAACAACATGTGAAAGAAGAGCCTGACTAGAAACTTCATGCTATGGGACTAATATATGCACAAACACAGTGCAAATGTACAACTGGAATGATATGTAAACATGACACGCGTCAAGAACAAAAGCCTGCTCTAGCTCACAACTACTGTACCCCTCCACCCTATAGACCAGGTCAAACCAAACCTCTGCAGCATCCCTGAAGACCAGGATCATAGTGCATAATGTTTGGTTTTCTCCCGCTGTTCATCTTTACAGAATGTCACAAAAAAATTTAAAGGAGAAACCAATAACAAGCTGATTATATTTACTCGGCACACATACCTTCAGAAACTGGGATCATGGTTTGAGATCACTCTTCCATAAATAGATACATCAATGAAAACAAACGTAGCAGTACATGCACAACCTGTGCCATGACGCAATAAAGACCCTAGAAAACAACTTAATACTGCACATTATACAAACACATTTACAACCACAACCAAAAGACCCAACAGACATTTAGACAGACGATTGTTGCACTTACTTTGTTTTTGATCATGGGTGTCTCACATTATGGCCAACTCAATACAATGGACCAGCTCTGCCTGAGACACAATGGTTAAAATCCTCCAGCCAAGAGGCCAGTGGACAGACAGAAAGGACAGCTGGATGTGCTATGGTCAGTGTGAGCTCAGTGGTATTACCATACAGTACTCACATTCTCAGCTACACTCTCAAAGACATGCGATCAGTGGGGAACGGTCAGTTGCATTGGGCTACCACAGGTGTCTCCCAAATATCCGAGATGATGTTGTTGCTGTCTTTTTGGAGAGACTGAGGAAGGAGAGAAAGGAAGAAAGAAAGAAGGGAGATGATACCAGTGTTAAAGGGAGAAACAGAAAGTACAATATAAAGCGCATGAAAGTCTACACCCAGTAAGTAGGGATACCAGTAGCACCCATACAGTACCTCCAGCATCTGGGCCACCTCTGTCCTCTGTTGTGCTGTATCCTGGGACTCGATGAGAAGCTCCTGCAGCAGGTTATGTTTGTACAGCTGGCCCACCAGCTCACTCTGCAGACGCTCCTTCACAAAGTTCACCAGGAAGTGCATCACTGTCTTGGGCACACTGCAGACACACAAGTCCTAAGACACACAGTTAGCTAACACACCAGGACAGGCAAGGCTCAACTCACCACTAACTGGATATATAAATAACACCCCTAGGTGCTCTGGAGCTCTGGTCTCTGAACGGTCCTGAATGCTCTTGCGGACGATAAGTAAGTAACATTTGATGAGGCGTTGGATGACCTCAGTCTCTCTGGTACTCAGCTTGCGGGACGCCAGCACCGCCTGGCAAACAGAYAAGGGGTCAGATGTTACAATCTGTCACAGATCTAATTTGATACAGTGCTGCTCTACAGGCTAGCACTGGGTCAGTTCTGACTGCTGATTCCACTACTCACTGTGTCCAGGAAGTTGATGGCCTGGCCCTTCACAGGGCTGCTGAAACCTYCCACTTGTGCATTCTCCTCAGCCATTTTCTCATTTTTCCAGTATTTCTCTCCATCCTGCCGGCCCTAAAATAGGTGAAATGAGGGGTTCAATTCAGTTTGTCTGTTCTAGTAACATGTTAAAAGTCATTCAAGTAAATTTCACAACTGGCTTAGTGAAATTCCTTAAAAGTGAAGTTCATACTGGCATGAAAAGACAGCATCACACTCGAGCCCTCTGGTCAACATTAGGCTCATCGACATATATGAAAGCAGAACATCTGCTTTGAGTTGAGACAGAATTACCTGTTGACAGATGCTGAGACCTGAGCAGCATCAGTGAATTCTGGGTGCTTTGTGTTGATGTAAGCAAGCTCAATTTGAACCAAGTTGTGGACCTGCTCGGGATCATCCACAAACACAGACAGACGTCCAGTAAGGAATAGCATTAAATTGTAGAATAATTACATTCAGTAAGATCTGTAATAACTTTTTTAAAGTAAATCACAAAAATGAACTGTCTTACCATGTCATTAGTAATGGGCAAGCGCTTCCTGAGTAAACTAGTCACCACCTCCACAATGGAGTCGTGCAGCTAGGGAAACCGAAGGAGCTCCTGACAAACACACAGCATGCCAGAATACAATTATATTACAATTTGCTTCAGGGTTGTCATAGCTTTAAGTGAATGCTTGGTAGTATGTGTTGTGCAGTGTGTAGCGTACCGGTGTGCTGTAGGAGGAGCAGTGCTGGATGATCCTCTGTAGCTCCTCGTGGACCAGCTCCACACAGCGCAGGCTGGGTTCCTCCAGACGCTTGATCTGCCTCTTCACTAGCAGCTCAAAGGAAATCTCAGGCACAAAGAGGGCCGGTTGCGGACCCTGAAGCACCACACACACAAAGCCCTCTGTTAACATAACTCATGTGCTTCTCTACATCCATTAGCTTTAATGGAAAACTATTCAAAAGATCTGTTTAACCTACACACGGACAATTCAATTGGAGCTGGTGGTTATTATTGTAGCATTGCGGATTGCAGTGAGGATGTCAAGCCCCGTTAAGCCCCCCAAGGGATCGATATACTGAGGAGTGAGGCCAAAGGTCTCATGGAATATGTAGCAGATACGAGCCCCTCTGCAGCTGACAAGAGAGGAGGACAGAGGAAGCCGTATCAGTGGCTGTGTGTGAGGGATGTCAACTTCAGATGCAGTCAGTAAGACTGAGTCAATACTTGCTTCACATGCTTGAGGAAATCAATAAATCAGTGAGTGGTACAAGAGCTATTGAAATTAAGCTGCAAAATATGAAATGCCAATGCATGAACACCTACAAAGTAACAATGAGCCCATAAATACAATAAACGCCTGCGACATTTACCTGGAGCTAACTCTGCAGATAGCACTAATGGGTGATTTGAAAAGTCAGTAAATCGATCAATAATATAATAATACTTTTAGTAAAAAWWTTTATTTAATTTACAATCTGTAGAAACTATGAGAATAGAAAGGTTCAGAACTTTTGTGAAACAGCACAGCACAGTTGAACAAAATATGGCAAATAGAACTGGATGGTCTTCAGAGATAGACGGGAGCGGTTGAGAGTAGCTGAAGGATGGGATTAAAAACAAAACAAACGATAACTACTGTAAAATACATTGTGTCCATAAAATGTAGAATCTTAAGTATTGCTGTCCGTTAGGTTACTCCAATAGGGGAGGGGTGGTAGGGTCAGGGGAAAATAATTAAGGAAAATATATTATATACACACACAGTACCAGTCAAAAGGTTTGGACACATCTACTCATTCAAGGGTTTTTCTTAATTTTTACATTATAGAATAATAGAAGACATCAAAACTATAAAATAACACATAAAATCATATACAAAGCTGCCATCAAGGCAATGGATGGCTACTTTGAAGAATCTCAAACATAAAATATATTTAGATTTGTTTAACACTTTTTTGGTTACTATATGATTCCATATGTGTTATTTCATAGTTTTGATGTCTTCACTATTATTCTACAATGTAGTGTTAGGTTCTTATTTTTCAGAGTAAATAACTCACGGACACTAGAGAAGCTTAACCAAGTTTAATTCTTACCCAAGGGTCTTTACAGCTGTAATTCAGACAACAAAACATTTCTCACCATCACAGGTAAATACAGTTGAAGTCGGAAGTTTACATACACCTTAGCCAAATACATTTAAACTCAGTTTTTCACAATTCCTGACATTTAATCCTAGTAAAAATTCCCTGTTTTAGGTCAGTTAGGATCACCACTTTATTTTAAGAATGTGAAATGTCAGAATAATAGTAGAGACAGATTTATTTKAGCTTTTATTTCTTTTATCACATTCCCAGTGGGTCAGAAGTTTACATACACTCAATTAGTATTTGGTAGCATTGTCTTTAAATTGTTTAACTTGGGTCAAATGTTTCGGGTAGCCTTCCACAAGCTTCCCACAATAAGTTGGGTGAATTTTGGCCCATTCCTCCTGACAGAGCTGGTGTAACTGAGTCAGGTGTGTAGGCCTACTTGCTCGCACACACTTTTTCAATTGTGCCAACAAAATTTCTATAGGATTGATGTCAGGGCTTTGTGATGGCCACTCCAATACCTGTCTCTTATACACATCTAGATGTGTATAAGAGACAGGAACGATGGTCATTATGACCAAACGGTTCTATTTTTGTTTCATCAGACCAGAGGACATTTCTCCAAAAAGTATGATCTTTGTCCCCATGTGCAGTTGCAAACCGTAGTCTGGCTTTTTTATGGCGGTTTTGGAGCAGTGGCTTCTTCCTTGCTGAGTGGCCTTTCAGGTTATGTCGATATAGGACTCGTTTTACTGTGGATATAGATACATTTGTGCCTGTTTCCTCCAGCATCTTCACAAGGTCCTTTGCTGTTGTTCTGGGATTGATTTGCACTTTTCGCACCAAAGTACGTTCATCTCTAGGAGACAGAACGCGTGTCCTTCCTGAGCGGTATGACGGCTGCGTGGTCCCATGGTGTTTATACTTGCGTACTAATGTTTGGACAGATGAACGTGGTACCTTCAATTGCTCCCAAGGATGAACCAGACTTGTGGAGGGCTACAATTTTTTTTCTGAGGTCTTGGCTGATTTCATTTGATTTTCCCATGATGTCAAGCAAAGTGGCACTGCGTTTGAAGGTAGGCCTTGAAATATATCCACAGGTACACCTCCAATTGACTCAAATGATGTCAATTAGCCTATCAGAACCTTCTAAAGCCATGACATCATTTTCTGGAATTTTCCAAGCTGTTTAAAGGCAAAGTCAACTTAGTGTATGTAAACTTCTGACCCATTGGAATTGTGATACAGTGAATTATAAGTGAAAAAATCTGTCTGTAAACAATTGTTGGAAAAATGACTTGTGTCATGCACAAAGTAGATGTCCTAACCGACTTGCCAAAACTATAGTTTGTTAACAAGAAATTTGTGGAGTGGTTGAAAAACGAGTTTTAATGACTCTAACCTAAGTGTATGTAAACTTCCGACTTCAACTGTATATCCCACTTAAGACCCTCCTCCTTCTCTCCAATCCTTACATCTTATGGTTCCACAGGAAAAGGGTAGTAAACCCTTATTACTCCCTTCAGGGGATCTGACCTCACCTCCTGACCACAACCCCTCCTTCGCCTAATCCACAGATGTCCATCTGCCTCCCCTAGAGCAATCCTTTGATCTTCTCCCGTGCACCCAGCACATTCCACAGCCACTCTCTCTTTCTACAGATCTCACTCCTTTATATACTATGCGTTTGATCTATCATGTCTTTAATATCTCAATGTTTAAAGTATCGAATCCAACATTAGAAAATAGTAAAAAATAAAGAAAAACCCTGGAATGAGTATGAGTGTCCAAACATTTGACCAGTACTGTCTATATTTACCGGACTGGAACCTTGTACATCAACAATAAATAAATAACTCTACAATACTGTAAATAAATATACATATGTATTTGTTTTCAGTGAGTAATGGTATTTATTTTACCATGAGGAACGTCATACTTCTGCATATTCAAGTAAGTGGGATTAATACACTGGTTGGGATTACCTTGGCTTTTCCTGGCAAATCAACCAGTGTGAGATTGAGGACATGAGGAGAGAAAATCATCAAATAGATGGGCTTAGGGCTGATTCCCTAGGGGTCACGAGCAGGAATACAGATGGCGATAGAGAAGCAGATAAATTAATCAGTAGCTCATAAACTAGAGATAAGCCATATTTACCGACAACTATTTATCCAAACCTTGTTGCCTCCCAAGCTAGTTCAGTCTCTTCTTCAATCTCCTTGCGAATCTCCAGGAAATCTGAGAAAATCTATAATGCAAACAGAGAGATGGGATACTGAAATATCGACTTCACCAACACCCTAGCAGCATGACATTAGGAGATCCAGTGTGTTTGAGACCACCTAAAGCGAGACCGATTCAAGACCAAGACAAATCGAGTCAAGACCAAGACCGGAGGGGGACAAGGGTCTGAGACCGAGTCAAGATCGAGACAAAAAATGCGAGTCCATTTTGAGACCATGATTTGACAATTGTCAAATCACCACCATAAGAGTTCAAAGTGTCCAGTATTTCTGTGTTCATATTTCAGAACAACATATGGATTCTTTAGACATTCAGAAAAAGTGCAAAAATGCATACTGAGGGAAATTATTACTAACCCAAAACACAGTGGAGAACAACGGGTCTTCAACGCCTTCAGAGAGGGCCTAAGGATTTAATAAAATAATGGATTAATAACAATAATAATTAATTTTCAAATATTTTTTTGATTGAACCCTTTCCAACAAAAACTGAAGCGATTAACACTGAAGAGAAGAAAAATATCCAATCAAGATTTTTCTTTGCTGGTCTCTGGGGAGATAGCTCGCTAGATTTAAGTTAGCCACTGGCTAGGCCATCAGAAGCTAGATAAAGGCATTTTCCATTGAACTGCATTAGGGCCAAATGTTGAGTGACAGTTGAATCAACCAATCACATTTTGACTTAATGTCTGCCTTCTTGAAGGCCAATGAGTGTCCAAACATTTGACCGGTATTGTCTATATTTACCCCAACAATATATGGGGAATTGGAAATGATGCAGACAATTACATTGATGGAAGCTACAATCTGCAGTATTAATGCTGATCTACCCCCTAAAAATATTTTCTACACTAAAATAAATAAAACGCCTGCCTAAGTGAAATGCATTCAGCAGAATAACCATTGTGTGGTGAGTTTCCTGTCATAAAATGGCAGCTGTGCAGCATCTAGGTGGTTGCTAGATATTTGGTGGTCAATGATTGCGAGTCACTCCAATACAATATAAAATACTGAAAGATGACTGCTGCCTGGAGAAAGTAGCCTAAAGCAGTTGAACTACTCACAGCTCAGATGTCTGGATGTGCGTGGCGGTGCCCTCGATGGTGTTGCAGTAGTTGCTGGCAAATTTGGTGACCATCTGCAGCAGGGTGGTGCTATGGTCCTCTACTGGCTGGCCGTAGCTACTGAACCAGGCCTGGTACTGGGCACCTAGCACCGTCATACGGGTCTTCAACTCCGGCAGGCAGTCCCGGATGTGGAGCATGAGGAAGCGGCTCAGGGTGTGGGCCAGGTAGCGAGACCCGCAGCGGGAGGCCAGAGAAGGGTAGTGGCACTGGAGGAAGGCCTGCTCATCCCGCGCCATGTCCTCTATGCTCTTTTGGGTGTTGATGTCATGCTGGCTCCTAGAAGGGAGAAATGTGGAGAGTGACAGCTGGAGTTAGAGAAGACTTCACAGTGGCTCTGCGTGATCAAATAGTCACCAGTTAGCTCCAGCATAGCAGGAAATAATACACCTCAATTACAGGATGAAGAACTTTTGAAATGGCCGTTACTGTATCTGTAACATTTCTTAAAAAAACTAATCTTCAGCACTCTGGGGGAGTGTGCTAGCCTACTGACTTCAGACAGCCTTCCCTGTGAGTTGCTATGATTGACTCAGCTCAGTGAAATTGCTTCTGAAAATGACTTAACATTTCAGCCTCTGAAGAGTGGATATGTTGTTTTTTGGCAATCTTGCAACCTTGGTGAAAAATCACTCACATAACTCATACATCAGCCCAGTGCTGGAAACCAATGAGCAAGACACGGCACACATATTTCAGCAGGGTGTGTGAGAACCTAATATCGATCTCAAAGTGGGGAGACAGAAATCTTTAATTGCTGAATGATTGTTTGGCAGATGCAACTAAATTGAGCTGGTGAATAGCAGAGACATTGGAACATTTGTTGTTTATAGCTTTAAGGTCTCTGAGGGTACCAGAGTTAATTTAACGACACAAATGACTCAGATCCATCATACTCAGTCTGATAGGTGGTACATTGATCATATTTTTGTATGCCATCTTCCACTGCTGCATCTTTTTAAGCATCGTGGTGACATCATCCAGTAAAAATGAGATACATCTGTTAGATAAGTTATAGGCATATGATATAAACAAACCTGTTGACCACTCCCACAATTCCAAGCTGCACTGGAATGACCAGACCCAGTAAGACCTCCAGAGCATCTGTGCCTGCGTCCATCAGGTCCAGCTTACTGACCACCAGCAGTGTTCTACGGCCTGCAAGACACACATGGGCACAAAAAATGGGGTAAAGACAAGCCTCTTTTGTCCATGGCTCTCATATACATACATACTAACAGCATTTGAATGGCAGTTCATTATGTCCTCTAAAAGGTGTTGTGCATTTAGGAGTCACTGATCTTAAAGTTCACTGAGGTCAAACCTAAAAAGTAACATTGACCAGGTTTACTGATATTTATATCAATGAACAAACAATACATATACACTGAAAAATTAAGGAGCGTAAGTGTACAGTATGCCTCAGCATCTGGGACGACCTCCCAAGCCAATTTAATGGCATCAGAGGTGGCCAAGTCAGAGTTGGCAGGAGACAGAGGATAAGGGAGTTGGGGTTGGAGATGAAGAATAGAATCATGTCTTGGACTTGAGCTTCTGTCCTCTGGCTAGTCTCCAACTGGAACCTTGTACATCAACAATAAATAAATAACTCTACAATACTGTAAATAAATGTACATATGTATTTGTTTTCAATGAGTAATGGTATTTATTTTACCATGAGGAACGTCATACTTCTGCATATTCAAGTAAGTGGGATTAATACACTGGTTGGGATTACCTTGGTTTTTCCTGGCAAATCAACCAGTGTGAGATTGAGGACATGAGGAGAGAAAATCATCAAATAGATGGGCTTAGGGCTGATTCCCTAGGGGTCACGAGAGGAAATACAGATGGCGATAGAGAAGCAGATAAATTAAATCAGTAGCTCATAAACTGGAGATAAGCCATATTTACCGACAACTATTTATCCAAACCTTGTTGCCTCCCAAGCTATGTTCAGTCTCTTCTTCAATCTCCTTGCGAATCTCCAGGAAATCTGAGAAAATCTATAATGCAAACAGAGAGATGGGATACTGAAATATCGACTTCACCAACACCCCTAGCAGCATGACATTAGGAGATCCAGTGTGTTTGAGACCACCTAAAGCGAGACCGATTCAAGACCAAGACAAATCGAGTCAAGACCAAGACCGGAGGGGGACAAGGGTCTGAGACCGAGTCAAGATCGAGACCAGAAAAATGCGAGTCCATTTTGAGACCATGATTTGACAATTGTCAAATCACCACCATAATTAAGAGTTCAAAGTGTCCAGTATTTCTGTGTTCATATTTCAGAACAACATATGGATTCTTTAGACATTCAGAAAAGTGCAAAAAATGCATACTGAGGGAAATTATTACTAACCCAAAACACAGTGGAGAACAACGGGTCTTCAACGCCTTCAGAGAGGGCCTAAGGATTTATAAAAMAATGATTATAATAACAATAATAATTAATTTTCAAATATTTTTGGGATTGAACCCTTTCCAACAAAAACTGAAGCGATCAACACTGAAGAGAAGAAAAATATCCAATCAAGATTTTTCTTTGCTGGTCTCTGGGGAGATAGCTCGCTAGATTTAAGTTAGCCATTGGCTAGGCCATCAGAAGCTAGATAAAGGCATCTTCCATTGAACTGCATTAGGGCCAAATGTTGAGTGACAGTTGAATCAACCGATCACATTTTGACTTAATGTCTGCCTTCTTGAAGGCCAACAAGTCACTGCACAACAGTGAGCAGTAGTTATCCCACAGTCTACCTAGCTAGCTTTTGTTGTCGACTAGTATTTAGCCAACAATGCTTTAGTGTACGTCATGGAACGTTGATTCAAATAACATATTTTTTAAAACCTCTTATAAAGTTGGTTTTGTAGTGTAAACTGTGAATTTTATATTTTTTGACTGATATTATGGTTGTGTGTTTAATTTTTTCAAAGTAGTTCATTATTATGTCCGAGTTCATGGACTACTTATCCTTTAAGATCATGCTGTGTGTGACTGCTGCCTTTTGATAAACCCTATGCAGTGGTGCCTGGAGAAGTGGGTATACTTTAATTTAGGCAAAAAGTTCCCGCCAAGCAAAGGAAAAGCACCCTGTGTGAAAACTCCTGTTTTCCTATGTTCTCCTACAGATTTTCACTCTCAAAAAAAAATTTAATAGAAAAAAATACCAAACTTTGATGATCTAAGTACACAACAATGCTTAAACCACATCAATATGATGGGGTGGGCCTGCCAGGGCCTGGCTTCCCAGTGAGTGGGCCTCTGTCCACCCATGCCCATCCATGTCTACGCCCCTGATGCAAACAGGCATGATGACAATTGCGCATTACAAATAGCTTACTAACCAACACTTCGGACAAGGCCTTCCGAGTGGCGCAGGCAATGCATCGCAGTGCTTGAAGCGTCAGGACAGAGTCGGGTTCGATCTCGGGCTATGTCGCAGCCAGGCGCAACCCGGAGACGGCGCACAATTGGCCCAGCATCGTATGGGTTAGGGGAGGGTTTGGCTGGCCGGGATGTCCTTGTCCCATCACGCTCTAGCGACTCCTGTGGCAGGCCAGGCGCATGCACACTGACACAGTCGTCAGTTGTACGGTGTTTCCTCCGACACAATGGTGTGGCTGGCTTCCAGTGCGGCTTGGCTGGGCGGTGTTTCAGAGAACGCATGGCTCTCTACCAATTGGATATCACAAAATTGCGACTGTGTAGGCTACTGTGCATGTTCTCTATTGTACTATATAATTGATACTGTTAAGTCATATACTGCCACTACACTACTCAAATCAACTTTGATACACATCAGTAGAGATTAAGGAGTATAAGCAATGCCCACTGAAAAACAAGTGGGTATATACTGTTTGACTGGAAGCTGATAATTTAGTTTCTTACTCCGCTGGTCTCGGGAAGAAATTACGAGTCCTCACTGTCCGAGAACGACTCAAGACGGAGTACAACTATATTCGACAAGACCGAGATGCTCAATATGTGGTCTCGAGAACTGTCTAGAGTACTACAACACTGGACAAACAAGTACCAAGACTCTCAGACAATGCAATGRTGTTCTACAAATTTGGAAACCCTCACAATGTGCATTGCAAAACAGCTAAATATACGTGCATAGCGAATGATGGTGTCACATACCTGGTTCTTGCTGTGAAGGAATGTGCCCCATTCCCCAGCCTTGATCCCTTGACACAATATAAAGGAATGAGTGTAAAATAATGTGCAAACAAAGGAAATATTCATATCACATATAAAACATAGACTTGGATGGGGTTTATCAGTATAGAAGGCAATATGACAGAAACAGAGTTTGTAAGTTGATGTGATGATTAGACAGAGTAAATGAAAAATGATGAAGATCACAAGACGATATTAAGACGAGTGACAACACAACTGGTCCATGCAGATAAACTATGGAATTAAAGACCTGGGTAGGTGTTTGCGTTTTGTTTTACCGCATTTCCTGAGAAAAGCAGTGAAGGGYAAGTAAATATGTTAGAAAAGAGAAACAAAATCTCTGAAATATTTTTATCCAGTGAGTGAAACTACATGCATGCGAGATAATATTGAAATTAATTGAATACATGTCAACTGGACTGGGTTTGGTTTGTATAAGTGTGTCCAGTGTACTGTATGTCTGCTAGAAGTAACACGAGATTGCAGAATCCTCTCCACCAATGGGGGCACATTAACCAGCTGTAACACTAGGGGTCGCCGTGTGACTATCCCTGATCCCCGAGGCAAAAAAATACCAACCAGACTCTCGAACATAGAACTCTTGGCGCTGCTCTGTAATGGGAAGAGAGGAGATTGATTTTTTAGAAATGCTTTGACACTTAGCTACATTAATGATTCATTGCTATTATTTATTTCTTATTTATTCTTCATCTCCCTGGACATTGATCTGTTCATTTCAACAAAAGCACAATTCTCCAGTGTAACAGGTAACAGTTGATTCTTGCATTTTGATTCTGTAATGACCTGAGATCCAACCACCAATATCTGAGGCAGCTGTATGATCTCTGCCCCCATTGTCATGAAGACTTCCTGGAGCCGGTTGATGATGGGAATTAGAGCCTCCATCGCCCAGGACTGGACACTATAGTTGGTAATAGAAAATGAAAGAAGCAATGGTGAGATTAAACATAATATTGTACACATCAGTCTCTGTAATCCCCAACAAAAGCAAAAACGAGAGACCTCTTACAGATACTAGATAAGCCTGTGTACAGGACCAAGCAATAAACATGTAATAGCTTAGTGTTTATTGTTGTGATTCATAAGCTCTCGTGATGATAGCCAACACATTACATAAGAAGGGTAGTCATAATTTGAAAGGGAAAGGAAAGGAATTCAGGCCCCAATGAGAGAAAACTGGAATCGTTTGGAGTTGACTGTTGATTTAGTGGCCACATATAGCTTGCTTGCTAGCTACTGTAGCTAGCTTTGAAGATAGCATATATAGTCTAGCTAATTAGTTAAGGGATCCGCCCCTTTTCCCCCAATTTTTGCCTAAAATGACATACCCAAATCTAACTGCCTGTAGCTCAGGCCCTGAAGCAAGGATATGCATATTCTTTGTACCATTTGAAAGGAAACACTTTGAGGTTTGTGGAAATGTGAAAGGAATGTAGGAGAATATAACACAATAGATCTGGTAAAAGATAATACAAAGGAAAAAAAACGTTATTTTGTAGTTTTTTGTACCATCATCTTTGAAATGCAAGAGAAAGGCCATAATGTATTATTCCAGCCAAGGTGTAATTTAGATGTTGGCCACCAGATGGCAGCAGTGTATGTGCAAAGTTGTYGACTTACCCATTGCATTTCTGTTAMTTTTTGTATCAAGACTGCCCAAATGTGCCTAATTTCTTTATTAATAACTTTTCATGTTCAAAATTGTGCACTCTCCTCAAATAATAGCATTGCATTATTTCACTGTAATAGCTACTGTAAATTGGACAGTGCAGTTAGATTAACAAGAATTTAAGCTTTCTGCCAATATCATATATGTCTATGTCCTGGGAAATGTTCTTGTTACTTACAACTTCATGCTAATTGCATTAGCCTACGTTAGCTCAACCATCCAGTGGAAGGGACACRAATCCTTAACCCAGCTTGCTTGTGAACCTCTGTGACCCTATCATGCAATAATGTAACGTTAGGCCTCATTTCACAAGCTAGACAGATTTTAAGCATATCTTTCGAAATGCAACATGATTTTGCTATGAAGGGGAACAAACGAAGATACTGCTGGACGGATGTCCTACTAGCTTCGCCGAATCAGGCCAAGATGCTCTGTCGTGAGGAAGCAAGGAAAGTGGTTATCTAGCTGTTTCCTTACTGGAGGAGGACACGGTGAAAGCTTTCCTCCGAATCCAAGAACGTTCTCACTTCAAACTGTAATGATAACTACAGTAACTGAAGTTGTGTATTATCTACTATTTAGCGCTGTCTGCATTTTTAGCGACAACAAACCGGTTTGTATTCAAGGAGTGATAGATAATTGGGTGTTCTCGCGTCATTTTAAAAAGAGGTGATTGGTCATACAATGTGATTCGTATACATTTATTTCTTAGCTGATTGGTTTAAATAAAGTTCATCATTTTGACAATGCCCTCCACGCTTTTTTAAAGAGCAATTAAAAATATAAACAAACAAAAAAGAGGGTGCGTTTGTAAATTCACTCTGGAGTGCTAAAGAGCGCTCTGGGCGTTCGTAAATTCAGAGCTTTGTCAGATTGTCCATTCGTAAATTCGGAGTTTAGACCGCAACGTACCAGTGGCCATGAAAGCAGCTACAAAGGCTCAGCTTGACAAATACGAAGCAGATGGCCACATCATATCCGTCACCGAGCCTACAGACTGGATAAGTAATATGGTTATCGTCAAGAAACCAGACAAGCTACAGATATGCATTGATCCTAAACACATCAACCGGGCTCTGCGACGTTCACATTACATTATGCCCACGTTGGAGGATGTTCTTTACAAGCTCCCAAAGGCCGGAGTCTTCACGCTCGTGGACGCCAGAGATGCCTTCCTGCAGTGCAAGCTCGAAGAGCCCAGCAGCTACATGACCACCTTTTGGACACCCTGGGGCAGGAAGAGGTGGTTGAAGCTCCCGTTTGGTGTCTCCGTGGCTCCAGAGGTGTATCAGCGGAAACAGCACGAGCTGTTGATGGGACTCAGTGGCGTGGAACCCATAGCAGATGACATCCTCGTAGTGGGCTGTGGGGACAGTGATGAGGAGGCAGAATGTGACCATGACTCCATGCTGCTGGCCCTGATGGTCAGATGCAGACAGGTCAAGCTAAGGCTAAGCATAAAAAAGCTTCAGTTTAAAGTGCCAGAGGTCATGGGCACATCTTGTCCTCCACCGGATTGAAGGCGGATCCTGAAAAAGTCTTGGAAATGCCCCACCCATCTGACGTGAAGGGAGTGCAGCGCTTCGTCGGATTCGTCACCTACCTGGCCAAGTTCCTACCGCGGCTCTCTGAAATGTGTGAGCCACTAAGGAGGCTCATGGACAAGGACACCATCTGGCATTGGCTCCCAAAACATGACGCAGCGGTGAGGGAAATAAAACAACTGGTCACCCAGACACCTGTACTGTGATACTACAATGTGTCAAAACCTGTCACGATTCAGAGTGACTCAAGCCAGTATGGACTTGGCTGTTGCCTCATGCAGGAGGGCCAGCCTGTGGCATTCGCCTCTAGGGCACTCACCCCAACAGAGCAGAACTATGCCCAGATAGAGAAGGAGTGCCTCAGCATTGTGTTTGCATGCCAACGCTTCCACCACTACCTGTACGGGCGCGACAATATTACCGCAGAGACAGATCACAAGCCCCTTATTGCTATATTCAGCAAGCCTCTCCTGAATGCCCCAAAATGACTGCAGAGCATGCTACTGGCCCTACAAAACTACAACCTCAAGGTGGTGTATAAGCCAGGGCCAGAGATGTATGTGAGTGACACGCTCAACAGGGCTACTGCATCAGGCACTCACACACGCTCCATGCATGTGTGCAGCTTACAAACAGAGCAAGTGGATGTTGAACACATCAACCAGGTTGACTACCTCAATGTTACGGACCGGCGCCTTATACAAATCAGACCGCACACAGACAGGGACGAGCAACTCCAGGCTTTGAGGTCTGTGATTCTGATGGGCTGGCCCGACTGCTAGGAAGAAACTGTTTTAGCCATCAGAGAATATCGGCCAGTCAAAGAGGAGCTCAGTGTTCAAAACGGAGTAATATTCAAGGGTCAGAGAGTCGTTATTCCCCGGTCTCTGCGCCCTGAGATGTTGGCGCGCGTGCACTCAAGTCACATAGGAGGTGAGGCCTGTTACAGACAAGCACGTGACACACTGTATTGGCCAGGAATACAGAATTAAATCAAAAACGATGTCAGTAAATATGCCATTGAGCAACAGAGAGAGACGATGATGTCCCACGAGCTACCGATGCGCCCCTGGCAGATAGTAAGTCTAGATCTCTTCCAGCACAGTGGCAAAGACTTTCTGCTGGTAGTCGATCATTACTCAGACTTCTGGGAGATTGACCTCCTCCCCGACCTCTCAGCAGAGACAACGATCAAACGCTGCAAGGCTCAGTTTGCCCGCTTATGGCCAGCCAGATAGGGTAATTTCAGACAATGGACCCCAATTCTCCAGAGTTGAGTTCCGAAAATTTGCTGCAGAATGGGAATTCGAGSACGTCACTTCATCACCACGACACCCAAAAGCTAATGGGAAGGCGGAGTCCGCAGTCAAAATCGCAAAGAACCTCTGCAAAAAAGCTCTGCGAGAGGGCAAAGTTGCCTGGAAAGCAATCCTGCAGTGGCGCAATACCCCGACAGAAGGCATGGATAGCAGCCCGGCCCAGCGCCTCATGGCACAGCGCTTAAAAGCAGCTCTGCCAGAAGCCAGCACTCTCCTGGAGCCATGTGTGGTGACAGATGTGCTGGTGAAGCTACGTCACAGAAGACAGGTCTCCAAGTTCATCTACGAAAAATCAGCAAAAGACTTACCTGAGCTCAGGGTGGGTGAAACGGTGTGAATGAAGCCACTACCAGGGGACCGGACGGGCCTCTGCAGACTCGGATCCTGTGTACAGAAAGTGGCACCACGCTCCTACTTGGTCGAAGTGAATGGATCACTGTACCGTCGTAACAGGGTTGACCTTTGGATTGCTGAGCCAGCACCTACTCAGAACCCTGATGGTCAAAGGGGTCGCATGACAAAAGACGGAACCCCAGCAAGTCACATGGGGCCTGAGGCACTGGGCGAAGAGCCAGGGGACCACAGGTCGGCCGCTCCCACGCCCATCAATACTCCCCTTAGACAGTCAGGTGACACGCCTGTGTGGGAACCCGCAGTCCTCGCAGACAAGCCCCCTGTCTTTTCACGCTGCGGGCGTCTGTAGGTTTCCCATTAGGGATTGTTGACAGACAGAGATAAAAGTGAAGAGAGTATCAAAATGTGTTAAGTTGTTACCTGGGGGAAAGAAGAAAAAAACGAAACTGTTCATGTTGGAAATTATTACTAGGTTTGTTTTGTTAGTGAATTGACAGCTCCTGTCCTATTTTATAAAAGGGAAGATGTAAGATGGCACAGTGATGCCATCTGTTGGTAAATGTTAATTACTGCAACTCCAGTGTTTTACCGGTGTCCTTGAGATACCCGGATGTATTGTAATGTACTGAACAAGACTGGTTACTCGCATCAGTGCCTCTGTCTCGTCATTTAACATTCAAACACATACTGGACGCTCTGGCCGAGGAGTAGGGTTGATCCGAGCGTTCTGACCTCTCAACAACAGTCAAGCACCCAAGCTAACTGGCTAAAGTTAGCTTAACTTGCTAGTTACAGTACTTCCAGACATAAATGAGAGAATCCCTCACTCTGGCCATTTTACTTGCCCTAGCAGAGCTGGTTAGGCTGTTTTCATGTTATCCAGAGGGTTGGTGACTAACTTTGCTGCTGGCAACAATTTAATTAAGCTTTTTTGCCAATGTTTACTGACACCGGCCATAATCAACTGGGTGTTGAGCTTTCGCAAACTCGTCAGTTATTCTGCGCTCAAGCACTCTGAAAATAGAGTAGATAGCCAGGGTGAATTTACGAACGCGCCCTGTATAGAACAGAGTATACAAACAGTCAGGGGAATACAGACAATATATTATATATAAGACCTTGTAAAAAGTAAAGATTCCATGTTTATATATTGTTCAATTTCATTAAAAAAAAAATGATAAACATAGGTTTTCGACTCAAATGTACACGTATGAATATGGAATTTAGCTCAAATAAAATTAAGTAAAAAGGCAAAATTATCATGCATATGATAAGACAAATCTACAGATAACGCCCTTTTTTCCCCACATCTCCACATCCCTACCGCAAGCTCTGAACCTCTACACCGGATCATCACAGCTAGCTAGCTGCTATCCGAGTGGCTACTCCTGGCTAACGTCTCTGTCCCGAAGCAAGCACCAGTTAGCCTGGAGCTAGCCCTGAGCTAGGCCCACCTCCCGGCTAGCTGAAGAGGTCCATCAGCCAATTTCTTGGGCTACAACACAAGAGCGACATCATTGATGTATACAGAGAAATGAGTCGGCCCGAGAATTGAACCCTGTGGCACCCCCATAGAGACTGCCAAAGGTCCGGACAACAGGCCCTCCGATTTGACACACTGAACTCTATCTGAGAAGAAGTTGGTGAACCAGGCGAGGCAGTCATTTGAGAAACCAAGGCTGTTGAGTCTGCCGATAAGAATACAGTGATTGACAGAGTCGAAAGCCTTGGCCAGGTCAACGAAGACGGCTGCACAGTATTGTCTTTAATCGATGGCGGTTATGATATCGTTTAGGACCTTGAGCGTGGCTGAGGTGCACCCATGACCAGCTCTGAAACCAGATTGCATAGCGGAAAAGGTACGGTGATATTCAAAATGGTCGGTAATCTGTTTGTTAACTTGGCTTTCAAAGACCTTAGAAAGGCAGGGTAGGATAGATATAGGTCTGTAGCAGTTTGGGTCTGGAGTGTCTTCCTCTTTGAAGAGGGGGATGACCGTGGCAGCTTTCCAATATTTAGGGATCTCTGACAATACCAAAGAGGTTGAACAGGCTAGTAATAGGGGTTGCAACAATAGCAGCGGATCATTTTAGAAAGAGAGGGTCCAGATTGTCTAGCCCAGCTGATTTGTAGGGGTCCAGATTTTGCAACTCTGTCAGAACATCAGCTATCTGGATTTGGGTGAAGGAGAAATGGGGGAGGTTTCAGCAAGCTGCTGTGGGGAGCGCAGGGCTGTTGACCGGGGTAGGGGTAGCCAGGTGGAAAGCATGGCCAGCCATAGAAAAATGCTTATTGAAATTCTCAATTATTGTGGATTTATCGGTAGTGACAGTGTTTCCTAGCCTCAGTGCAGTGGGCAGCTGGGAGGAGGTGCTCTTATTCTCCATGGACTTTAGTGTCCTAGAACTTTTTGGAGTTTGTACTACAGGATGCAAATTTCTGTTTAAAAAAGCTAGCCTTTGCTTTCCTAACTGCCTGTGTATATTGGTTCCTAACTTCCCTAAAAAGTAGCATATCACGGGGGCTATTCGATGCTAATGCAGTACGTTACAAGATGTTTTTGTGCTGGTTAAGGGCAGACAGGTCTGGAGTGAACCAAGGGCTCTATCTATTCCTAGTTCTAAATTTTCTGAATGGAGCATGCTTATTTAAGATGGCAGGAATGCACTTTTGAAGAATAACCAGACATCCTCTACTGACGGGATGAGGTCAATGTCATTCCAGGATACCCCGGCAAGGTCAATTAGAAAGGCCTGTTCGCTGAAGTGATTTAGGGAGCGTTTGACAGTGATGAGGGGTGGTCGTTTGACCGCAGACCCATTACGGATGCAGGCAATGAGACAGTGATCGCTGAGATCTTGGTTGAAAACAGCAGAGGTGTATTTGGAGGGCGAGTTAGTTAGGATGATATCTATGAGGGTGCCCATGTTTACGGATTTGTGGTTTAACCTGGTAGGTTCATTGATAATTTGTGTGAGATTGAGGGCATCAAGCTTAGATTGTAGGATGGCCGGGGTGTTAAGCATGTCCCAGTTTAGGTCACCTAGCAGCACGAGCTCAGAAGATAGATGGGGAGCAATCAATTTACATATGGTGTCCAGGGCACAGCTGGGGGTAGAGGATGGTTTATAGCAAGCGGCAACGGTGAGAGACTTGTTTCTGGAAAGGGGAATATTTAGAAGTAGAAGCTCGAATTGTTTTGGTACAGACCTGGATAGTAAGAGAGCCTGCAGAGTTCTATCTCTGCAGTAGATTGCAACACCGCCCCCTTTGGCAGTTCTATCTTGGCGGAAAATGTTATAGTTAGGGATAGAAATTTCAGGGTTTTTGGTGGTTTTTCTAAGCCAGGATTCAGACACGGCTAAGACATCCAGGTTGGCAGAATGTGCTAAAGCAGTGAATAAAACAAACTTAGGGAGTAGGCTTRTAATGTTAACATGCATGAAACCAAGGCTTTTACGGTAACAGAAGTCAACAAATGAGAGCACCTGGGGAGTAGGAGTGGAGCTAGGCACTGCAGGTCCTGGATTAACCTCTACATCACCAGAGGAGAAGTAGGATAAGGGTACGGCTAAAGGCTATAAGAACTGGCCGTCTAGCACGTTCGGAACAGAGTAAAGGGAGCCGTTTTCTGGGCACGATAGCATAGATTCAAGGCATAATGTACAGACAAAGGTATGGTAGGAAGAGAGTACATTGGAGGTAAACCTAGGCATTGAGTAATGAAGAGAGAGATATAGTCTCGAGAGACGTTTAAACCAGGTGATGTCATCGCATATGTGGGAGGTGGAACAACAATGTTGGTCATTTCATCTCGAGTGTTCCACTTATTCAATGTTTTATATAATGTGCAGATGCAACCCAACAGGCACAAAATGTACTTCGCAGCAACTGAAGATGAAATATGAAAATATACTTCAAACAGGTAAGGTATAATTTAATTACAAGCAATTGTGATGTTTAGCCTACCCTACCTAATTAAACAGCATTCAGTGGCTACGTTCAACATGTGATATATTTAAGTAGTTTAAGTAAACTTTTTTTCTTAGAAAATGTCACTTTCAGCCATCCCAACACTACCCGTATTTAATATTGTCTATTTGAAAGTAACACCTAAATGCCTTTATACATACAAATCTCAAAATTGGTGCTTACTGGATGGACATGTTCAAATTTGACCTCCATTATAGCCAATAGAACAAGTCTGAGGGCCAAAAAACAGGTGGGGGTCCACCACAACTCAGAAGCTGAAGAGATGGCCCTCAAAATAGTGGGTGACCTATTGTTGAAGGCATCTCTGGAGGAAGCTCATCTGACGCAACTAAACTTGGCACACTGACTTTCTTGTAGCGGTACAATTCTTTGTAGTTGACTGCTGTTACTTTTTCAGATTCTTAGTTGTCCTTCAGACATCAATCTATTTTAAGGTGACTCAGAGTTACATATTTTAAAAATTGTGACGTGGCCTGCACACTGTTGTAAAAACAAAATTCTAATTATGTGGGACACTTTTCTGGGTAAAGTTATAATTTAACTGTCTAATCTTCATCTTCTAACAGTTACTGATGGTGTAATCTGTCTGGTGGCGCCTTCTGCCATAACAGACCTCCATGCAGTTGTAAGTACTCTTAATACTCCACACATTTTTTATGATGGGTTAGAGTAGAACACCAAAATTGTTCATTTTCATTACAGGAGGATGATGAAGACACCTTGTCAGTTGCCACAGAGAGGGAAGATACAGAGAGGCCTATTGAGGTTTACACCTTAAAAATAACATCTAACAGTTGATAGTGTTGTACCATAATAAAATGTGCACATTTTTCTCTAACAGAGCAATGCTGGAAATTACAATGAGGAAGAGGGTCCATCCACTTCCAAAGCACAACTTATCTCAGTAAGATGTTGTTCAGCATTGGCCCATGAATTACAATGAAACTAAGTTGAACTTGCACTGTGAAATTCAATGTCATTTATACTTGCAGGAAATAAAGACTTCATAAAACGCCATATTGTGTCTATTTGACATGGGGGAGGTGATGGGTGAATCAGAAATTATGGTAGCATATTGTCTCTGACTGCTCTTCCATCTCGTGCGTCAGTGGGTGGTCAGGATTGTTATCAGGATCGTTCACTGCTTGAGTAGGACATTGTTCTACTCTAATTGTGGCAATGTTGTGGAGAATCACACATGCCACAATAATGTCACATGCCCTTTCTGGGGTGACCCTGAGCCTACGAAGACACTGGAACCGGGCCTTGAGCATCCCAATGGTCATCTCTACCCTGGTTCGTGTCCTGCAGTCAGCCAAGTTATGTTTCTGCGCGCCGCGATCAGGGTAAGAGGGCTGCCAGGGGTACCCTCTGTCACCGAGCAGGGAACCATCGAACGCTCCTATTATTTTTTTATTTAACCTTTATTTAACCAGGTAGGCCAGATGAGAACAAGCAACTGCGACCTGGCCAAGATAAAGCAAAGCAGTGTGACACAAACAACAACAGAGAGTTACACATGGAATAAACAAACGTACAGTCAATAACACAAGAGACTGAAAAACAGCTTCCATCTCAAGGCCATCAGACTGTTAAATAGCCATCACTAGCACATCGAGTGGCTGCTGCCAACATACTGACTCAACTCCAGCTCACTTTAATAATGGAAATTGATCAAAAATATATCACTAGCCACTTTAAACAATGCCACTTAATATAATGTATATGTGGCCGATGTGAAATGGCTAGCTAGTTAGCGGTGGTGCGCGCTAATAGTGTTTCAATCGGTGACGTCACTCGCTCTGAGACCTAGAAGTAGTTGTTCCCCTTGCTCTGCAAGGGCCGCGGCTTTTGTGGCGCGATGGGTAACGATGCTTCGTGAGTGACTGTGGTTGATGTGTGCAGAGGGTCCCTGGTTCGAGCCCAGTTTGGGGCGAGGAGAGGAACAGAAGCTATACTGTTACACATATACTGTACTCTATATCATCTACTGCATCTTGCCATCTTTATGTAATACATGTATCACTAGCCACTTTAAACTATGCACTTTTATGTTTACATACCCTACATTACTCATCTCATATGTATATACTGTACTCGATACCATCTACTGCATCTTGCCTATGCCGTTCTGTACCATCACTCATTCATATATCTTTATGTACATATTCTTTATCCCTTTACACTTGTGTGTATAAGGTAGTAGTTGTGGAATTGTTAGGTTAGATTACTCGTTGGTTATTACTGCATTGTCGGAACTAGAAGCACAAGCATTTCGCTAACACTCGCATTAACATCTGCTAACCATGTGTATGTGACAAATAAAATTAGATTTGATTTGACAATAGACAAGTCTATATACATGATAATTTGAGTACACAGTTAACATTTTCAGTTACAATAGACGGAAACAAAATATTGATTATAATAGGATATATATAAACTTACCACAGGCAAATTTAGCGCTCAGTGTACACTCATGAAAAATTTGCGAGTTATGCACAGACCCAGGCCACTTAGCTTCCACGTTGCTGATGATGTGGGCTGCATCACATATGATCTTCACAGTGCAAAACAGTAATTAGCTGTATTGTGAAATATCTTTCACTTGGAATGCTAAAGACTACTATTTAGGTCTACCTGCACATTAATGCTGTGGAAAAAACTTCCTATTCACAATCTCCTTCATTTACTGATAGGAATATGGGCTCTGTTGCCATAGTATGTTGCCATAGTAACTGACTCGGAGTTAAGCTGAACTGAATTTGTGAAACCAAAACCCCAGAGTTTCCTTCAACTCTGAGTCAACTAACTGAGTTTTCACAAACCCGCTTTCTGAAACAGGGCCCTGTTGATTTAAAAAAACAACAGCAGAGGGTTGTGTATAGACAGACAATCCTAATCTACCAATTTGTAATCAAAGTAGTTAGCTAGTTAATGACAACTAATTATTCGAGAGAACAACACTTTCCCCTCAGCATCTCTGTCGGTTAACGTTATGTGTTTACGAACCCCTTTGCCCTGCAGTCTAGGGGGGATGGAAACYAGACCAGTAACATATCTCATGCAAATCATAACAGTGAAAAGGAACAGTGAGAACTAAAAGAAATCCACAGACAACTTAAACCTACCGTCGTTACACTTGGGGTTTATTTTAAACACCCGGTAACGGGGTGCGGGAAAAACAGGCTGATCTGGACCCAAGGAAAGAAATAATAAATATCCAAAAACCCTAAGCTAGTCTTACCTGCTTCAAGCACAGCTAGCTAACTAACCAATAAAATACAGTGGATGGTCTGCCCAGTTCTAACTAGGGTATTTAGACAATGTTTTCCTACAGGTAATGTATGCCCATAGGTGACTTGGTATGCCCTTTTCCCACCAACAAACAAACAGTCATACACCACAACAATACATACTCACAGGATAACAGGGGGGGGGGGGGGGGAGAAGGAAGAGAGAGAGGAGAGAGAGAGAGAGAGAGGAGAGAGAGAGAGAGAGAGAGAGGAGAGAGGAGAGAGAGAGAAACAACCACTGCACAAGCAGAACCTGAGACGGAGCTGCATTTCTGACAAATGTCAAAAATTTAAAACAATTACAGAGTGTAATTTTCCCATATTTGAAACCCTTATTCAAGGTTTCAAAGACCTCTCTGATGAGAGTAGGCTACCCGTCCTGTAGGGGGAGGACGCAGAGAGCTGTGGGTTGGAGCGCACCACATTACTGCTTGAGGGACAGTGTCTGACAGACCAATCAACTGCACATGTACTCTACTGTATGCTTATTTTGTTACTGTTATTTTTTATATTGTAAATATCCAAAATAAGCTTTGTTACGTCATGCCAATAAAGCACATTTTATTTTGTGTGTGTGTGTGGTGTGGAGTGAGTGAGTGAGTGAGTGAGTGAGTGAGTGAGTGAGTGAGTGAGTGAGTGAGTGAGTGAGTGAGTGAGTGAGTGAGTGAGTGAGTGAGTGAGATGAGTGAGTGAGTGAGTGAGTGAGTGAGTGAGTGAAGAGGAGAGAGAGAGAGAGAGAGAGAGAGAGAAAACAACTGACTGGGTTTTTAAACCAATGGAAAGGGGATGTGATTGGGTAAGGGAAAAGGAGCAGGTGTGTCTTCAGATTGGCGACTGATGACTGCCACCTGTGACTAGGGCAGAAGGAGAGAAAACAAATATACACAGGATACCTGTATCCGTAACACTCTCACCCTTAAAAGAGCAAACCTATAAGGATTGCGACCAAAGTATTTACAAAGAATACCAACAAGTTCAACAATCAAAGGCAACTTAACGAGACATCCAAAAATCATACATTTTTAAACACGAGACAAAGCATCTGCCAATACATTTTCAGAACCCTTTTTGTGGGAGATCTCCAAATTATAATTTTGTACAATAAGCGCCCAATGCAAAAGGCGCTGGTTCTGGTTGTACATACGGTGGAGAAACACTAAGGGGTTATGGTCAGTATATACAATCACTGGTAGGGCACTGGAACCAATATATACTTCAAAGTATTGCAGAGCTAACAACAAAGCTAGAGCTTCTTGTTAGATGGTTGCATAGTTAGCCTGACATTTGTAAAATTTTCGAGAAAAATAACAAACAGGATGATCCACTCCACTCTTGTCCTGCTGCAGTAGAACAGCACCAGAACCTCTGGCACTAGCATCTACCTCAAGTTTAAACGGTCGTTTGAAATCCGGAGCAGCAAGTACAGGGGTATTACATAAGAGTGCTTTAGCAGTATCAAAAGCTACCTGACAATCAGGGGACCACTCAAACGATCTAGCCGGACTGAGCAAATCGGTCAATGGAGCAACTACCGCAGAGACATTTTTATAGAAACTACGGTAGTAGCCAACCATCCCTAAAAAGCGGTGTAGCTCTCGTCTGGTGGTAGGTGCAGGGAATGCAGTTATAGCCAAGACCTTGGCATCAACAGGGCGCACCTGTCCATGGCCYACCTCTTTGCCGAGATAGGTAACATTGGCCTTCCCAAACTCGCAAACTTCCCAAACTTTGCCAAGTTCAGGGTTAGAGAAGCAGCTGCCAAACGTTCACATACTACCCTTAGAGAGTTAATATGATCTGACCACTCAGACGAATAAATCACTAGATCATCAAGATAGGCACTACAATTGGGAACGCCAGCTAATACAGAGTTAACCAGTCGTTGGAAAGTGGCTGGTGCATTCTGCATCCCAAAAGCCATTACAGAGTATTGTAGGAAGATGTCTGGGGTTACAAAGGCAGAAATATCAGAAGCTCGTAAGGTTAACGGAACCTGCCAGTAACCTTTTAAGAGGTCCAACTTAGTTACATAAGTAGCAGCCCCAACAGTGTCGATACAGTCGTCCAGTCTGGGTAACGGGAACGAATCTGGCATTGTGACAGAGTTTACCTTTCGATAATCCATACATAACCTGGACATACCATCAGGTTTAGGAACCAGAATGCAAGGAGAATTCCAAGGGCTTGAACTTGGTGTAGCCAGATCATTCTTCAACAAATATCTCATCTCATCCCTCATTATCTTCCTCTTAGAAGCGTTGACACGATATGGGAGTTGCTTGATAGGGGCAGCATTTCCAATATTGATGTCATGTTCCAACACGTTTGTGCGAGTAGGAACATCATTAAAGAGACATGGAAAACTGTGTATTAGCCTCACAATATCGTCGGCCTGTCCGTCCGTTAAATGAACCAGACCTGACTGGAGAGACAGCAGCATTTCTGAATTGGGCAATCTTACGCACTGCTGCTGAGTATTGCGCAACTCTAATCCATCTCCATCAACATCATTAATATGACAGACCACTATCATAGCAGCAGAAACAGAGGAGACAGTAGTACCTGCCACTGTTTTTGAACTATCTACCTGGGTGATGGGTCGGGTGTGGTATGCTTTCAACATGTTAACGTGGCACACACGAGATTTGCGTTTTCTATCAGGAGTTTGAAGCACATAAACAGTTTCACTTAATTTCTTTTCAATTAAATAAGGACCAGAGAAACGAGCTGACAGTGAAGACCCTGGAACAGGCAATAACACCAGTACTTGGTCACCCGGCTGTAGTGGACGAGAAACAGCCTGTTTATCATAGTATCTTTTCATACTCCTCTGTGAGGAAGACAGAGCTTCCTTTGCGAGAGCACAGGCTTGGTGTAGGCGCTCACGAATGCGACTAACGTAGTGCAACACATTCTCATCTCCCGCACACAACTCTTGGGACAAAAACTGATCTTTAAGGACTTTCATTGGTCCTCTCACTGTGTGACCAAACACTAGTTCAGCCAGGCTGAACCCTATGGACTCCTGTACAGTTTCACGAGCAGCAAACAAAACTAGAGGAACTCCCTCATCCAAATCTTTCTCAGATTCCAAACAATATTTACATAGCATATACTTCAGTGTCTGATGCCAACGTTCAAGCGCACCCTGAGACTCTGGGTGATATGCGCTTGAGACACGGTGCGTAATTGACAAGGATTTTAACACCTGCTGGAAGAGCTTTGATAGGAAATTGGTACCCTGATCAGTGTGTACCACCTTAGGTAAGTCTTGGTGATTCCTAAATGACCGGACCACTGGTGATCATGGGCAAGGGATAAATCATTTTGTCTAAAGGCTGTAGGAATCACTATTTGGTAAACAGCATTCCAATCTCCGCCTGCGTCAAAATGGGATGTCCATTTACGCATGAGGAGATTACCATCAATGAAGTAAGCCACTTTCTTCTTCTTTACCTCTTCCCATGAGACAACCCTAGAAAAACATTTAGCAAGCCTGTTGTCAACCTTTTGGTTAGCAATCAGCTGCTCACGAGTGACTGGTAACTGTATTGCATCAGCAATAAGTTCAATATCCTTCGATTCTTCCCTGGGCTGTTTGTCAGAGGGGATCAGCTTCCCAGAGGTAGCACACAACCCATCCTCTTAATCAAACTCTTTGAACAGAACAGTGTTTCGACAAATCTATCCCGTCACCCACTTGTCGTGCCTGAGCACGAGTGACAGCACAAGCGGGGAACACATGTGGATAACTCTGTGCCAGCTCATTGGAGAGAGAGTGGTCACTTTTATCCAATACGGGTACTACCTTTCCTCCGGCAAAATATCGTTACCCATTATAAAGGTCACACCTTTTACTGGCAACATAGGACGTACCCCCACTCTGAATATTCCACTGATTAACTCAGTGTACATTCACAAAGTGCAATGGCACTGGGACAAAACCCATTTCAATAACCTGAACTAACACACTGGAACCACAGTAGGTATTGTCGGAGAAGGGCAACACATCAGACAATATAAACGACTGCGCCGCACCAGTATCTCTAAGGATTTTAACCGGACGCTGAGACGCTTCGTCAATCGTTAGGGAAACAAACCCCTCGAAAATGAACGGTTCATAACTGCGGTCGGGGACTGGGACTTTCAAACTACGTTTACCCTGAGGCACCTGTTTCGTTTCAGACCTCACAACCGTACGAATTAGACCAACACCTGTTGGCGGCTTGGCACAAAGAGGCATCCCTTGTTTGCGTTTTACCAGGAAGCAATCATTAATCATATGTCCCTTCTTATGACAATAGAAACAGGGACGCTCATTTTTCGGGCGTGCTTGATATACTGCTGCTGGCCGACTAGGGCTAAAAGTAGGCAACTCAGTGGCTCTCTATGAGCCGAAAACACGCTCTTGTGCGTCAACACAAACTCGTCTCCCTACACAGACGCTTCTGACAGGGAGGATACTTTCTGTTCGTTTAGGTAAACTACAATGCATTCGGGTAAGCAATATTTAAACTCGTCCAACAAGATTAACTCCTGGAGAGAGTTGAAATCAGTTACCTTCCTAGCAGCATGCCATTTATCAAACAGATTTCCCTTGTCTCTAGCAAATTCCACATAAGTCTTACTAGAAGACTTCTATGAGACCTAAATCTCTGTCGGTATGCCTCAGGCACAAGCTCAWAGGCGCGAAGAACAGTAGCTTTGACCACTTCATAATTCAAACTGTCTTCAAGAGGTAGCGTTGACAAAACCTCTTGGGCTTTACCAGTTATTTTGCACTGAAGTAATAGGCACCATAACTCTTCAGGCCATTTAAATTTTACAGCTATACGTTTAAAAACACAAAAATACGAGTCAACCTCTGACTCTCTGAACAAAGGTACTAAGGCAATCTGCCTACTAATGGAAAAAGTGTTGGATGCTCCAGCTGGTGAGGACGGCTCACTAACAGGCACAGCAGGAATGGAGGCCTCCAGTTCCATCTGGCGCATTTTGAACTCCAACTGCCGCTGTTCTCTTTCTGCCTCAATTTTACACATCTCCAACTGCCGCTGTTCTCTTCCTTTTTCTGCCTCAAGTTGACACATTTCCAACTGGAGATTTTCTCGCCTAATTTGGGCTCTCTCTTCCGCCTCCAGTTGGAGCCGTGTCGAACGGACATCCCTCATGGCATCACCGTTTGACAGTGGATCAAAACGGGGCAATGTGGCTGGAGCTTTAGCCTCGCCCTCATTCTCTGACACCAACGGGCTTACAGGAGCAGCAACATCCCCTACATGGGTAGTAGGCTCAGGCAGCGGTAACACAAACACTTGCTCTTCCAACAAAACATTTAACACCAAGTGTTTAACCTCTGCTTTAACATAGGGATCAAATCCCGTTAACGGGTGAAATGCCAAATTCAAATAAAATTATTAGAAATATTTAACTTTCATACGATCACAAGTGCAATACACCAAATTAAAGCTTTACTTCTTGTTAATCCAGCCACCATATCAGATTTCAAAAAGGCTTTACGGCGAAAGCAAACCATGCTATTATCTGAGGACAGCACCCCATCAAACAAACACAGACAATCATATTTCATCCCGCCAGGCGCGACACAAAACTCAGAAATAACGATATAATTCATGCCTTACCTTTGAGGAGCTTCTTCTGTTGGCACTCCAATATGTCCCATAAACATCACAAATGGTCCTTTTGTTCGATTAATTCCGTCGTTATATCTCCAAAATGTCAATTTATTTGGCGCGTTTGATCCAGAAAAACACTGGTTCCATCTCGCGCAACATGACTACAAAATATCTAATAAGTTACCTGTAATCTTTGTCCAAACATTTCAACCAACTTTCCAAATACAACTTTAGGTATTTTTTAACGTAAATAATCGATCAAATTTAAGACGGGATAAACTCTGTTCAATAGCGGATAAAAACAAAGTGGAGCGAGCGTTCAGGTCCCGCGCCCCAACCACAACAGTACACTAGACTCGACCCTCGTTCTGAACAGCCCTACTTTTTCATTACACAAAGGAAAAACATCAACCAATTTCTAAAGACTGTTGACATCCAGTGGAAGCGATAGGAACTGCAAGCAAGTGCCTTAGAAATCTAGATCCACAAAGAAAACCATTGAAAACACTGTCACTTCAACAAAACAAAACAAGCTAAATAAGTTCTGTTATACTCACAGACATCATTCAAACAGTTTTAGAAACTGCAGAGTGTTTTCTATCCAAATGTACTAATAATATGCATATCCTAGCTTCTGGGCCTGAGTAGCAGGCAGTTTACTTTGGGCACGCTTTTAATCCGGACGTGAAAATACCCGCCCCTAGCCTAGAGAGGTTAATTAAACTCTGCGGAATAGATACAGAATAATGGTCAGCCAAGGTCAGTAAATCAACTACGACATTTGTCAAAAACCTCCCACGTAGGGTTATCCAAAAAGGATTTCAAATCAAAAGTAGACATTTTGAACTACCACTAAAACACAAGCCCCAACAAATAGCAAACTCTAATGCTACATCAGCTATTCCCAGCTGTGACGCTCAACACTGAACTAGACCARCACAATAATTTGCACGAGCGGCATGGGTMTCAGTAAAGACAGATCCCACTTATGTTACAAACCCCTTTGGCCCTGCAGTCTAGGGGGGATGGAAACGAGACCCGTAACATATCTCATGCAAATCATAACAGTGTAAAGGAACAGTGAGAACTAAAAGAAATCCACAGACAACTTAAACGTACCGTCAAACACTTCGGGTTTATTTTAAACACACGGTAATGGGGTGTGGGAAAAAGGGTCCAAAAACCCCTAAGCTAGTCTTACCTGCTTCAAGCACAGCTAACTAACTAACCAATAAAATACAGTGGGTGGTCCGCCCAGTTCTAACTAGGGTATTTAGACAATGTTTTCCTACGGGTAATGTATGGCCATGGGCGACTTGGCTTGGTATCCCCTTTTCCCACCAACAATCAGTCATACACCACAACAATACATACTCACAGGGGGGAGGGGGGGGGAGAAAGAGAGAGAGTGAGAGCGAGAAAACCCCACAACTGACTGGGTTTTTAAACCAAGGGAAAGGGGATGTGATTGGGTAAGGGAAAAGGAGCAGGTGTGTCTTCAGATTGGCGACTGATGACTGCCACCTGTGACTAAAGCAGAAGGAGAGAAAACAAATACACACATGATACCTGTATCCTTAACATTATGTGTCTGAAGCCAAAGTAAAAGGTAACGTTAAACATTTGATTTTCCCTCAAGATAGTCAGCTAGCCAACGTTAGCTATAGCTAGCTATTACCTAGCCAACATGTCTCAGGTCATGTGTAAATTGAACAGTTAGCAAGAAGTATAGCTGGGCTACCAATTTGCCTTTTCTGTATTCCACTGGAATTTCCAGTGATCATCATGATTAATGGTCAAAGCCTGTCACACATCCCAAGCATCCAGTACCAGTCAAAAGTTTGGACACACCTACTCATTCAAGGGTTTTTCTTTATTTCTACTATTTTCTACATTGTAGAATAATAGTGAAAACATCAAAAGGATGAAATAATGGAATGGAATCATGTAGTATGGAATCATGTAGTAACCAAAAGTGTTAAATAAATCAAAATATATTTTATATTTGAGATTCTTCAAAGTAGCCACCCTTTGCCTTGGTGACAGCTTTGCACACTTTTGGAATTCTCTCAACCAGTTTCATGAGGAATGCTTTTCCAACAGGGAGTTTCCACATATGCTGAGCACTTGTTGGCTGCTTTCCCTTCACTCTGCAGTCCAACTCATCCCAAACCATCTCATTTGGTTTAAGGTCAGCTGATTGTGGAGGCCAGGTCATCTGATGCAGCACTGCAATCCTTCTTGGTCAAATAGCCCTTACACAGACTGGAGGTGTGTTGGGTCATTGTCCTGTTAAAAAATAAATAATAGACCCACTAAGCTCAAACCAGATGGGATGGTGTATCGTTGCAGAATGCTGTGGTAGCCGTGCTGGTTAAGAGTGCCTTGAATTCTAAATAAATCACTGACAGTGTCACCAGCAAAGCACCCCCCATACCATCGCACCTACTCKTCCATGCTTCACGGTGGGAACCACACATACGAAGATCATCCATTCACCTACTCTGCGTCTCATAAAGACACGGCGGTTGGAACCAAAAATCTCATCAGACCTAAGGACAGATTTCCACCGGTCTAATGTCCATTGCTCGTGTTTCTTTGCTCAAACAAGTTCTTATTGGTGTCCTTTAGTAGTTGTTTCTTTGCAGCAATTCGACCATGAAGGCCTGATTCACGTAGTCTCCTCTGAACAGTTGATGTTGAGATGTGTCTGTTACTTGAACTCTGTGAAGCATTTATTTGGACTGCAATTTCTGAGGCTGGTAACTCCTAATGAACTTATCCTCTGCAGCAGAGGTAACTCTGGATCTTTCTTTCCTGTGGTGGTCCTCATGAGAGGCAGTTTCATCATAGCACTTGATGCTTTTTGTGACTGCACTTGAAGAAACTTTTTAAGTTCTTGAAATGTTCCGCATTGACTGACCTTCATGTCTTAAAGTAATGATGGACTGTTGTTTCTCTTTGCTTATTTGAGCTGTTCTTGCCATAATATGGACTTGGTCTTTTACCAAATAGGGCTATCTTCTGTATAACACCCCTACATTGTCACAACACAACTGATTGGCTCAAATGTTTTAAGAAGGAAAAAAATTCCACAAATTAACCCAACAAGGCACACTTGGTAGATGAAATGCCTTCCAGGTGACTACCTCATGAATGTGGTTGAGAGAATGCCAAGAGTGTGCAAAGCTGTCAAGGCAAAGGGTGGAGAATTTTAACACATTGAAGAATCTCAAATATCAAATATATTTAGATTTGTTTTAAAAGAAAATGGTTACTACATGATTCCAAATGTGTTATTTCATAGTTTTGATGTCTTCACTGTTATTTTACAATGTAGAAAATAGTAAAAATAAAGAAAAACCTTGGAATGAGTAGGTGTCCAAACTTTTGACTGGTACTGTAGCTCTAAGTATAAGTTAGTGCAAGCAAACGAGCTGCGATGAGGTAGGCCTATTCGTTCAGCACTTTCTAAATGGACAGCGACAAATTGATAGATGTTAGTTCAGATAGATTTAGCAAGATGTTGAGGCCTTAACTTTACTCTTTTTTTAAGACACCACACAGAGAGAGAGAGCGATGCAGAGTCAGCGGTTAGCCTACCATTTGAAATATTTTATTATGTGGTCTAAAAAGAAAGGAAAATCCACTTTTATAGACAATATACCGACGCACAGACAACGCATTGCGCAAACAAAACAACCCTCGCCATATCAACTGGAATTACAGGGGTCTATTACTGAACCTTTTGTTGAAAAACAATATTTGAATGGGAAGAGACTGTCAAACATGGTTACAGACCCAACAACACTATATAGTATCCCCTCCCCGTGAAAAAAAGCACAAGCTAATTATAATACAAATAGTAAGCAAAACAATGAAATGCACCATTCTAACATTGCATAAAATGATGAATGAGATGGACCTATATAAGCAATATAACAATGGAGGTGTACATACGATGGCATAAGGGAACGATGAGCGGTTGAGAGGCAGGCTGTAATTTCGATTAAGACATCAGCAAGCTGAGGCGGACGAGCCTAGTGTATATGCCTATTCGTTGGGCACTTTTCAAATGGACAGCGACAGAATTCAGAACATGGGCCGTTCTTACAGTATTCTCTCAGTACACCAAGTCAGAACCGCAGGATAAATAACGGGGGCACATAAGCAGACAATGAAAGCTCTTACAATATTCGATGATTACATTTCTCTAACAGCTATAGGCTACATGTGCACCACCAAGTCAGAACAGTAGGCTAAGTTCTGAGGGGGAGAGGATTTGTAGCTCAATTGGTAGAGTATGGCACTTGTAACAGCAGGGTAGTGGGTTTGATTCCCGGGACCACCCATATATTGAGATGGACCAAATTCTTAGGGTGAGACACATAGGCTACTAACAGCTTACACTTAGTATTACTTTCTTAGCTAGAGTATACATATCTCCCTGGCATATTACATCACTTATGCAGCAGCATACAATATATATTTTTGGACTCACTGTTGTTGTCCTGTGCTCACTTGTACAGGAAGATGGCATGGCGGTCCTTCTTGTAGGCAAACTTGTGACACAGCCCTGCAGTGCTGTCTCACAATTGCCACTCAATTTAATGTGAGCTGTAATTTAGGCAAGCACGTACCTATTCTCCTTTGTTTGTTGGTTGTGAAGGTCAGGGCTTGTCTATATGCGGTGTCTAGCTGAGCCACAATTTCCCCCAGTAATCCCAGTTTAAAGGCCCTGAACAGCCATTCTGAAAAGTACTTTTTCTCTCATGGCTAACTATCAGGAAGTTTGAAAAGACAGGCTGAGTGGCCCGGAAGCTTATATTAATGAGTTCGGCTTGACTGACGGCTCTTTCAAACGCCTATGTCAAGCAACTTGGATGCACTCAAAGAAAGAGACCAAGTTTGTATTCTGCTGTATTAACTCAAGTAATTTTTGCTCAAAGCTGACCTGTTTTGCATACCCTACCCTACCATGAGACATCCATGTCTTCATCACTGGAAAAGATAAATGGTTGAGTTTGACATCATTAACAAATAGGGTTGTCAAACTATTAAAACATTTCTTGAATAAAACATTAAAACAAATTGTTTACATTATTTTACCTTTAACGTCTATCTAAAAACACGAACGCTTTTGCATATGTTGTAGCTTAGACCCTATTTTACATAACCTGAGGTATTTGTGTTGTGCCCGCCATCGGTTGAGAGACAGCATACTCTTGAATACAGTGTGGGTCTCATTTCAATCATAGACTGTACATATCCCTTCAGACTATTGCAATTTAGCTGGTACATCATTTACAGTTTCACTTCCAATTACTACCATAACGATGGCTGCCAGTCAACCCACAATTGGAAATGTGAATGTATATTTGATTATTTATTTATTATTTCAAAAGGTTTTCTTTGTAAGATTGACAGTATAATTTAAAACTACTAATATTCCCATTCAAGTCAAAATGTTCTGATGTGTGGACCTCCAAACATGTTTGCGCTACCTTTTAAATTTTTATTCCCATTTGAGTACATTTATCAGCCAAAACATGTCAACCAATGGCGGGCACAACACAAACACCTCAGATGATGTAAAATAGGGTTTAAGCTTAAATATATGCAGAAATTATAGTTTACGCGGTTTTTAGACACATTTTTGGGAAATTATAGAATAGTTTGACAACCCTGATTGTAAGCTTTTAAATTATATCAAACTCAACAGTTTATATTTTCCAGTGATGAAGGAATAGATGTCTCATTGGTGGGGTATCTAAAATGGGTCAACTTTGAGCACATCTCTCCCCTAAATGTTTTGGCATCCAGGTCCAAAAAGTTACTTTCTGACCACTTCTACCATGTATGGAAAGTTTCATTCAAATCAAAGGGGTGCGGTTAAAAAGYGATTGAAATCAAATGGAACAACCCTACAACTAAACCTTTTAGACTGTGCTTACACAGGCAGCCCAATTCTGATCCATTTGCCCAATTATTGCCAAAAGTCCAAAGAACAATAATTGGGCAAAAGGTTCAAATTGGGCTGTTTGTGTAAACACAGCCTAAGTCATTCCTTTCTCTATTATGTAACATGGTCCCTTTGGTTGTCTCGAGATGCATGTAGTGGTGAGTTCACAGTTGTTGCGAATTTCARCCTTTTTTTTTTACGAGACCTGGGACACCGCACGGCAGGAGAAATTCCAGTTGTTGGGAGTTGCTTTCTATCAAGGTGCAAACTGTTGTGTCCTTGTGTACGATATTACCGCTCCCAACACCTTCAAACTCTTGAAAGCTGGTGAGATGAGTACCTGATTCAAGTCAGCCGTCGTGACCCAGAGAACTTCCCCTTCGTTGTGCTCGGCCACAAAATTGACTTGGAGAACAGTCAGGTCTGTGCATTTGCCCAGATGTTTGAATTATGTGAAGTTGTGCCATGCTGCATAGTTACCTCAGTTTTTGGTTTGCTGTGTGAAATGTCATTTGTAAATATTATACTATTGACCAGGTGATAACCAATCAAGCCCAGGCATGGTGTACAAGTAAGATCAGTACACCTCCTTCGAGACAAGTCCGAAGTAGGCCAATGTTGATCAAGCCTTCCAGACTATTTGCCTAAATGCTCTCAAACAGGTAGCCATATGCTGATTGAATTTAGATGTTAAACTAATGACAACTTTCACACTCGAAGAACAATTGATTGATACAGATACAAACATGCATTCACAAAGCTTTTTTTCTCTCCATTTCTAGGAATCAGAAGTAGAGACTTATGATTCCCAGATCAGACTGAGGGATGACACACCAGCCTCCTCCAGTGATGGCTGCAGCTGCTGAAGGGAGGAAAAAGGATGAATATACACAATGTTTGATTGAGGGGGGTGGGACTACAAACATGTACATTCCTACCATTTATATGTCTTCCCATACGTGAGATATCAGATGAAAAATGCAAATCTCCCTGTTTTTCTCTTTGAAGTTTCCCCCCCCAGTTACATCAATTTCAGTCTTTTCACCAAGACAACTGGCTTTGTATTTGATACTCATCAGTCATGCCATAACGTATGTTATGTCACGGAGACATCCAATGCAGATTCTCCCTTATCAACGTGCCTTCCATTTTGGTTGTGTTTTCTGTGCTAGCTCACTGTGTTTGTCATGGCAGTCATAACTACCATTCTTCCTCAAAAGAACTTGGTGTCACATTGTCATTCTCACTTATCTGCACTACTATTGTATTTACTATTAAAGTAGGTTAATACTTACGTACAGCATAATTGCATGAACAATAGAGAATTGGAAGACAGTTTTGAGCTGCTGATTTGAGTGTAGAAATGGGACTCAAGTGTGACAGTAGGTGGGAGAAAGGAGACAACGCTCACTAGGAAATCCATTATGATCAGCAATTTGTGCTGTATCTCTCTAATATGGACAATGCAGTCAGAGGCAAATTCTTGTTATCAAGTCACATTGATTATACAAAACTGGACATCTTATTAGATGCGAGTTGAAATAGCTTTTCCCAGCTAAGATTGTTCAATATGCAGGCCAATATGCACCCTGCTACCATAGATAAGGCAGAACGTCTCTCTCACACACAGACCTTATGTTTTGATATTTTTTAAACCATCCATGTACAGTGGGGAGAACAAGTATTGGATACACTGCCGATTTTACAAAGCATGTAGAGGTCTGTCATTTTTATCATAGGTACACTTCAACTGTGAGAGACGGAATCTAAAACAAAAATCCAGAAAATCACATTGTATGATTTTTAAGTAATTCATTTGCATTTTATTGCATGACATAAGTATTTGATACATCAGAAAAGCAGAACTTAATATTTGGTACGGAAACCTTTGTTTGCAATTACAGAGATCATACGTTTCCTGTAGTTCTTGACCAGGTTTGCACACACTGCAGCAGGGATTTTGGCCCACTCCTCCATACAGACCTTCTCCAGATCCTTCAGGTGTCGGGGCTGTCGCTGGGCAATACGGACTTTCAGCTCCCTCCAAAGATTTTCTATTGGGTTCAGGTTTGGAGACTGGCTAGGCCACTCCAGGACCTTGAGATGCTTCTTACAGAGCCACTCCTTAGTTGCCCTGGCTGTGCGTTTCAGGTCGTTGTCATGCTGGAAGACCCAGCCACGACCCATCTTCAATGCTCTTACTGAGGGAAGGAGGTTGTTGGCCAAGATCTCGCGATACATGGCCCCATCCATCCTCCCCTCAATACGGTGCAGTCGTCCTGTCCCCTTTGCAGAAAAGCATCCCCAAAGAATGATGTTTCCACCTCCATGCTTCACGGTTGGGATGGTGTTCTTGGGGTTGTACTCATCCTTCTTCTTCCTCCAAACARGGCGAGTGGAGTTTAGACCAAAAAGCTCTATTTTTGTCTCATCAGACCACATGACCTTCTCCCATTSKTCCTCTGGATCATCCAGATGGTCATTGGCAAACTTCAGACGGGCCTGGACATGCGCTGGCTTGAGCAGGGGGACCTTGCGTGCGCTGCAGGATTTTAATCCATGACGGCGTAGTGTGTTACTAATGGTTTTCTTTGAGACTGTGGTCCCAGCTCTCTTCAGGTCATTGACCAGGTCCTGCCGTGTAGTTCTGGGCTGATCCCTCACKTTCCTCATGATCATTGATGCCCAACAAGGTGAGATCTTGCATGGAGCCCCTGACCGAGGGTGATTGACCGTCATCTTGAACTTCTTCCATTTTCTAATAATTGCATCAACAGTTGTTGCCTTCTCACCAAGTTGCTTGCCTATTGTCCTGTAGCCCATCCCAGCCTTGTGCAGGTCTACAATTTTAGCCATGATGTCCTTACACAGCTCTCTGGTCTTGGCCATTGTGAAGAGGTTGGAGTCTGTTTGATTGAGTGTGTGGACAGGTGTCTTTTATACAAGTAACGAGTTCAAACAGGTGCAGTTAATACAGGTAATGAGTGGAGAACAGGAGGGCTTCTTAAAGAAAAACTAACAGGTCTGTGAGAGCCGGAATTCTTACTGGTTGGTAGGTCATCAAATACTTATGTCATGCAATAAAATGCAAATTAATTACTTAAAAATCATACAATGTGGTTTTCTGGATTTTTGTTTTAGATTCCGTCTCTCACAGTTGAAGTGTACCTATGATAAAAATTACAGACCTCTACATGCTTTAGGAATGCTGTAGGAAAACCTACAGAATCGGCAGTGTATCAAATACTTGTTCTACCCACTGTATATATACACAAACACAACCATATGCAGGTGCTCATCAAGCCTATATACAAAATGTATAAGGTTGTAAGTAGAAGTTAAATACCCCTATATATTTTATTAAATTGTTAAATAACTTCCTGACAAAGTTGAATAAAAAGGTGCAATTATGACAGCAKTATTTGAGGTAGATTGTGCTTTCTTTCATACTAGGGCTAGGCCTATTGAGTTGTACTGTATTTGGAATTTAGGGAAAAACAGTAACTTTCTTTTTTAATGCTTGTATAAACACAATATTTACAAATCATACAATGGCTGCAAATGGCTGAACAGACAGGCACCACTCACCTTCTTACAGATAGTTTACAGAAAACATACCATCATTCATTTCAAACACATTGCTTATAAATAAGAACTTCCATAATTACTCAGTGTCCTCTTGTAGCGTGATGTAGCAGCCACAGATAACTTTAGACCAACAGTCAAAAGGGATTGGCTCTCATTTCAGTCTTGATTTGATCAAGTGAAAATATCCTATTAATTGAACTGGAATGACTGAAGAAAACAAAGAAAATAATCATTAAGCCAGGCTGTAATCTGGAAGCTTTGCAATAAGACTATAGTCAACAGTTCATTTTATCCCTGTACAATTAAACCTATATAAGGCTGACACTGGGGATTCTCAGCATGAAGTCAATTTACACTGCAGTTCCCCTGCCATAATCTGTTAAAATTGACCCACCGCTCCTCTGGGAATCGCCAGAATACTGTCATGTCAGATAGGTAGGCCCTCAATCCATGTACGATGTGTCCATACCCTCACTGTCTGGGTGAAGCAGTCGCCCGGCCAGGCGTTCAATGTCATCCAGGCTGAGTTGCCGAAGTGAACGTTCATAATCCTTAAAAGAAAGCAGTGTTAATCAATAGCTAGAGAAATATAAAATAATTCATACAGTACAAAAGTAGTTGTAACTACACAGTCTCAGGTGAGAACATTCAGTGAATTATGTACTTCAGCGAAAGTACAGAGGGATGTTTTTGAACACTTCATTGGTAATTATTCTAGCGTAGAAACAGCATTCAATGGGTGTGCATGCAAAGCAGCTTATATACTCCGAAATCAGTATAATGATTTCCTGAGTGTTTTGTTTTTGTTGATGAGCATGATAAGACCTATGGATATGGACCAACAGCTGCCTACTCTTGTTAATGGAAATACTGTACCTTGACAAGCTGTTCTTGCACTTTAGCTGCATCTGCAGGGCTGAAGTGCTTCGCCAGGACAGTGGACAGAGTCTGCCACACCCCACCAACAGCACTGCTACTGCTAGCCATCCCAGTCACACCACTCCTCTCCCCCGCAGGACGAACCACCAAATTTAACTTGGCCTCTGGCCCAATGGAATAATCACTCAATCGGTGTTCATCTGAAAGGAAAATTGACAAAGAGGTGTATAGCTTCGTAATATACATTGAGCATACAAAACATTAAGAACACCTGCTCTTTCCATGACAGACTGACCAGGTGAAAGTTATAATCCCTTCTTAAATCCACTTCAAATCAGTGTAGATGAAGGGGAGGAGACAGATTAAATATTTTTTAAGCCTTGAGACATGGATTGTGTATGTGTGGCATTCAGAGGGTGAATGGGCAAGACCAGGTGTAATGGTGCAGACAGTTTGTGTCAAGAACTGGTTGTCATCAAGGCAAAGGGTGGCTTGCTGCTGAATTTTTCACACAACAGTTTCCTGCATATACCAAGAATGGTCCACCACCCAAAGGACATCCATCCAATTTGACACAACTGTGGGAAGCATTGGCGTCAACATGGGCCAGCATCCCTGTGGACGCTTTCGACACCTTGTCAAGTCCAGGCCCTGATGAATTGAGGCTGCTCTGAGGGAATAAGTGGGGCGTGCAACTCAATATTAGGAAGGTGTTCCTAAAGTTTGGTATACTCAATGTATGTACAGGTATGGATGTTACAAAGAGTATTCAAACATGCAGCGGGTCAATGTGTAACTTGGTAGATTCAGTGACTTGACATCATCATACACAGTTGTCTACAATACCCCAGCTATGTATGATTGTCATATGSCAGAGTCTAGTAAACTGGACTTTTCCTGTTAACTACTAGCTACGGTAGTTGGTGTAGGTACCTGCAAGGGCTTTCCCTTTGTAAAGCAATCGCTGCTGATTTGCAGGTATATTCAGACGTTCAGACACCAGTTCTTTCACAGTGGATACTTTTTCATCTTCTGTGACCTGAAATTGTGACAGATTAAACAACTGACATTTAATATTCGTGACTATATTGATGAGCTACTGCACAATTTATATAATTGAACAAGTCTGCCTGACTTGAACGCGCACTAACGCCCTGAACCAAAACTACAACGTTAGCTAGCTATCTTCACTACTAGTAAGAACAAGAAAGCTACAGTAACTAGTTAGCTAGCTGACACTGCATTTGTAGCCAGCTAGCTATCATTTCATTAAGTTACAGCCCTGCTGTGAACAACATATCTATCAAGACACTCTGTAGCTAACGTTAGCTAGTTACATTTTTTTTAAATACAAATTTCTTTAAAAATGCTAACTAGCTAGTTTCCTAACTGTAACCTGTACTGAAGCCCGTGATGCAGGAAAACAACATTTTCAGCTAAYCTAGCCAAACATTGCCACCGGCTTGGGCTGACTTTTGCTCTGCTTACCTGTACGTTGCACTCCTTTCCTTGAAGTGGTTTTACAGTTAAAATCATTGTATTGACTGTTTAATTAAGAACGATTCGACGTTATTATATCAGGTTTGTTGTTTCTTCAAACAGGCCGAACCTTATCAACAATCCATGTTCTAGTTACTTCCCTACTGCTTTTACTACTCAATATGTGCGTGCTGCCCCCTATTGTGTGGAGTATGTTCGACCGGTCACTTATGGGGCTGGAGAAATGTTACTCTCAAATTCATAGATGGAACCATTGGTGCAAGGATCATTTGTGCATGATGATATATATATATATATTTTAAATGTCATCATGATAATTTTGTTATCGAGAGCATTACACACATGTAATATTATTATTTATGTTATCGAGAGCATTACACAACTGTAATAGTATTTCTTTATAACATTAGGTTATTAGAAATGTTGAACTTGCTCATCAAATTCAGAAAAAAATCCTTAGATATAGCCTTTATGCAATAGGGCTATGTGCACCACGATTCCAATTTGTAATATGATGACATGACATCCACGATTTTACCTACAAGAAACTTTGGAGAACAAACACCCCCTTACTATTGAGCGAGTCATGTAGGCTAATTATGTACGAAAAACACTGAAAGGAGTGTGTCCCGTGTCCCAATTAGGTACGAGAGCAATGTTGGGCGACGCGAGAGAACAGGGAATCTGAGAGCCAAGTGTAGCCTACTGGCGAGAGCGTTCAGGCGTCATCTATCCATAGTCTTTCTGTAGCTACAAACATCTAATCTTCACTGACAGTATTGCAAGTGCCTGTGCTGCACCTGTCCATTCTTTTAAATCGAGCGAAAACAGAATCGAAAACAGTCAGCGACAGATGTGATTCGATTCTTTAAAACTAAAAGATAGTCTATACTGCAGGCATTCGATTCTCAGACTTTCTTGCTGATGTCCTTCTGCTTAGACAGGTAGGTAAGTTATTTTACTTTGTGATTTATAATTGTTTTGCTGTGAAGTTAAAGTTTCATAGCTGAATGCATGTATACTCTTAACAATTTTACATATTTTGTTGCGTACTATGCCTATTATTTCATCAACTGCATCCTTAGTAAGAGATTCGTTTTTGAGCTGTCTTTTCAATCAAAGACAGTCTATTTAGAATGTTCTGAAATGCAACAAATAAAACATTTGCAATGTAACACGCACTCTTAAGTATCTCATAATTCCCTTGCCGATCAGCTCTGCACCGCTCTACAGAGGCAATGGGTACACTTCGAGACTTGCAGTTTGCCCTGCAACTGAAGATTGAGGAGCTTCGCCAGAGGGATACACTCATTGATGAGCTGGAGCTGGAGTTGGATGCCAAGGACGACTTGATTCGGAGGCTGCAGGGTGAACTGGACCGCTACAGGGCAACCATCACTCCCCCAGAGTCTTCTGGAGCTATTGAAGGTAAAACATTATGCAAAAAGTATATCCACATTTCAGGCAATGTTTTTATTTTATGCTCTTATACATCTTATTTATCACATACAGTGCCTTCAGAAAGTATTCACACCCATTTACTTTTTCCACATTTTGTTGTGTAACAGTCTGAAATAAAAATGGATGAATTTGAGATTTTGTGGCACAGGCCTACTTATACAGATTAATTAAAAATGAAAAGTTGAAATGTCTTGAGTCAATAAGTAACCAACCCCTTTGTTATGGCAAACCTAAATAAGTTCAGGAGTAGAACTGTGCCCAACAAGTCACATCATAAGTTGCATGGACTCACTCTGTGTGCAATAATGGGGTTTAACATGGTTTTTGAATGACTACCTCATCTCTGTACTCCACACATACAATTATCTGTATGGTCCCTTAATCGAGCAGTGAATTTTAAACACAGATTCAACCACAAAGACCTGGGAGGTTTTCCGATGCCTCACAAAGAAGGGCACCTATTGGTAGATGTGTACAAAAAAAAAAACAGACATTGAATGTCCCTTTGAGCATGGTGAAGTTATTCATTACACTTTGGATGGTCTATCAATACACCCAGTCACTACAAAGATACAGGCGTCCTTATTAACTCAGTTGCCGGAGAGGAAGGAAACCGATCAGGGATTTCACCATGAGGCCAATGGTGACTTTAAAACAGTTACAGAGTTTAATGGCTGTGATAGGAGAAAACTGAGGATGGATCAACAACATTGTAGTTACTCCAAAGAAGGAAGCCTGTACAGAACTAAAGTAAAACAACAACAAAATTGTCAAAGAAATGTACTTTATGTCCTAAAGACAAAGCATTATGTTTGGGGAAAATCTAATACTTAAAATGGGTGTCTAGTAATGATGAACAACCAACTTGACAGAGCTTGAAGAATAAAACAAATAATAATGTGCAAATATTGTACAATCCAGCTGTGCAAAGCTCTTGGAGACTTACCCAGAAAGACACACAGCTGTAATCACTGCCAAAAGTGATTCTAGCATGTATTGACTCAGGGGTGTGAATTCTTATGTAAATTAGATATTTCATTTTCAATACATTTGCAAAAATGTTTTCAGGTAGTCATTATGGGGTATTGTGTGTAGATGGATGAGAAAATAAGTCAAGGGATATGAATACTTTCTGAAGGCGCTGTATTTCTATATGTGCCGACACAAGATACATTGTATTGAGTGTCTGAATATTATTTTTTATTTTATTTATTTGCCATAGGCAAGTCAGTTAAGAACAAATTCTTATTTACAATGACGGCCTATTTGGGAATATTGGGTTAACTGCCTTGTTCAGGGGCAGAACGACAGACTTTTACCTTGCCAGCTCGGGGATTCGATCCAGCAACGCTCTAACCACTAGGCTACCTGCAAATACTCTACATTTGGCTATTTGTTGTTTTTAGACTTAAATTGTGCTCCTTATATGTTGCACAAAGTAAGTGAGCAGAGAAATATATGTATTTGCCTGTTTTAGGGCATTCTGCACAGTGTGAAGAGATCCAGAGAACCAGAAGAAAGACCATATTGTCAAAGCCCCTCACTCAGGATCCAAGGCAACGTGCTTTGGCCACCCTGAAAAGCTACAACAAAAGCCAACAGTGAGAGAACACACTAAAGACACCGTTAGCCTTGGCAACATTCCCTTTTAACTGTTCCACTTGAGAAATGTGCTCCTAAAGGCCCTTAAGGCTGATCAAGTGGTACCTGCACAGACACAAATGTCAATAAGGATTTTCATTGATTTATACACACTGTATGAAACTTGGCTCAAGGCTTTAGAGCCTTTGTTGTCAAACACTAGCCACAATGAAATTACTTATTGATTGCCTCACACAATCTTTACTCCTTCAGGTCACAGGAGCTGATTCAAACCTCCTTTTTAGAGAATGACTTTCTAAAGAACCTGGAAAGTGGGCAAATCCTGGCTATAATGGACTGTATGTACCCCACCACGGTCAACCAAGGCTGCTGCGTCATTCAAGAGGGAGACAGTGGAACTCTTGCCTATGTTCTAGAAGGTAACAAGTTAAATCAACAGTGGTTTAAAAGTGGTGAGTATAGTGTGGATTGGCAATACAGTCACTTCAAGGTCCAAACCCTGTTGTCTTCTTGAATTTCCATGCATWGCCCCACTCTCAAAAAGAGGACTTAAGTATTCCCAAAGTCCCCAAGGTATAGTAATTGCTCAAGATGTTTTGGTGAATGATTCTTTGAGCACTTGGATCCACAATCTAAGAGCAGGCAGCTCTTGGTCTTTAATGTATGTTGGTTATTCGTTTTTTAAGTTTGCTCAGAGATATGCCCAGTAAATGTTACTCAAGTACACATCTCCCCCCTCCTAATTTCTTCCTCCCTCTGGCTCAAGTTGAGTTGGTATGCTCCTCTGTTAGTGCCGGCACTGCTTTCTGGCGCAATGAGGGGGAATGTTAGAATGACCTGTTTCTGGAAGGAGAGAGGGGGAGATGGTGTTGTGCATGATAAGCGGCATACAAAATGTTTAATGTCAGACAGGGACAGGGCAAGAGGCCCATTCATGATCGGCCCTGGTTTGCAATGCTCATTGATGCTGGAGCTCAGGCATTTCTCCTGCTACCCTCATATCTGATGTGACAGGCAATCGGGCACGGTTGTCCAATTTGCTTTTCTTGTTACCTGAGCCCTAGACTGTTTCTGTTTCTGCTGTGCTGTTGTAGATGAAAGTGTCTCTACCTGACACATGGCATATCTCAGACAGCTGCGTTCATCTGATTGTGTCAGTCACACTCCCTGCACCTGCAGCTGGGAGCTGGGTGAGGGGGGCTGAGCTAACGTGTGGTCACACCTCCTCAGCTGCCACCCTGCTGTTTGTATGGACGCCTCAGACTGCCATCACCATCCTTTACCATCCTCCTCTGAAGGAGATCAAACAGCAACTGCACTGTCATACACACACATAGTCTAACACGCACATGCCAATGCCATAAACACACACATGCAAACATAAACATGCACAAAGGTAAACACATACATGCATACTTAAACACAAGGACGCCACATATTGCTGCAACATCACTGGTGCACTTTGATTTTAAGCATTTGTAATCTGTTGATAACAATATATTCTGTATTTGCTGCATTGTGTATTTGTGTTTTAAATGGGCATTTAACAGAGGGGAAGATGGAGATGACCAAGGATGCCAAGAAGCTTCTCACAATTGAACCAGGAAAAGTGTTTGGAGAATTGGCACTCCTGTACAGCTGCACCTACACCTACACTATATCAGGTACRGGAGCGTTGTGCATGGAGTGCTTGTGTAATGTGGTTGTTCTATTCCTTTTGTAACAACAGCTGAAGTGAATGCAAAACATGTTGTCTTGAAATCCTTTCACAATTTTGCTGTGCTTGGATTGATTTTTCATTGGCCTAAAAAAAGTATTGTTCAAGAGAGCATCGCCATCACAGACCAGCCTATTCATCACAGCTGAGTAGATTTGGTGTCAGATTGGGAATTTCTGTAGAATTTCAAATCAAAATAACTTTTTCAAACACTACATCACAGCTTCAAACACTCCTCTCCTCTGAAATGTGCGGAATAAGAAAACACATTGGCTCATAAATTACCTGACTGCCTAACTCATCTCCTTTCTCAGCTTTCCTGCTATTTATACAATTTTCTTGGAAATGGAAATTAACATACGCACATATGTATAATGATACCAGTATATCAAAACAACACATTTTATTTGGTTATACGTTTTCTCTTTATTGATTTCACTGCACTTTTCCTCATGACTGACCAAATAACCTCTCAACGAGYCCTATTATTGCTCAGTGACTTGCAGTTGATTTTCTCAATGGAAAATTAAATGTGTGCTATCGTCTCTCTACACTGTCTGTGCCCATAGCCCACTGGGAAACGCAGCCACTGCTGCTCACATCTGACCTGCTTTCACAAAGAAATAGGTTGACGGAATGGACAGAATCGGTGCAAATTAAAAAAATCTGTTCATTTCCCCCCCTCTTATAGTGTTTCCTTTGTCATCCTCCTGTCCTCTTTTCCACTGTGCCACCATGTCCATTTTCTCTTTCAGTGCATTGCCGGTTTCCTGTTTAATTGTATAGTACATTTATCTTTCAGTCAATCTCCCTCACCRTATCTGTTCTCACAGCAACGTTTCAATTTATGTTCCTGGCCTTTTCTCTTTCTTCTGTATGCACTCTTCCCAACCCATTCCCTGGTTCTCCTGGCTGACCTGAAATTACTTTTTCCCTTTGTTGCCATCAAAGAACATCAATAAAGCTTTCTATCCTGTAGTCTAAAATCACTGTAACAGTAAGAGGTTTAGGTGAAAAAATGTGTTCCCTGATTTGACATTCATGGTCACACAGGATGTTCTTCCCAGAAAATGGCAAAGAGTATGACATTTAAAAGGGTTAGACTAATATCTGACATTCACATTTTAGACTCAAATATACACGTTACAATTCCCACCAAGTGGGTTAACCCTATTGGCACGATAGGGTGTATGCCTTTTCACGACAGTGACCTGGGTTTGCTTCCCTGCCTGGTTGCCCTGCCGTTTAGTACATTGGTGTCAGAAGTGGGATGGAAGTTGTCGAGACCATCGGAACGCATGGCCAGACACGTGAGGGGGCTGCGGTAGTGATGAAGCACGGGGACGTGCCTTCCCGTTCGAAGGCAGCAGTGTAGTGACCCTTGCTATATGAGCCACGTTAGAATTCCCACCAAGTGGGTTAAACCTATTGGCGCAATGCGTAGGCCAGCGACCCGGGTTCACTTCCCTGCCGTTCGCTGCAATACGTACCATATAAAGATAACAATGGCATGTTGATTTCCCACCGTGCTTTCATTACCAACTTAAATAATGGCATGATTGGGAGGGGAAGGACTAGAAGGATTGGAGTTGTATGGCCAGTACAGGACAGAGGCTCCTGTTCGCACAAAGCCCTGCTGAATCAATTCATCTGGATCATTATTAATTTACAACATCTGTATCAGAGTTCCATTACTGTCTGTGCACAGAACAGACAAAGGAAGAGAGGAAGGCTGCGTGGGGAATGTAATCTAGAATCTGTCCTCCTTATTCTTTTATCCACAACACTTTCAGAGAAAGGAACACAAACACTCAGACATTCCTTTTAAGAGTACAGGAAACATTTATAGTAGTGTTATGTAACTGTGTTTCTAGGAGTAAATTGTTTGTAGAGCCTCGTTTGCAAACCCGGCCTTGACATCTATTTATAGAGATGAAAATGTTGTGAAATAGAAGACATTTGCTAAGTCCCCTAGCCTTACATTGTAATGCAACAGAGGGTACTATCTATAATACTAACATAAACTGTAAGGGTAAGAATTTAAATTTCCACTCAACACACATACGGTATACTCACAGAATACAGAATACATTCATCCGTAAAGAGATTTCTGTTTCTTCCTACCACTGCTCTTGACATTGTGTGATTTGGAAGATCTTCTTTACCATTCCCTGTCTTTCTCTGCAGCCCTAAAAAACAGCATGTTGTGGGTTATTGACCGGCAGAGCTTTCAGACCATCATGGTGCAGAGTGGCCTCAGCAGACTGGCCCAGTTCAGAGAGCTCCTCTGCAGGTCAATACCACCCTCATCACTACACAAGGAAAATACATATCTGTGTAAAATTTAAAATACATATTTGTGTAGAATTGACACTAATCTACAATCTACGCGACTATAGTAGAACAGTTCAAATGTAATATGTTGTGAGTCAGTCGTTCTGCTGTTTGTGTGTTTGTCTGGCTGCAGAGTACCCTTCCTGCGCTCGCTGCCAGAGGATGTGCTCATGAAAGTGTCTGATATTCTGGAAGAGGTACAGAACATGAATCTATTATACACATTCACTCCTCAGATTCACTAACACAACATGCTATAGAAAAGCCATGTTCCACAAACAGAATCTAGCTAGCTAATGATTTTTGTATGTCTTCCAAATAATAATTACCCATCTGCTATGCATTCTCTGACAGTTTACAGGTATATTTGCATTGCATTGGTGGCCTAATCAGGTTGGCACACAGACCAAAATATCTGTGTTGATTGGTTGGTGATGTACTCATGCCAAGATTCTCAACATCTCACATGCTACATATCCCTTCTCCCCCTGCCGTCATACTGCTACTTATTTCTAACTCCCGTCGCTCATTTTCCCACCTATCCACCATCTCTCACCTGTCTGTCTCAACAGAGTCGCTACAGTGAAGGTGATTATATTATTCGCCAGGGTGCAACAGGGGACACGTTCTACATCATCAGTAGTGGCCAGGTAAGGATGAGGATGGCTGAACCTTACCTTGAACTCAATAAACAAGCTTCAACTAGTGGAGGACAGAAATAGGCATCTGCAGGGGTTAGTCTGACACAACAACTGTACGGGCACAGATGGTGCTAATTAATCCGTGCATCGCCACATTTCAAAGATGGCATGAAAGAGACAAGACAGATAAGCAGTCTCTACCCCTCTATCTGCTTCCCGACCTAGGTGAAGGTGACAGAGAACAAGTCAGCCAATGAAGAGGCAGTACTCCTGTCAACTCTCTCTGAGGGCCATTGGTTTGGAGAGAAAGCACTGAGGGGGTGAGAAACTGTAATACATCATGTGCTTTTATCCAAAGGTCTGTTATACAGCAGCTTACATTCGTACACATTACATGGCTTGATATACATTGACATACTAGCTCTCTCGTATCACAAATCTCAATAACCACTAGACAGTTGTAGTTACAGAGTAATAGAACATACATACATTATACTATATGTATAATTCAGCTATTACTAAGCAAACGTTGCCAAGTTTGATTGACGGAATCATCTGGGGAACGAGACATACTCTCCCCATGTGATTGCATTTTGCTCATCATGTTGTCCCTCATAATCAACTACAATCAATAGGACAGTGTGAGCTAGTGACAATATGCAAATTAATAATGAAACTATCGAGGTCAATGGATTCGAGAAAATGATAGTAATAAAAGCAACACAGGGTCTTACAGATTTCAAGAGAATATTCTGAGCGATAACATTTTCTGTCTGCATGGTGTCAGTACTGTTGTCATTTATTGCAATGCCATTTTGATAACCTTTCAATTACAAACCTTTTGTTCGATTTCCAGAGAGGATGTGCGGACAGTGAATGTAATTGCTGCTGGTGATGTCACATGCCTGGTTGTGGATAGAGAGTAAGTGATTTGTTTAGACTATGGCATGATTATTTGAGAATGTTGTACATTCTGCTTCAATCTTATTTGTAGAATATGTAGTACAGATCTCCAAAATGCACACAATGCCCCACCACAGTGACCCCCAAGCACACAGTGCCAGTATAGTTTTTATAAGCCACTTTGTTATGATGTGAAAATTGTTAAAAATGTTTTAAGTGACCTGAGATCATATCATCTCTCATCAGGTCTTTCAAAAAGATCATAGGTTTGGTAGAGGACAGTCATAATGTGCACAAGAGCAGCGAACTCAAAGCCCAGTAAGTAGCAACTGAAACTATAGGTAACACTTTCCAGCCAACAGGTATATTGCGTTAGTATTTGTTATAAGCATGGTATAAACCTTTATAATGTCTTATCATAAGGCTTACATGTTTTGTCTCTCTAGCTCGCTGCTTATATTTTAATGAGCCTTGATCCAAATGAACCATTTTTATGGATTTAACCTTTATTTAGAACAAGTAAAGCAACATTGGCTAATTCATATTTTCCACGTGAGCAGGTCAGAGGAAGATGCAGCTCTCCTATCCAACGCGTCTCTCAGAGATTTCCAGGTCATCTGTAACCTAGGAGAGGGAGAAACCGGTCATTCAGAGCTGGTGAGTTGTTTCAAGTTTTATTATTAGTATGTACGGGATATGCATGGAATACATCATCCAAGGAATGCTTACTTGCAGGTGCCTTCTTGACAATGCAACAACAATAAAAAAGAATAAAAGATAAGAATACAAACAAAAAGTAAATGGCAGTAGAATAGAATAAACATTTTAGCATAAGTATTATAAAGGAAGGCACAATTTATAGTCCAATATTTACACGTGTATTGGGGAAGGGGGACAGTGTATAAACTGAGCCGTATAATAAGAGTCTGTTAGCAGCAGTTGTGTGTGTGTGTGTGTGTAGCATGATTGTATATGCGTGTGTGTATGTCTGTCTGGGTGTGTGCATGACTGAGGGCATGTGTGCTAAGGTGCGGAGAGTCAGAGCAGATGGTCAGTCGAGTTCAAGTGTTCAGCAGTCTGATGGCTTGTAGATAGAAACTGTCTCTGAACCTGTTGGTATCAGACCTCATGCTCCGATACCGTCTGTCCAACGGTAAGGGAGATAACAGTTCATGGCTGGGGTTTGTGGGGCCCTTGATGATGCTGTGTGACTTCCTCAGGCACCGTTTCAAGTAGATGTCCTGGATGGCTGGGAGTACGGTCCCAGTGATGTACTGGGCTGTCTTCACCACTCGCAGGAGGGGCTCTCAATGGTGCAGCGGTAGTATTTGGAAAGAATTTCTTCAGCCACCTTAAGAAGTAGAGACTCTGTTGTGCCCTCTTGACAAGAATGGTGGTGGTGTTGGTCCATGACAAGTCCTCTGTGATGTGGACGCAGAGGAACTTAAAACTCGTGACTCTCTCTACTGCAGTCCTGTTGATGTGGATCAGGTCAACAATCAACTCCTTTGTTTTTTTGACGTTGAGGTCTTTATCATGTCACCATAATGCCAGTTCACTTACCTCCACCCCATAGGGTGACTTGTCGTTGTTGGTTATCAGCAAACTTGATGATAGAGTTGGTGTCGTGCAAAGCCACGCAGTTGTGGGTGAACAGGGAATACAGCAGAGGACTGAGTACACACCTGGGGGGGCCCTGTGTTAAGAGAGTGTAATCACTTGGTCCTCCGGAGCAGTGAGAGTATTCCTGGATGGTTGGGTATTGTCTGCCTCGAAGCGAGCATAGAATGTGTTAAGCTTGTCTGTGAGGGAGGCTTCGGTGGGCAACGTACAGCTGGAGTTGCCATTGTGACGCGAGTCTGAGTTGTCGACCATCAATTCAAGTTTGAGTCTGTATTGTCATTTTGCTTCCCGAATGTATTGAGCTCGTACCTGCTTGTCTTGTACGCGCTGTGCACAACCGAGTCATCGGGGTTCGTTCTGCTGACATTGAATGCTGAAATGCGGGCTCTCAGCATTGTACGGATATCGCCGTTCATCCATGGTTTTTGGTTGGGGTATGTCCAGATTATTATTGTGGGTACAACATCATCAACACATATCCTAATGAAGCCTGTGACTGACGATGTATATTAATGTTGATGGATGAGTCCTGGGTGGATGAATCTTTGAACATATTCCAAACATTCTCAAAACAATCCTGCAGCATTGAGTCTGCCTCCTCTGTCCAGCGCCTCACTATTCTCTGTGTTGGTGACTCCCTCTTGAGTTCCTGCTTGTAGGAATACCGATGTGGTCTAATTGGCCGAAGTTGGGAGTAAGTAGTGGGTCAAGCTTGAAACTGTGTCAGTAAATCCCAGTGCATTATTGTCTGGTTTCCATGTTGCTTTTAATGGATTAACCTACATGTTGAGGTTTTTGCATTCCTTCTAGGTACAGCTTAAGACCAACATCAACTGCCCGTTCACCATGAGGGTGTTGAGGAAGCATCAGATCCTAAGCACTGCTCAACAGGAGTGCATCCTGAGGGAAAGACACATCCTCATGGCAGCTCATAGTCCATTCATCGTCAGGTGTGCTGTGCACCCAACCACCAGCCAAACATACCTAGGCCGGGATTCAATCCTATCGCGGGTTATAGGCATTGCGGCTTAGGCAATGTTCCCACGTTCGCGGAGATCCCATTCACTGTATAAACGCTGCATATATCGGCTCAATTGTTTTTTTTTAACTCAATGCCTATCACCTGTGATCGGACTGAATCCTTGCACTAATCTTAGATTGGTTAACTCACTATATGCTTATCAACTGGACAACACCTGTCTTCTTTGCCACTCCTAGGTTACACCGTACCTTCCGAGATGCAAAGTGCCTGTACATGCTGACAGAAGCTTGTTTAGGTGGTGAGCTCTGGAATCTACTGAAAGACAGGTAACTTCACTACTGTCTACTACATGTTGTTTTTGTATATTTTACAGTATGGATTTTATAACTGAATTGATAGCATTGGAATTCTTATTTTTAGGGCACAACATCAATATGTCCCACATTCTAATCACTATTGTGCTCTTGCTCCTACATTTCAGAGGCTCGTTTGATGACAGTAGCACACGTTTTTACACTGCCTGTGTTGTTGAGGCCCTTATCTTCCTGCACCAAAACAGTATCACATACAGGGATCTGAAGCCTGAGAATGTAGTTCTGGACCAGCGTGGATATGCCAAAGTGGTAACATGAGCTCCTTTCACTGCATTTCAAACCCACACAAGATGGAGAGGGGTACAAAATTGTCAATTTTGCACAAGGTTACACAAAGAAATACAGTACTTTCAAAGGTTACATTTACAGTGCATTCGGAAAGTATTCAGACCCCTAGACTTTTTCCACATTTTGTTACGTTACAGCCTTATTCTAAAATTGATTGATTAGGGGGGGGGGGACTATTTAATCTACACACAATACCTGGCCACTCTACCATCAGGGAGGTGACCAAGAACCTGATGGTCTCTCTGACAGAGGTCCAGAATTCATCTGTGGAGATGGGAGAACCTTCCAGAAGGACAACCATCTCTGCAGCACGCCACCAATCAGGCCCTAATGGTAGAGTGGCCCACTTGGAGTTTGCCAAAAGACACCTAAAGACTCTCAAACCATGAGAAACAAGATTCTCTGGTCTGATGAAACCAAGATTGAACTCTTTGGCCTGAATGCCAAGCGTCACATCTGGAGGAAACCTGGCACCATCCCTACGGTGAAGCATGGTGTTGGCAGCATCATGCTGTGGGGATGTTTTTCAGCTGCAGGGACTGGGAGACTAGTGAGGATCGAGGGAAAGATGAACGGAGCAAAGTACAGAGATCCTTGATGAAAACCTGCTCCATAGCGCTCAGGACCTCAGACTGGGGCGAAGGTTCACCTTCCAACAGGACAACGACCCTAAGCACACAGCCAACACAACGCAGAAGTGGCTTCTCTGAATGTCCTTGAGTAGACCCAGTCAGAGCCAGGGCTTGAACCCGATCGAACATCTCTGGAAAGACCTGAAAATAGCTGTGCAGCGACACTCCCCATCCGACCTGACGGAGCTTGAGAGGATCTGCAGAGAATAATGGGAGAAACTTCCCAAATACAGGCGTGCCAAGCTTGTAGCGTCATACCCAAGAAGACACAAGGCTGTAATCGCTGCCAAAGGTGCTTCAACAAAGAACTGAGTAAAGGGTCTAAATACTTATGTAAATGTCATATTTCCGTTTGTTTTGTTTTTATACATTTTCAAAAAATTCTAAAAACCAGTTTTTGCTTTGTCATTATGGGGTATTGTGTGTAGATTGATGAAGGAAAGGAACAATATAATACATTTTAGAATAAGGCTGTAACGTAACAAAATGGGGGAAAAAATCAAGGAGTCTGAATAATCTATGGAGAATATCACTTTGGAAAATATATGTTATGGATCCATTGAGATACTGAACATCCATATTCATGACTTGACTGTGCTACTATTCCTAGGTGGGGTTTGGTTGTGCTAAGAATGTGGGCTTGGGTAAGAAAACGTGGACGTTCTGTGGCACACCTGACTATGTGGCCCCTGAGATAATCCTGAACAAGGGGCACAGTGTGTCTGCAGATCTCTGGTCTCTAGGCGTCTTCGTGTTTGAACTGCTGAGTGGAAGGTGCGATTATAAGACAGTCCAATTCTCTCCAGAGCTCCAGTTTTTTGTTCTTGTCTCTGTCAGTCATTCTCGTAGATGTCTCTTCCCAATCTTTACCTTTCTAGTCTCCCATTCTGTGGCCCTGATCCTATGAAGACTTTCACAGCCACCATCCGTGGGATTGACCTGGTTGAATTCCCAAAAACCATCAGTAAGAGTGCCTCAAGCCTGATCAAGAAGCTCTGCAGGTGTGACACATTTAGCAATGACTGAAAACAGACATTCATTGTATCACACTTCCTCAGCTATTAGTTGTGTGTCATGATGACGCTCTGTCCTGGTCTCTCAGGAACAACCCTGCAGAGAGACTGGGGAACCAGAGAAACGGGGCCAAGGACATCCAGAAGCACAAGTAAGATGAAAGGCTGAGATGAAAACATCAGACTGTGTGACTGTCATCTATATAGCAGCAGCTTATAGTCTGTTATCTTGTTCTTTCTTTCAGGTGGTTTGAAGGTTTCAACTGGGAAGGACTTCGCAAAGGCACTTTGTCTCCCCCAATCATACCGAAAGTAAGTACTTGGCAGAGCTACAGTTGAAGTCGGAAGTTTACATACACCTTAGCCAAATACATTTAAACTCAGTTTTTCACAATTCCTGACATTTAATCGTAGTAAAGATTCCCTGTTTTAGGTCAATTAGGAACACCACTTTATTTTAAGAATGTGAAATGTCAGAATAATAGTAGAGAGAATGATTTATTTCAGCTTTTATTTCTTTCATCACATTCCCAGTGGGTCAGAGGTTTACATACACTCATTAGTATTTGGTAGCATTGCCTTTAAATTGTTTAACTTGGGTCAAACGTTTCGGGTAACCTTCCACAAGCTTCCCGCAATAAGTTGGGTGAATTTTGGCGGAATCCTAACTGGCCTAAGACAGGGAATTTTTGCTAGGATTAAATGTCAGGAATTGTGAAAAACTGAGTTTAAATGTATTTGGCTAAGGTATATGTAAACTTCCGACTTCAACTCTATATAGTACCAGTCAAAAGTTTGGACACACCTACTCATTCCAGGGATTTCCTTTATTTTTACTATTTTTTACATTGTAGAATAATAGTGAAGACATCAAAACTATGAAATAACACATATGGAATCATGTAGTAACTAAAAAAGTGTTAAACAAATAAAAATATTTTATATTTGAGATTCTTCAAAGTATAGCTACCCTTTGCCTTGATGACAGCTTTGCACACTCTTGGCATTTTCTCAACCAGCTTCATGAGGTAGTCACCTGGAATGCATTTCAATTAACAGGTGTGCCTTGTTAAAAGTTAATTTGTGGAATTTCTTTCCTTAATGCGTTTGAGCCAATCAGTTGTGTTGTGACAAGCTAGGGGTGTTATACAGAAGATAGCCCTATTTGGTAATAGACCAAGTCCATATAATGGTAAGAACAGCTCAAATAAGCAAAGAGAAACGACAGTCCATCATTACTTTAAGACATGAAGGTCAGTCAATCTGGAAAATGTCAAGAACTTTTAAAGTTTCTTCAAGTGCAGTTGCAAAAACCATCAAGCGCTATGATGAAACTGGCTCTCATGAAGATCGCCACAGGAAAGGAAGACCCAGAGTTACCTCTGCTGCAGAGGATAAGTTCATTACAGTTATCAGCCTCAGAAATTGCTGCCCAAATAAACGCTTCACAGAATTTAAGTTACAGACACATCTCAACATCAACTGTTCAGAGGAGACTGCGTGAATCAGGCCTTCGTGGTCGAATTGCTGCAAGGAACCACTACTAAAGGACACCAACAATAAGAAGAGACTTGCTTGGGCCAAGAAACACGAGCAATGCACATTAGACAGGTGGAAATCTGTCCTTTGATCTAATGAGTCCATATTTGAGATTTTTGGTTCCAACCGCCGTGTCTTTTTTAGACGCAGAGTAGGTGAATGGATGATCTCCACATGTGTGGTTCCCACTGTGAAGCATGTTGGAGGAGGTGTGATGGTGTGGGGGTGCTTTGCTGGTGACACTGTCTGTGATTTATTTCGAATTCAAGGCACACTTAACCAGCATGGCTACCACAGCATTCTGCAGCATTAGTGGGACTATCATTTGTTTTTCAACAGGACAATAACCCAACACACCTCCAGGCTGTGTAAGGGCTATGTGACTAAGAAGGAGAGTGATGGAGTGCTGCATCAGATGACCTGGCCTCCACAATCACCCGACCTCAACCCAATTGAGATGGTTTGGGATGAGTTGGACCACAGAGTGAAGGAAAAGCAGCCAACAAGTGCTCAACATATGTGGGAACTCCTTCAAGACTGCTGGAAAAGCATTCCAGGTGAAGCTGTTTGAGAGAATGCCAAGAGTGTGCAAAGCTGTCATCAAGGGTGGTTGCTTTGAAGAATCTAAAATATTTTTGATTCCATATGTGTTATTTCATAGTTTTGATGTCTTCACTATTAATCTACAATGTCAACAATAGTAAAAAGAATAAAACCCTTGAATGAGTAGGTGTGTCCAAACTTTTGACTGGTACTATAATAATCAGAAGTTGACTATATATATACTTGCATATTGTATTTTACCCTTAGAAATATTATTTTTTCAGTTCATCAGTCACTTGGAGGACAGCAAATTGGACCCCTTCACTGACATCCTTGAGGACTCACCAGCTGTTGAGGACTCAGACTGGGACATAGATTTCTGATTGAACAATATAATGCTGATCTGGGTTGAATCCTACACATGATATGATACGAAAATAGTTTTTGGTACTGGAAATAAATTAAACCGAAGAGACAGAGCAATGGAATGCCATTGTGTTCAGCATTCTTTTATTTCAACTGGTTAGAATATTTTGTAATTCCATATTTTGTGAACTAGCAAAGAAGTAAATGTTGATAGCTGTTCCTGTATTATCATGTGATATTTCTTACTTTGTATTATTGTTTTACCAAAAGTGTTATGTAGGCATTTTCAATTCATAAACCTATGAGTCAACATCTGAATATTTGGAATTAAATAAACAAACAAATAATAATCTGAGCTTTATCATGTAATTGCATTCAATAACTGGTTGTTAAATCATAGGGTGTTTTAAAGCACTTTAATTAATACATATTTTTTAATCACCTCCAGCATTTTTTTGTTTTTTTTTGTTGAAGTGCTTTACTAATTCAATAGCTTTTTTTCTCTCATGATCATTTATTTCAAGAGCAATAGAATAGCTGCAGACCTCATCTCTCAGGCCCATCATCTCTCAGGCCCCTCTCTATACTGCCACGTACTGGAGACCTCATCTCTCAGGTCCTTCTCATCGCTCAGGCCCCTACCCCTCATCTCTCAGGCCCCTCAGTGACGAACGACCCAGGAAAAACGAACCCCCTCTATCAAAAGGCTATTTGATGCTTCTCTTTCTATTGGCTTGTGACTACTTTATCGTTCTACGGGTCGCAGTAGCAGCCATTTTTTGACAGGCTACTGTTCCTGATTTATATGCTTATTTGTAAGTATTTTATTCATGGAATGCCTTTCATGTCGCTATCCCAATTGTTTCATTGACTTGTTTATTTCATTCTATTTGGGAGACAACAAATTGAACCCTATTTTGCATTATTGAAGAATTATGAATTATGTTGGATGATGACGATAATCCTGTCTGACATGTAGAGTTCAGTTCTATGGCAACAGTTCTATGGCAATCTCTGATAGATGAGAGGTGCCTGAGGATGAGGGGTATGAGAGATGAGGGGCCTGAGAGATCTCCAATAGGTGGCATTATAGAGACGAGCCTGAGAGATGAGGTCTCCAGTAGGTGGCGGTATAGAGAGGGGCCTGAGGGATGAGGTCTGCAGCTGTACCCCTCTCAAGAAGAGGGGGGTTAAGGGTTACACTTTGGTGTGTTTGGTGTCGGTTGGTGATTTCGCTACTCCTGCCGAAGTAGAAGAACACAATTTGAAGAAAATTGGGTGACCTAGATTTTGTTCAGGTAAGAGTCGGTTGCCTCGACTCTTGTGAAACTATTTCTTTAAAACTGTGGGGAAAGTTCTCTACTAGGTACAAATTAGCTAGAGTAGGTAATTGTAACACACTAGTAGTGACACTATTGGATACAAGCGAGCGTACTCATCGTGGGGCATAAGTGCAATACACTTGCTTATAACCTGTTTACCATTTCCATTCGATACAAGCTTTGAAACAGGTAACGTTACAGTACATTCTTGACGATTTTGAGTTGTCCTACACAATTATGTCAATGAAGAGAGAGAGAAAGGCGTGTGTCTTTTCTGAAGATGATGCATGTTAAGTTATGTATTGGTCATGAATGGGACAGAAATAAGATTTTCGAGCTCGACATTCTAAACTTTGCAATGCATGGTAAGAAATTGTCAGCTGCCATAACAGTAAGTTATCAGTTTCAAGTAAGGATATATTTTAAATACTTCTTTATACTTTTAATTCTAGCATATGAGGTGAAAACACCCATTGCAGAATTATGTGATCCTTCTTTTTCCCCAAACAAAGGTAATTGCTATATGGCTTGAAACCCATTGTATTTGGCCAGCTGGACCAACATGTATAGCTTGAGTTCTGTACAGTTACCAGACATAATGTCTGGCTGCATGTACCCATATGTCTGCATTGAGTTTGTTTTTGCAGGGGCTTTATGCCTTTGCATTAATATTGAAGTCTATGTCTGTCTATGGAAACCACAGGCAACATGTTTAAAAGTTGTCCATGTTGCTGGAATGCAGTCTGGGCAGGGCTGAGTTGGCATACTGTTGTGTCGCTGGTACAGTCAGATAGTGGAGGTATAGTAACACTGGGTAAAAGTAACACCTTGGACAGCTGAAGTTTGAGTGTCCATTTATGTATAGTGAGCTGTGCTGCTTTAGTGCACAAACACACATTCAAGACAGGCCCTCCTTCTAATCAATACCATGGGAGTCTAATGATGGTGGTAGGAGTTCTGCAAAGAACTCCTGTGTTCTCTGAGTGTGTGTTGACTAGAGTGATGCTGCTCTGTCCGCTCCTGGACAGTTAATCTTCCCAGCAGCCATCATCGTGACGCATACCGTGCCATCTTTCTTCCTCTCTGTCGCCTTTCCCTTCCCAAAACCCTAATTGTGACTATGTCGGTGTTTTTCACGCTTCATTTGGGAATCACAGCCGGAAAACAACCGTGCATTTCACTTGTTCTCCCCCTTACTCTGTCACTTATTCACTAACCTCACGTGTCCCCAGTGCTCTCCCCATCTCCATTCAGAGAACCGTTTGGTGTAGTGCTAGGCTATGCTGCCACTCAGTCCTTCCTCTCACCACCTGTAGTTTTCTGGGTCAGAGAATAACATGCCATTTGTCTTTCATCAGGAATGGTCTTCGAAGCCAACATCCCATTTGCTCACACGCGTAATGAGATTTTTGTAGTGTGGTGGCTTTTGATCACTGTAAATCTGGAAAATAATGAATCTGCTTGATGAAGAAATCCCTTGCCAACCATATTCCCCCATACACCTCTCTCCTGTGGAACATAGATCCAGGTCTGCAATGACATAGGTACCTATGTTATATTAGTACAAAGACAATGAGGCTACAGACAGTGGCTGCAATACTGCTCCTGATCCTCATTATTTTCCATTGGAGAGAATTACACATTGTGTGGTTTCTGCTTTTGTCTTAGTATTGCTCTGTTTTTTTTTTATCTCTGTTTCTGCCTGCCAGCAGGAGTGAATATGCACAGACATGCAAACTGCCTTTGGGTGTCTGTTAAATATTTGTCACTTTTGAAACTCTTAGCTGGTGCTTTATGCCACCCTTTAATGCGTATCTTACTGAGCAGTATAGGTGATTAATTCCAGATTGTTGTGTTTAATCTACACGTTATAACACAGCAAATATATGTTAGAGGCCTACAATGGGTGTATTTAATCCCTCTTAGATATTTCATTTGCTTAGTAACTYTTTCACATGTCTCCATTATTCCCTTTGTCTCATCTCTGTTTGGGAGTAAGTGCCAGGGAAGCACAATAGTCCCTGTCTGGCTCTGACAATAGCCACAATGAATGGGACTGAGGGAAGAAGGGAGATGATGCTACATTCTAATCTAGATAAAGAGAGAAATAGGGGAACATAGGGGGATATTCTTCTTAGCAAACCATTTGTTATGTGTCATATATGAAAGACCATTTATTTTGTCTTTGTATACGTCAAAGGAGCCATGGGGACCTTCCAAACTCAGACGGCCACTTTTCAGCAGGTGTTGGCTCCTATTGTAGTGCAACACTTAAGACAATTGTAGCCATATTTATTATTTTATCGGCTAAAAGAATTGTAATTATTATGAATGCTGGGCACAGTATGAATTATGTGACRACTCCAACATGCCATTTTATTTGAGTTCAGGGCAATATACAGTGGGGCAAAAAAGTATTTAGTCAGCCACCAATTGTGCAAGTTCTCCCACTTAAAAAGATGAGAGAGGCCTGTAATTTTCATCATAGGTACACTTCAACAATGACAGACAAAATGAGAAAAAAAATCCAGAAAATCACATTGTAGGATTTTTAATGAATTTATTTGCAAATTATGGTGGAAAATAAGTATTTGGTCACCTACAAACAAGCAAGATTTCTGGCTCTCACAGACCTGTAACTTCTTCAGAGGCTCCTCTGTCCTCTACTCGTTACCTGTATTAATGGCACCTGTTTGAACTTGTTATCAGTATAAAAGACACCTGTCCACAACCTCAAACCTGTCTCTTATACACATCTAGATGTGTATAAGAGACAGGCAATGGGGCTCCACGCAAGATCTCACCCCGTGGGGTCAAAATGATCACAAGAACGGTGAGCAAAAATCCCAGAACCACACGGGGGGACCTAGTGAATGACCTGCAGAGAGCTGGGACCAAAGTAACAAAGCCTACCATCAGTAACACACTACGCCACCAGGGACTCAAATCCTGCAGTGCCAGACGTGTCCCCCTGCTTAAGCCAGTACATGTCCAGGCCTGTCTGAAGTTTGCTAGAGAGCATTTTGATGATCCAGAAGAAGTTTGGGAGAATGTCATATGGTCAGATGAAACCAAAATATAACTTTTTGGTAAAAACTCAACTCGTCGTGTTTGGAGGACAAAGAATGCTGAGTTGCATCCAAAGAACACCATACCTACTGTGAAGCATGGGGGTGGAAACATCATGCTTTGGGGCTGTTTTTCTGCAAAGGGACCAGGACGACTGATCCGTGTAAAGGAAAGAATGAATGGGGCCATGTATCGTGAGATTTTGAGTGAAAACCTCCTTCCATCAGCAAGGGCATTGAAGATGAAACGTGGCTGGGTCTTTCAGCATGACAATGATCCCAAACACACCGCCCGGGCAACGAAGGAGTGGCTTCGTAAGAAGCATTTCAAGGTCCTGGAGTGGCCTAGCCAGTCTCCAGATCTCAACCCCATAGAAAATCTTTGGAGGGAGTTGAAAGTCCGTGTTGCCCAGCAACAGCCCCAAAACATCACTGCTCTAGAGGAGATCTGCATGGAGGAATGGGCCAAAATACCAGCAACAGTGTGTGAAAACCTTGTGAAGACTTACAGAAAACGTTTGACCTCTGTCATTGCCAACAAAGGGTATATAACAAAGTATTGAGATAAACTTTTGTTATTGACCAAATACTTATTTTCCACCATAATTTGCAAATAAATTCATTAAAAATCCTACAATGTGATTTTCTGGATTTTTTTCTTCTCATTTTGTCTGTCATAGTTGAAGTGTACCTATGATGAAAATTACAGGCCTCTCTCATCTTTTTAAGTGGGAGAACTTGCACAATTGGTGGCTGACTAAATACTTTTTTGCCCCACTGTATTCTGGCTAGATATTGTGCATTTGGAGAGGTCCTAGAACTTTCAAAGAACTTGAAGAACAAGTAATGAGAAAAAGAATGATGGATCTCTGGTAATTATTTTCTCCAGGGGAGCGAACTGGGACATGGTTGGCCTGGTTCAAAGACTGAAGGAGAGGGACACCCTTTATCCCCTTCACTTTTGAAAGAAGGGGAGAGAAAGTGGGTGAGAGGTTGAGGGGTATAGGGGAGGGGGATTTATTTGGTGAAGTGAATTCCATGTGCATAAGCAGAGAAAGTGGAACTGTGGGCAAACTCATAGTTTGGAAGGACATACAAGATTTTAGAAGACAGGAGGGTGTGAGAATGAAATGTTTTCGTAGATGTACGTTTGTTTCACGTTTGTTTTGGTTAACATAGTGTCCATGTTTCTTTCTCATACTCTGGTTTGGTTATGAGCAATTACAGACTGGCAGGGAAACATGAGGGTGGACCTACAGGCCATCACGCTGTCCCTCCCATCTCGCCACCAAACTGTTACTGTATGCATCTACTCTCCCCCTCACTCGCTCTCTCTTTATTCTCTCCTCTCTCTAGCTCCATCTATGTTGGTAGAAACAGCATTGACTAAGAGTAACCTAAGCGCATGTTTCTGGTTAGCCAATCATGATTACTTCCGAGTCCCTCTCCCCTTTACTCCCCAGCCCATTAATTCTCTCCTCAGTCCCCTTGTCTGTCTGCTGAGCCGGAGGGCCAGTGTGCTTCGGCTGGGCTTTTTAAAAACAGTGGATGTTGCATTATTTAGTTTTGGTCACCAAGTTTGTTTGTAATTTTGCTTTATTCATTTTGGGCTGTATATAATCTGTCAGCCTCATTCCTAATTGTTCCATAAACATTGACACCCCCCCCCCAGCCCCTCTTATCCCTGAAACTGACATGTTCAGTCGTGGCCAAAGGTTTTGAGAATGACACAAATATGAATTTTCACAAAGTCTGCTGCCTCAGTTTGTATGATGGCAATTTGCATATACTCCAGAATGTTATGAAGAGTGATCAGAAGAATTGCAATTAATTGCAAAGTCCCTCTTCGCCATGCAAATGAACTGAATCCCCCCAAAACATTTCCACTGCATTTCAGCCCTGCCACAAAAGGACCAGCTGACATCATGTCAGTGATTGTCTCGTTACACAGGTGTGAGTGTTGACGAGGACAAGACTGGAGATCACTCTGTCATGCTAATTCAGTTCGAATAACAGACTGGAAGCTTCAAAAGGAGGGTGGTGCTTGGAATCATTGTTCTTCCTCTGTCAACCATATTTACCTGAAAGGAAACACATGCCGTCATCATTGCTTTGCACAAAAAGGGCTTCACAGGCAAGGATATTGCTGCCAGCAAGATTGCACCTAAATCAACCATTTATCGGATCATCAAGAACTTCAAGGAGAGCGGTTCAATTGTTGTGAAGAAGTCTTCAAGGCGCCCAAGAAAGTCCAGCAAGCGCCAGGACCGTCTCTTAAAGTTGATTCAGCTGCGGGATCGGGGCACCACCAGTACAGAGCTTGCTCAGGAATGGCAGCAGGCAGGTGTGAGTGCATCTGCACGCACAGTGAGGCGAAGACTTTTGGAGGATGGTCTGGTGTCAAGAAGGGCAGCAAAGAAGCCACTTCTCTCCAGGAAAACATCAGGGACAGACTGATATTCTGCAAAAAGTACAGGGATTGGACTGCTGAGGACTGGGGTAAAGTCATTTTCTCTGATGAATCCCCTTTGGGGCATCCGGAAAAAAGCTTGTCTGGAGAAGACAAGGTGAGCGCTACCATCAGTCCTGTGTCATGCCAACAGTAAAGCATCCCGAGACCATTCATGTGTGGGGCTGCTTCTCGGCCAAAGGAGTGGGCTCACTCACAATTTTGCCTAAGAACACAGCCATGAATAAAGAATGGTACCAACACATCCTCCGAGAGCAACTTCTCCCAACCATCCAGGAACAGTTTGGTGACGAACAATGCCTTTTCCAGCATGATGGAGGACCTTGCCATAAGGCAAAAGTGATAACTAAGTGGCCCGGGGAACAAAACATCGATATTTTGGGTCCATGGCCAGGAAACTCCCCAGTCCTTAATCCCATTGAGAACTTGTGGTCAATCCTCAAGAGGCAGGTGGACAAACAAAACCCCACAAATTCTGACAAACTCCAAGCATTGATTATGCAAGAATGGGCTGCCATCAGTCTGGATGTGGCCCAGAAGTTAATTGACAGCATGCCAGGGCGGATTGCAGAGGTATTGAAAAAGAAGGGTCAACACTGCAAATATTGACTCTTTGCATCAACTTCATGTAATTGTCAATGAAAGCCTTTGACACTTATGAAATGCTTGTAATTATACTTCACTATTCCATAGTAACATCTGACAAAAAATATCTAAAGACACTGAAGCAACAAACTTTGTGAAAATTAATATTTGTGTCATTCTCAAAACTTTTGGCCACGACTGTAGAATACTTTTGTATAAGGGAGATTAGCTCCTCTTTCTTGCATACAGCACATGCTTTATGTTCTGTCTTTAAATTACAATAGCACCTCTGTGGACGTCTTTTCACAAGTTTGTAGAGAATTCCTGGATGTAATTGCTTCCCCTTTCACTTTGACTCTCTCATTACATTTCTCTCTCATTCATTCAGGCAAATACACTCATTCTCTCTCTCTCTCTCTCTCTCTCTCTCTCTCTCTCTCTCTCTCTCTCTCTCTCTCTCTCTCTCAGCTATGCATTTTCAGGAGTGGTTACAATCCCTTCGTACCAGTGGGGGGGTTCGAGGACCTGTAAACAAAGACTTCTGGAGCCTTGTCCCCTTTCTCCCTTTGTCGTCCTCTTTCTCCTTCTCCTCCCTCTCTCTATCCCCGTCCTCTCTGCTGGGTATAGGTGCTCTGGCCTCCTTCACTGCATACTGGCTGGTGACTCGCCCTCGGCCCATGCGCCCCCCTTGTGATCTGAATGCCCAGTCTATCCCTGTACAGGTGAGAGTATTGTGTTCTGGAAGCTTCAAGGAGCAGATGAGTGTTAATAAGAGTAATATTTATTCAGAACAGTCATGTTTGTTTGTGTGAGTAATAGTAGTTGTATTTATCGCTGTATTTTGGTTTGTAGTTATACTACTACATTAACGTTGATTATATTAAAGAGCTGAAGAGGGAGAGTTTTATGAAGTCTGTGTATTGCAGGGAGAGCCCAATTGGAGGCGTTCAGCTTTGCTCAAGGACGATGTCCTGTTGGAGTTCTACTATGKTGACATCAGGACAGCCTATGACATGTTCCAGAGAGGACTGAGAGTGGCAGGTGAGCTGGCCGGACACAGTGGACTAATGAGCTAGTTAGGAGCACTGACAACTTACCAGACATGCCAGAGTGTACCTGACTAGACTGTGTTGATGCACAGGGGATGGCCCATGCCTTGGCTTCAGGAAACCTGGGGAGCCTTACCAGTGGATCTCCTACACTGAGGTCTGTGGAGTGTGGATCTTTGGTCTTTGATTGTTATTACCAAGTAATTACATTATACGGTATGCTCAAGCTCTATTCATTGATTTGAATTATTGTTGCTGTCTGATTGTCCTGTTTTAGGTGGCTGAACAGGCACAGGTGCTGGGCTCTGGGCTTTTGGGCAAAGGCTGCCAACCAAAACCTGAGCAGTTAGTTGGAATATTTMCCCAGAACAGGCCAGAGGTACAGAAGGCTACACATTCCTTCCCTGCTATTCTACGTAGTGAGATGCCATGATGTTTAATCCTAAGATTTCCCTGTCTGTTAGAGCACTGTCCTTGTAGAGACACCACTAACATAGTGACCAAGCATCAGTTAGGAAGGAGTCTGGGCTCTGTCTTTCTAATAGTGTTGCTCTGTCTCCCTCTGTTGGTGGCAGTGGATCATTTCAGAGCTGGCCTGCTACACCTTCTCTATGGCTGTGGTGCCCCTGTATGACACACTTGGAGAGGAGGCCATGGTGCATATCCTCAACCTGGGTAAGGCTGGAATACTCTGTTACAACATACTGTAATATATATGTATAGTACCAGTCAAAAGTTGACACACCTACTCATTCCAGGGTTTTTCTTTATTTTTACTATTTTCTACATTGTAGAATAATAGTGAATACATCAAAGCTATTAAATAACACATCTGGAAGGATGTAGTAACCAAAAAAAAGTGTTAAACAAATCAAAATATGTTTTATATTTGAGACTTCAAAGTAGCCCCCCTTTGCCTTGATGACAACTTTGCACACTCTTGGCATTCTCTCAACCAGCTTCATGAGGTAGTCACCTGGAATGCATTTCAAGTAACAGGTGTTCCTTGTTAAAAGTTAATTTGTGGAATTTCTTTCCTTAATGCGTTTGAGGTCAGTCAATCCGTAAAATGTAACGAACTTTGAAAGTTTCTTCAAGTGCAGTCGCAAAAACCATCAAGCGCTATGATGAAACTGGCTCTCATGAGGACCGCCACAGGAAAGGAAGACCCAGAGTTACCTCTGCTGCAGAGGATTAGAGTTACCAGCCTCAMAAATCGGCAATTAACTGCACCTCAGATTGCAGCCCAAATAAATGCTTCACAGAGTTCAAGTAACAGACACATCTCAACATCAACTGTTCAGAGGAGACTGCGTGAATCAGGCTTTTCTGGTTGAATTGCTGCAAAGAAACCACTACTAAAGACACCAATAAGAAGAAGACTTGCTTGGGCCAAGAAACACGAGAAATGGACATTAGACCGGTGGAAATCTGTCCTTTTGGTCTGATGAGTCCAAATTTGAGATTTTCAGATCCAACCACCGTGTCTTTTTGAGACGCAGAGTAGGTGAACAGATGATCTCRGCATGTGTGGATCCCCTCGTGAAGCATGGAGGAGTTGGTGTGGGGGTGCTTTGCTGTTGCCCCTGTCTGTGATTTATTTCGAATTCAAGGCACACATAACCAGTATGGCTACCACAGCATTCTGCAGCAATATGCCATCCCATCTAGTTTGCACTTAGTGGGACTACCATTTGTTTTTCAACAGGACAATAACCCAACACACCTCAAGGCTGTGTAAGGGATATTTGACCAAGAAGGAGAGTGATGGAGTGCTGCATCAGGTGACCTGGCCTCCACAATCACCAAACCTCAACTAAATTGAGATGCATTGGGATGAGTAGGACCGCAGATTGAAGGAAAAGCAGCCAACAAGTGCTCAGCATATGTGGGAACTCCTTCAAGACTGTTGGAAAAGCATTCCAGGTGAAGCTGGTTGAGAGAATGCCGAGTTTGTGCATCAAGGCAAAGGGTGGATACTTTGAAGAATCTCAAATATAAAATATATTTAGATTTGTTTAAACACTTTTTTTGGTTACTCCATCATTCCATATGTTGTTTATAGTTTTGATGTCGTCACTATTATTCTACAATGTAGAAAATAGTAAAAGTAAACAAAAACCCTGGAATGAGTAAGTGTGGCCAAACTTTTGACTCGTACTATGTATGTAATATACAGTTGAAGTCGGAAGTTTACATACACTTAGGTTGGAGTCATTAAACTCGTTTTAAACCACTCCAAAATTTCTTGTTAACAAACTGTATTTTTGCAAGTTGGTTAGGACATCTACTTTGTGCATGAACACAAGTCATTTTTCCAACAATTGTTTACAGACAGATTATTTCCCTTATTCACTATCACAATTCCAGTGGGTCAGAAGTTTACATACACTAAGTTGACTGTGCCTTTAAACAGCTCGGAAAATTTCCAGAAAAATTATGTCATGGCTTTAGAGCTTCAGATAGGCTAATTGACATTTGAATGGCAGCAGGCAGGTGTGAGTGCCATTGAACCATTTGAGTCAAATGGAGGTGTACCTGTGGATATATTTCAAGGTCTACCTTCAAACTCAGTGCCTCTTTGCTTGACATCATGAGAAAAGAAAAAAAAATCAGCCAAGACCTCAGAAAGGAAATTGGAGACGTCCACAAGTCTGGTTGATCCTTGGAGCAATTTCCAAACGCCTGAAGGTACCACGTTCATCCTGTACAAACAGTAGTACGCAAGTATAAACACCATGCAGCCGTCATACCGCTCAGGAAGGAGACGCGTTCTGTCTCCTAGAGATGAACGTACTTTGGTGCGAAAAGTGCAAATCAATCCCAGAACAACAGCAAAGGACCTTGTGAAGATGCTGGAGGAAACGGGTACAAAGGTATCTTATATCCACAGTAAAACGAGTCCTATATAGACAGAACCTGAAAAGCCCCTCAGGAAGGAAGAAGCCACTGCTCCAAAACTGCCATAAAAAAGCCAGACTACGGTTTGCAGCTGCACATGGGATAAAGATTCGTACTTTTTGGAGAAATGTCCTCTGGTCTGATGAACAAAAATATAACTGTTTGGCCATAATGACCATCGTTATGTTTGGAGGAAAAAGAGGGAGGATTGCAAGCCGAAGAACACCATCCCAACCGTGAAGCACGGGGGTGGCAGCATCATGTTGTGGGGGTGCTTTGCTGCAGGAGGGACTGGTGCAGTTCACAAAATAGATGGCATCATGAGGGACGAAGATTATGTGGATATACTGAAGCAACATCTCAAGACATCAGTCAGGAAGTTAAAGCTTGGTCGCAAATGGGTCTTCCAAATGGACAATGACCCCAAGCATACTTCCAAAGTTGTGGCAAAATGGCTAAAGGACAACAAAGTCAATGTATTGGAGTGGCCATCACAAAGCCCTGACATCAATCCTATAGAACATTTGTGGGCAGAACTGAAAAAGTGTGTGCGAGCAAGGAGGCCTGCAAACCTGACTCAGTTACACCAGCTCTGTCAGGAGGAATGGGCCAAAATTCACCCAACTTATTGTGGGAAGCTTGTGGAAGGCTACCCAAAACGTTTAACCCAAGTTAAACAATTTAAAGGCAATGCTACCAAATACTAATTGAGTGAATGTAAACTTCTGACCCACTGTGAATATGAAATAAATAAAAACTGAAATAAATCATTCTCTACTATTATTCTGACATTTCACATCTTAAAAGAAAGTGGTGATCCTAACTGACCTAAGACTGGGAATTTTTACTATGACTAAACGTCAGGAATTGTGAAAAACTGAGTTTAAATGTATTTGGCTACGTTGTATATAAACTTCCGACTTCAAACTGTGTGTGTGTGTGTGTGTGTGTGTGTGTGTGTGTGTGTGTGTGTGTGTGTGTGTGTGTGTATATTTTATTTTTATTTTTTTTATAAAAAAATATTGGTCCACTCCTATACCACTGTCCTTTTACTCTTTATGTTCATTCTGTCTGTTTCACCTCCTAGCTGAGATCTCCCTGGTGATCTGTGACAAGGAGGAGAAGGCAGAGTCCCTTCTGGGGAATAAGGAGAAGGGTGTGACGCCTACTCTCTCCTGTCTGGTGCTCTTCAATCCCTGCAGTGATGCCATAGTGGAGAGGGGGAAGAACTGTGGAGTGGAGATTCTAGAACTCACACAGCTCATGGTGGGAGGAGGGTAGATGTATAAAATGTAAAGAGGATGAATTGATAGAATAGATGCCTGCTTCTTTGGTTGTGATACTGGATCAACATCACAAACAAAAGATCCCATCACACACCCTTTCGCCGGGGTTAGATTAGAAGTCACCTTGAGTACCACAGACATGACCGTGTGTGTGTGTGTGTGTATTGCAGGAACTTGGACGACAGAACCTCAGAGATCCTGCGGTGAGTTTTCCTCTGGTAAATGTCGATTAGGTCACAATTACAGTTTTTGCTGCTTCCCTACTGTTTTTGATCCTGTTGTCATTCATCCGTGTCTGTTTGTTGCAGCCACCCCAACCCCAGGACCTGGCAGTCGTGTGCTTCACCAGTGGAACCACAGGTACCATGTGTTTTTATAGATCTCTGTGTGAGTCCTCAAGTACCCCCACTACCCTGCATGTTAATCATATACTTAAGCATTTACCCACGCTACTAGGAATGTGCCCATGGGGGCCCACTGACAACCTCTCATTAAGTTATGAGATAAATTCCGGTGTTACACAGAGCCGTGCAGTGATGCCCTCCTCCAAACTAAACTGTGTTCTGTTTATTTGGCCAGGAAAGCCCAAGGGAGCCATGATCACCCACGGCAACATCGCCTCCAATTCCTCCTCTGTTATTAAGATCCTGGAGGTCTGTTCTGGCTCCCACCTCCGTCTTGAATTCAGAAGGAGTTTCATGGCTAGCTCCATTTTCTCTCTATTTGTCTCACTCCATCCCTCGTTCCATCTCTCTCACTGTTCTTCTCCCTGTAGTGTTTTAAGAGATGATACATGGGATGTTTAATAGCCCTTGTGAATGTGAAATAGTTTACCCATAATTGTCCTTGTAAAATATACATTGCTGTTGTAAAATCTAGATTGCATATTTTAATTGGTTGTATGTCATCTCTATTATCCACTGTGTAACTTTTTTTAATGCGAAATTATTTCCCTCCAATACAGGGGTCATTTGTAATTCAGCAAGAGGACGTGTCCATATCTTACCTGCCTCTTGCCCACATGTTTGAGAGGATGATTCAGGTAGCTCAATCTCTTATGATTACAATACTACTTTTCTATGTCTGTCTTGGTGACTAAACATGTCAGACAGTGCTCTAAATGCTCCTGTCTGCCTCAGGTGTCCATGCTATGTCATGGGGCCAGGGTAGGATTCTACCAGGGGGATATCTCCCTGCTCATGGACGATATTAAGACTCTGAAACCCACCTTCTTCCCAGTGGTGCCTCGCCTACTCAACCGCATCTACGACAAGGTCAGCAGATGAGTGCAAATCCTATGATACTGTACCAACCATACCAATTGTATTTGTTTATGTAGCCTTACTTCTAATTTTTTATATGTTCTCTTCTGTGTGCATGCATGTCTGTGTGTAGATCTTAGGCTCRGTGACGTCCCCATTACGCCGGGCAGTGCTGCACTATGCAGTGAGGAGGAAGCAGGCTGAGCTCAGCAGTGGGGTGGTACGTAACAACAGTCTGTGGGACTGGCTGGTGTTCAACAGGATTCAGGTACGTCACTGAACACATACYGTGCATTCTGAAAGTATTCAGACCCCTTCCCTTTTTCCACATTTTGGTATGTTACAGCCTTATTCTAAAATTAATTAAATATGTTTTTTCTCATCAATCTACACACAATACCCCATAATGACAGAGGTTTTTAGAKATTTTTGTAKATTTTTGAAATTTAAGTATTCAGACCCTTTGCTATGAGACTCAGAATTTGAGCTCAGGTGCATCCTGTTTCCATTGATCATCCTTGAGATGTTTCTACAACTTAATTGGAGTCCACCTGTGGTAAATTCAATTGATTGGACACACACCTGTCTATATAATGTCCCACAGTTGACAGTGCATGTCAGAGCAAAAACCAAGCCATGAGGTCGAAGGAGTTGTCCATAGAGCTCCGAGACAGGATTGTGTCGAGGCACAGATCTGGGGAAGGGTACCAAAACATTTCTGCAGTATTGAAGGTCCCCAAGAACACAGTGGCCTCCATCATTCTTAAATGGAAGAAGTTTGGAGCCACCAATACTCTTACTAGAGCTGGCCACCCGGCCAAATTTAGCAATCGGGGGAAAAGGGCCTGACCAAGAACCCGATGATCACTCTGACAGAGCAGAGTTCCTCTGTGGAGATGGAAGAACCTTCCAGAAGGACAGCCATCTCTGCAGCACTCCACCACTGTGGAGATGGAAGAACCTTCCAGAAGGACAACCATCTCTGCAGCACTCCAACAATCAGGTCTTTATGGTAGTGGCAGCATCATGCTGTGGGGTTGTTTTTCAGGGACTGGGAGACTAGTCAGGATCAAGAAAAAGATGAACGGAGCAAAGTACAGAGAGTCTTGATGAAAACCTGCTCCAGAGCGTTAGGTCCTCAGACTGGGGTGAAGGTTCACCTTCCAACAGGACAACGACCCTAAGCACACAAGCAAGACAACGCAGGAGTGGCTTCAGGACAAGTTTCTGAATGTCCTTGAGTGGCCCAGCCAGAGCCCGGACTTGAACCCGATCTAACATCTCTGGAGAGACCTGAAAATAGCTGTGCAATGACGCTCCCCATCCAACGTGACAGAGCTTGAGAGGATCTGCAGAGAAGAATGGGAGAAACTCCCCAAATACAGTTGTGCCAAGATTGTAGCGTCCATACCCAAGAAGACTTGATATTGTAATCGCTGCCAAAGGTGCCTCAACAAAGTTGAGGCGGCAGGTTAGAGCATTGGACTAGTAACCGAAAGGTTGCAAGATCGAATCCCCGAGCTGACAAGGTAAAAATCTGTCATTCTGCCCCTGAACAAGGCAGTTAACCCACTGTTCCTAGGCCGCCATTGAAAATAAGAATTTGTTCTTAACTGACTTGCCTAGTTAAATAAATAAAAATGTACTGAGTAAAGGGTCTGAATACTTATGTAAAAATGTTTTACGTTTTTTTTTATTTTATATATTTGCAAAAATGTCTAAACATGTTTTTGCTTTGTTATTATGGGGTATTGTGTATAGATTTGAGGGAAAAATCTATTTAATACATTTTAGAATAAGGCTGTAGGGTAACAAAATGTGGAAAAAGTCAAGGGGTCTGAATACTTTCTGAATGCACTGTTAAGTCTCCCTTTTCAGAAAACTGTATTTGTTAGATGTAATTGGATTCTCGTTGTTTCTTTTGTGTTTCAGGCTAATTTAGGAGGTAATCTGAGGTTCATCCTGACCGCCTCTGCGCCCATCGCCCCCACCGTGCTCTCCTTCCTCAGGGCCACCCTCGGCTGTCTGGTGAGAATGCCTGCCTGGAGCTCAGACTAAATGTGTGGGTTTATTTTAGATGGGAGTGTGAGGTTTAGTGATGTGGAATGTGCCTGCTGCTCTGTGCAGATCTTCGAGGGCTACGGGCAGACTGAATGCACAGCAGGCTGCACCTTCTCCATGCCAGGTGACTGGAGTGCAGGTAAGGTGCTGACTCTCTGACTATGACTATGGGAAACTATGTACTTCATATCTGGAGACAACTAGTCACTGATCCCAGTAGCTGCGTGTTGGTTATACTCTGGTACTGTGTGTGTGTGTCTCAGGCCATGTTGGTGCTCCATTGCCCTGTGCCATGGTGAAGTTGATTGACATTCCTGATATGAACTATTATGCSAAGAACGGAGAAGGAGAGGTGAGTTGGTAACAAAGCATCATGGTATTACCGTGTTATTGTACAACATACCCAGCAAAAATGTATCCCTCTGGCTGTTGTGTATCATATGCTGTTCCTATATTAACACTGTTCCTACCTTTCTGCTGAGTTAGATCTGTATCCGTGGCCACAGTGTGTTCCGGGGATACCTGAAAGATGAGGAGAAAACAACAGAAGCCCTGGACAGTGATGGCTGGCTGCACAGTGGAGACGTGGGCCAGTGGCTACCGGTGAGCTGGGTTACAATAGAGGACAATGATCAGTAGATACTCCAGTCAGTCAAGTCATATAGACTTTTATGTGAATGTGTGTCGGTATGTTTTCCTGTTAGAATGGGACACTTCGCATCATCGACAGGAAGAAGCACATCTTCAAGCTGTCCCAGGGAGAGTACATTGCCCCTGAGAAGATTGAGAATGTCTACATGCGTTGTGTCCCTGTGCTACAGGTCTTTGTGCACGGAGACAGCCTACAGGTATTTGTGATATTCTGGTACTCACTGTCAGAGAATAGTCCCTTTTCTAAGACAGTCATTCTCACTAACACTGTTTTATGTTCTGTTTCCAGTCTCACCTGATCGGTATTGTTGTGCCAGACCCAGAAGTGTTCATTGACTGGGTTAAGGAGAGGGGAATCTTTGGATCCTATGAGGAACTCTGCCAGAATCCAGTATGTGACATCACCCTGGTTCACTCAATAGGCCATCTGCGCCTTTACAATGTTTGCTGTTGTTGGATTGTATCAACTCCGAAGGTACTGATTGAAATCTTCTCTCACTACAGGATGTGAAGAAAGAAGTGTTAGAAGACATGACAGCCGTGGGGAAGGAAGCTGGGCTGAAGTCATTTGAGCAGGTGAGGAATCTTCAACATGAATACAGGCATACATTGACTTCATATTTGTAACAAATGTGCCATGGTATATGAAGACATAAAACATGGTGTAACAGGAAACTGAAAACAACATAAAGACATGAGTCTGATCGTTTTGCCATCTCTTTCCTCACTGTCAGGTGAAGGATCTGCACCTGCATCCAGAGATGTTCAGTGTTAGCAACGGTCTCCTCACCCCCACTCTGAAGACCAGACGAGTGGACATCCACAGGGTCTTCCAGGAACAGATCACAAACATGTATAGCACAACAGCCATCTAGAAGAACTCTATCCACTGTAACATGCTCACACACTCCAATGACATTTACAGTTGAAGTCGGAAGTTTACATACACTTAGGTTGGAGTCATTAAAACTCGTTTTTCAACCACTCCACAAATGTCTTGTTAACAAACTATAGTTTTGGCAAGTCGGTTAGGGCATKTAAGTAATTTTCCAACAATTGTTTACAGACAGATTATTTCACTTATAATTCATTGTATCACAATTCCAGTTGGTCAGAAGTTTACATACACTAAGTTGACTGTGCCTTTAAACAGCTTGGAAAATTCCAGAAAATTATGTCATGACTTTAGAAGCTTCTGATAGGCTAATTGACATCATTTGAGTCAATTGGAGGTGTACCTGTGGATGTATTTCAAGGCCTACCTTCAAACTCTGTGCCTCTTTTGACATGGGAAAATCAAAAGAAATCAGCCAAGACCTCAGAATATTTTTTTAAACCTCCACAAGTCTGGTTGATCCTTGGGAGCAATTTCCAAARGCCTGAAGGTACCACGTTCATCTGTACAAACAATAGTACGCAAGTATAAACACCATGGGACCATGCAGCCGTCATACCGCTCAGGAAGGATACGCATTCTGTCTACTAGAGATGAGCGTACTTTGGTTCAAAAAGTGCAAATCAATCCCAGAACAACAGCAAAGGACCTTGTGAAGATGCTGGAGGAAACAGTTACAAAGGTATCTATATCCACAGTAAAACGAGTCCTATATAGACATAACCCGAAAGGCCGCTCAGGAAGGAAGAAGCTACTGCTCCAAAACCGCCATAAAAAAGCCAGACTACGGTTTGCAACTGCACATGGGGACAAAGATCGTACTTTTTGGAGAAATGTCCTCTGGTCTGATGAAACAAAAATATAACTGTTTGGCCATAATGACCATTGTTATGTTTGGAGGAAAAAGGGGGAGGCTTGCAAGCCGAAGAACACCATCCCAACCGTGAAGCACGGGGGTGGCAGCATCATGTTGTGGGGGTGCTTTGCTGCAGGAGGGACTGGTGCAGTTCACAAAATAGATGGCATCATGAGGGAGGAAAATTATGTGGATATATTGAAACATCTCAAGACATCAGTCAGTAAGTTAAAGCTTGGTTGCAAATGGGTCTTCCAAATGGACAATGACCCCAAGCATACTTCCAAAGTTGTGGCAAAATGGCTTAAGGACAACAAAGTCAAGGTATTGGAGTGGCCATCACAAAGCCCTGACCTCAATCCCATAGAGAATTTGTGGGCAGAACTGAAAAAGCGTGTGCGAGCAAGGAGGCCTCCAAACCTGACTCAGTTACATCAGCTCTGTCAGCAGGAATGGGCCAAAATTCACCCAACTTATTGTGGGAAGCTTGTGGAAGGCTACCCAAAATGTTTGAACAAGTTAAACAATTTAAAGGCAATGCTACCAAATACTAATTGAGTGTATGTAAACTTCTGACCCACTGGGAATGTGAAGTAAATCATTCTCTCTACTATTATTCTGACATTTCACATTKTTAAAACAAAGTGGTGATCCTAACTGACCTAAGACAGGGAATGTTTACTAGGATTAAATGTCAGGAATTGTGAAACTGAGTTTAAATGTATTTGGCCAAAGTGTATGTAAACTTCCGACTTCAACTGTACATGAACTGTCTCTGTGTTTTCTGTAACTGGACAAAGATATGCAGTTTGTTGTATCTCACTATAGTACTAAAAACTGAGCATGTAGCCAAGCCAATAGAGGTTATTCCTACAGTACACCGCTCAATACTATCAAACACAATTGGTACGGTTTTCAGGGGATTCCATACTTTTTAGATTTTTGTACATACATCAGTATGTCAAATGTATTTTCATTGTTTGCATATCATAGACAGTAGGAACAACAACATTAAATGGGACCAAACAATTTTTTTCCTTGCAGAAAACCTGGCCATATAATTATTTTTTTAAGTGGTAGAGAAAGTGGGTAAGTAGACATTAGGTGAGCCTGATATTGCCCCCCTGGACCACATTTCCATCCTTCTTACCAATACGTAGCATCTAAACCTCGGGAAAGCTGTTTCTTACAGTGCAAATTAATTAATATTCACGTGTGTATTCTCTGATTCTAGAGATGATTTAGTGTTCTCAGTGAAGCTGTGACTGAGATACAGTATCTTTGAACAAGATATCTGCAGTAAATCATTCCCATTTACTGACCACTGTCCTTTCTCCAAAGTTATATAAGGGATTCAACTGAAACATTACCCTTAAAGACATGCTCCAGAACTTTTTTTAAACCTCCCGCTTTGGGCTGGGTGTGTCAATGTGTAGTTCATACATTCATAAGCTACGAGCAGAATTACCATCTTCTCAATTAGCCACTACATCCTTAGTTTGAAAGGGATTGTGCTGTGTCATTTTCCCCCACATGGGCCAGCCCCTAGCAATTCAAGATGTAGCCAATGAGCTTCGACCCCTCGCTATTTGGGTGACCGCTAGAAAGGTGCATACACAGTAGAGCCCGAGAAAGCGCAATGACGTGGTGCACATATGGCATAAAACAATTTCGGGGACTATTTTTAAAACTACTGGCAAGAAATTATACAAAAGTACTGGAGAATCTCTAATATAATTTATGCAGTTGCCATTAAATAGTGAATTTGTAAATGGGAAGTACATTTTAAACTGAATATTGATGAAATATGTTCACTGGGCACTATTTTGACTAATTCCCAACAATGTAGAAATATTATTGTATGTTCCTTAATAAAGAAACTGATGATTATCGTCAGTCAATTTCATTTAGTTGAAATGTATGACAAGGCAGATCACTGAAGGAGACTCTTCTTACATCCATTTATTGCATGGTTGTTCATAGAAAATGACAATGGAAAAAGCTTCACTGAAAACTGTCTAAACAGGATGGTAAGTAATAGAGCTAAAATAAAACAGCTTAATAAAAACCATTAACATTAAAGAAACAGATTACAAGTCATGTTTCTCACTCAATAATAATGGTAATTAAATTGAACTAGAACTATGTTTTGGATAAGCTAAAAAAAATTATAATACACATTTAGTCAAGAATGCATTTTGTACATAGCTGTCCACAAATAAAAGGCACATTCATTGCATTGTTCATAGAAAAAGAGTCAATTTGTCATGTTTTGAGGGAATTCTAAGGAACAATTTCATCCTCAATCAGAAGCATTTTTCATTAATAAATATGCAACAAAGGTGGGTATAATAGTTAGGTGATGTACTTAAATCATATGCCATGACCTCACCTTAGGCAATAACTGATAGACATTAGGAATATTTACTGGAGAGTTTAAATCAATAATTAATCTGTTTGCACAAATTAAACTGAGGACAAACAATGGAACAAAGAACCACTTCGATAACGGTCAAATGAAGGAAAGCTATGGGAACAATGAACAGTAAGTGTCACTAGAGGGAGCAAGAGCGTTGCTTTTGGAAGGCAAGTACTCTAGCTTGACTTGTAAACCTACTGTACGTGAAGAAGAACAAGAGAAGGGTATAAGGACTCAGTCTAAGACTGTCAGATTCTCCTTTTCAGAAGTAGGGGACGATTAGGGAACAGACAAAAACATTTTGACACCTTTTATACAGCCACCATCAGAGGTCTGAAGATGAAAGAGTTTGACATATATCAATAGCTGGGAAGCTGGAGTGGCTAGTGTTAAATACTACTTTCAATATATATATTTTTTTACCCCAACAAATAAGCTTCCGGTCCACAATGCACAGGCTAGATCACTGTGCATAAACACTGAGGGAGGGAGAAATACAGAGATTCAAATTAATGTAGCTTTCTGACCTACACTTCATCCTCTAGTCCGATAACATTTAAATACTAGTGTTCAATACAGTACTACCAATTTGTTACAATAAATTCCATATTGGTACGTACCTTGATTTGGAAAAGATTACAAAACTCAAAATGATCATAAACGAGTATGCAGCTTTGAAAAGAAAGTGTGATCCACGGATATCCTATACATCTATAGTTCTATGTGTAATTCTACGGTGTGACCCACAAATGAGTTCTTAGAACGGTTTCATTCCATCATTTAAAAAATATATACATATTGGCTTATGATAATAGCACTTGGCTGATGGCTTGGTGGCAGTTAAAATGCTTTGAGTTGCTATCAGTGTTTCTTTAGATGTGAGGAAAGGGTCAGATGAGAGATGTGAGAGAGGTGGGAAGATGAGTGCAAGAAACCAGTTGATGATTAGGATATGACCAAAGCTGTCCATTTGCACATTGAGAAGGATCCTGAAGAGCAATCCATTCACTGAGGTTTGAAAGGAGTCAAGGCCAGAGCTATAGAGCGAGCCCTTCCCCTCCTTGGTGTTCTCACCCCCTCTCAGTCATCAGCGACAATGGACAGAGCACGCAGCTCACTCAGCTTYGCTTCATTCTCCCTCTCACTCTGCTCATCAGTCAGCCCTGCCTGGTCCATCTGATCCGTCAACTCACTGAAAATATTGTGCATCTCCGTGAAGTACACCACCTGAAAGAGAGAAGGAAAGAGAATGGTGAATTTACTGAGGTGGAAAACTTTAAGACGATGAGGGTCTTACGGAAAGAGAGCAGTTAAAGTTCAAATCAGAACCCTGCCCAGTCCACCCCCACAATCTAGCCACAGTTTACTTACAACATGCAGAGGCTCATGGTCCTATAGCCCTTCACCTCCACTAATGAGAAGCCATTCAGAAGTAAAGGAGCGAGCCCGTAGAAATCAAACAACTAAAACAAAGCCCAAACCCCAGCTCTTCAGTGGGTAGTGACCCTGCCTTTTCTCTTCCAATCTGAACATGAGATAGAGAGTGTTCGCTGAAAGCTTTCTTGACACATCCCACCCCTGCTTCTTCCCCCAGTTCATGAGTCAGGATCCCAGGAGAGATGCTTTGATGATTAATAGACTTTAATCACATTACAAGACTCCAGAAGAGTGGGCAGAGAATGAAAGTACTGGGAAATACAACCCCTTGAAACCCACACACATTTCAATATTTATTCATGCAGCGATGCATACGCTACAGTGCACTTTAGGGGACATTTCGGACTTATTTGTAAATGCACACGTGTGTTCTGCATAGAGGCTGGAATAAAAGAAGAGCTGCTGGCAGATCAAGGCATTGAAGAATAGAGAGACAGGCCATTTCAGATAGGAAAATGAAGATCTCTCTCTTGGGCAGGGAGAAGACGAAACCACATGCAACTATAAGAGATTTGTCACAGGATGCATGCTGGTAGAGAAATGATCATGTAGCCATTTTCAACTAATTACATTTGAACTGTGATTAACTATCCAAATGTCTATTCCACAGGACGTGTGCCAGCTTCAGTCCAGTTATATTAACAGAAGCTAGTTGGTATACCCAGTGACTAACCGGAAGAGGAACCCAGTTTGAAAAGCCTCTGTGTTTATACCGAACTCTGTCACCTAGACCACATGAGTGGGCCATGAGTATTGGGTTACCAGTGTATGTGGGGGCAAAGCGGATATTTTTCATTTAAAAAGTGGCTTGGTGAAAAAGCTATGGGATACATGTCAGTTATAATGTACACCAGATCACTGTGTCCGGTCTGGGGTGAACATCCTTTATGTCATCCGGTCTCTACAATTAGCCCAGTAATCATGTGCCATAAACTCCATGGACCACCTATGAAAAGGAGCCAATGGCCAAATTCATAATGGTTTATATTACCTCCTCTGACCTCAACTCTTTATTTCACTAACAAAATTTCAAAAACATACAGTACGTGAGAGAAAAGATTTGGCATCCAATAAGATCCCATCTCTATCAATCTGGTCTATCAATTGCCTCAGAAGTGCAATATAACTAAATCATTATGACAGTAGCGTGTCAAAAGAACACATTTCTTTCTGCTAGTACAAGCAGTACAGAACACCCTAACCAAGAACAACCACAGGGAATCCACACTCAGACAATGTCTCAATTATCCAGCATCCGTACAGGTGGACAGGCACATCCGATCACAGCAGAGCATTGCGTCCCATTCATAGCCGTTTCATGAAACTCCTGCTAGTGGTGCTAGAGCCTCAGAACAAAGGGAGGCATTGTGAGGGCGCCCTGGGAGCCATGGAGCAGGTCCGGGGGAGAGAAAAGAGGGGGAGTGGGAGTCCAGACCGTGCATGGGCTGCTGTGCTGACTGACCACCCAGGAGCGGCTGTGTTGGAGGAGTGGGTGTTTAGACCAGCCCAGCACTGGAGTCTGTCGCTCTGGCCCAACTGCACCCCCCCCCCCACCCCCGCCTCCATTCACAGTGATCTGGAGTTAGAGATGAGCTTTTGAATTTGAGTCATCAGCGCTTATCCTTCAGAGGGCCCTCATTACTGTTTCAAGTCATTCTTTGCAGATGACTGAGTACAGACCTGCACCAATGTCCATAGAGGACAGAGCACTGAAAAATGGACACTAACAGTGGGAAGGCCCAAAATCTTCACCCAATAATTTTATATCCACAACCTGTCTCTATTAAATCCTTATCTTATAGGGCATTGGGTCCATGTTTCTATAATCATCATTCTAGGGAGAGATAATGGCTCAGTGATGTCCAGTGTTACATTACAGAGCTACTATGGAGGAGATAATCCTGATCAGTTAACAAGATTACCAGAGACCTAATGGCAGCTGCCAAGTTTATTCAGACTGCCTCCAGTGACACCATCTCCTGAGCTGTGAAGATCAGGCTACGTTACTGTTACACAAGTCTGTCTTTACTCAGACAACCCAGGAGGGCTCCATTCACTTCCAGTCTTCCAGTAACAGTCATCACATACAAGCCTACGCCCTTGTTGTAATCTAACAGAAACACAGAGAAAGTAAAGAACTCTGTCACGGAAGACAGAACTATGGATAGATAGATAGATCAAAGATAGATCAAAGGGCGCAAATATCAACTTCCTTTGAACCCCCTCTGGGCTTGCCTGGTAGTATCAATGACAAAATGTTATTTGAGTCTGATAGGCAGCTGTCGGTCTGTCAGTGTGTTTGGGGGTGGGGTGCCAGCCTGGCCTAGTGACGTGGCCACTACTCAATCTGATTAGGCGTGTGCCAGTCTCTATCCCAAAAAGGAAATGACATGGCTGGGGTGGGGTGCGGGGGGTAGGCGTGGGCGACAGTTGCGGGTGCCCAGCTCAGCTGCTGGGCTGGTTAAAGCGAGACGGGCTCGCGGGTTAGAGGGGCTGGAGCCAGACAGATAGACGGACAGACCTGGGCCTCCTGGGCTAATCAGGGAGGCGTGGGGGGTTAATCACATTAAGACTAGGTGGAGGGAGACAGGGAGGATTACACTCTCTCTCTCCACTCCACTACCACTCTCTCTGCTGTTGGTCAACAGACAGCTGGGGGCAACACAACACTACAGATCAACAATATACTAAAATGACGAATAAAACCCATTGGAAACTTTTTGGCCTGGGATTGGACAGATGTGAACATGTTTTGTGTATCAACTGAATGCTCATACATACCTAGGCCTAATAATTCATAACTGTGCATGTATGTATGCATTACAAAGATGGCTCACGGGAGTTAAACTGGGTATGTGTGCACCCAGCCACACTATAGCTCACCTGTGCCCGGATGAGTGCCTCAAAGCTGGGCTGAAAGTAGTCGATGCGGCTGTGGTAGAACTTGGGCATCTCGTCCAGCAGCTGCTTGTTCTTGGCTTCAAAGTCCTCCCTGACTGGTCTCAGCTCCTCCCAGGGGCAAACAGAAGACAGGTCAACACTTCAACAAAACACACCTCATCATCACTATGGAGTCTCAACAATCACATTCCAGCTACGTTCTCAGGAATGTCATCTGTCAATAACCATGAAAAACAATAGGAGAATGAAAATGTGTTCTGACGCAGAACAATAGAGAAAAAAAGAAAAAGACTAATCACGACCACAAGTGAAGAGGAGTGGGTTATGTGGGAAGACTTGGCTGTGTGCAGACCACACCATCGCTGATCAGGATGTGTGATGTATTAGTACGTAGTCTATTGGTGGGCATAAAGAAATGATATCTCAACGAATATGTATGATTTAGAGTGCATGATGTGTGTGTATGTTGGTGGGGGGGGGGGGGGGTGTAACAGCATTACCTGTGAGCACTCATGTTTATCTTGAGAATCTACTCTGTGTGTCCGTCCTTAGTGAGTCTGTTAAAATGGTGTGGTAGTGTTTTGTCAAGATCATTTCTCTAAGAGCTGTGGGATTCAAAGACCAAGGAGATAGGGGGCCTGTTTAGGCTTTGTGTCCCTGACAATGCTTTTCTCAATGTGTGTGGGTGGGCAGCCATGTGAGGGTGTGAGCCCAGGCAGCGCTGCATTGATATCTGTGAATGTGTGTGCTACTGAAGAGGTCTCTGTGAGTGTGTCTACAATACTCAATTACGTGCCTGTATATGTGCAGCAGTGTCTTTTCTAAAGGCTATACTTGAGAGCCTGGTAGCTTGTGTGGGTGAACAGAGAGCACATGTACAGTATGCATTGCGCTCAACTATTTTTGTTCACAGCCAGTCAACATTTGTACCTTGTTCACTTCTTGATTGTATTGAACACACTAACATCATACTAGGATTTCTATTGCCCAACAGAGAGATGGAGTGAGAGATGGAGTGGCAACACGTGCCAGCAGAAGCTGTTAGCACTGTTCCGTTACATTGAAAGAGCAGCGTACCTGGTGCAGTTTGACCATGGTGGGGCCCGGCCCGTCTTCTCCTTCTCCTCATACTTCTCTACTTTGGACTGTAACCTCTTGTAGTCCTGTAGAGCCTGCTCCCTTCGTTTCACAGCCATGTTGAGGCTGGGGAACACACTGCTGTACCTGAGACGCACAGACAGAGACACAGTGAATCAGACCTGACACACAGAGGCAGACCTTGAGACACAGAGAGACAGAGCGACAGATACCAAAGAGCCAAAGTGACTGCTTTGTACCTGAGATGTGGACATAACGAGACATGACATTGCTCTGTGTACATGGACATACAGACAAGAGCCTGTCAGAGGAACAGCTGCCTATTGACAATCTGAATGAAACTTCCTACATATTGCAATGTGTCCGCAATTCAGACCAATAAATCTAAACAAATCATGCGAAAATGAACCTACGGTGTTGTCTTAAAATGATAAACATGTGCATTGAAAAAAGTATTGCACTTTAAAATCGAAAGTAAACTAAACAAGAATAAGCTTTCTCTAAACCACTGACAACTTGTTGAAGTGCTCATGTGAGATCTCGTGGATCGATAGCATGCAGCACAGAAAAGTGTTCTCAAGTAGGAGACATCTTAGTGTAGACTGGAGTCACTTTCAAACAACCAAGGAGGCCAATTTTCGGTCAAACCAACTCCAATTTTTATTTAACTACTATAGTGCAAATGGCATGAAACAATTCATTTGGTTTCAACGATTTTATTCCAAATGAAAATACAATCTTTCCGAGAGAATCCTTGTCTCAGGTACTAAAAATAGGAAACACATTTGTAACTTAGCAACAGGAGTCCGTGCCTCATCCTGGGACTTACTTTGCTCCAACACACTGGTTCTGTACGTTCTGCTTTTATGGGAAATACAGTACAGAAATGCAGCTACACCACTTAATTTGCAAAAGATTTACATTTTCCAAACTAGAAAACTAAAACGGTTGCAAACCTGTTTAGTCAGAAAATCTTACCATTATAGACTAACCATCAAGTCAATGGTGGAGATTTTCACACATTTGAGAGCACTTTAATGTACTTTGTATGATTCTATATAGGCACAGTAAGTCAGGTGTCACATCCACCATGCATGTTTATTTACCCAGGTCTAAGTTTCATAACCTGATGACAATGCTTTGTTTTTCTATGATTCATCTGGGAGGATTCCATACAGGCTGCAGCTAGCTATAGCCTAGTTCCTTGAACGTCTGCTACTCTCACTAGTGTAAAGTGTGCCAGTGATTCATTTTTTCCTCAAACAATGAGCCAATTCTCCTGGTCCTCTTCTTAATATACCACAGGTGAGGGGAATCCACAATGGACCTGACATGAGGTTGCGAAATCCAGTCTGCCTCAACAAAGAGTAGAAWAAGCCCTGTGAGGGGGTGGCCAGCTGGGGTGGGGGGAGTTGGGCAGTGTGACGTGACCTGGGCTCAGCCTAAGACAAGCTGTGGATTGTTTCCCACAGGAAGTTGAGAAGGGAGCGGCCCTGTATCGTTCTGGCGACGTCACAGAGCCCAGCCCCACGACCCACGCTCTCCCTCTATTTATAAAACAACACTTTGGCCCAGTTTACGGCAGGCAGCCAGGCTGGGTGGATGCCTTCCTCTAGTAATTTACGATCTGTCTCTTGCTCCAGTGTAGTGTACACATACTTCAAGTGCCAGGGGATTACACAACCGCCCCCCTAAGCACGAATGCACTCCGACACGATTCCATTGGCCCATGACAACAATACACACCACACTGACTCATTAAAGACATAAAGGCTGACCGCATTCTCCTCCTCCAGAGCACCTCACTTCACACCACCTCTGCACGGCATCATGAGGTGCCATGTGATCAGATGCTCGCACTTCAGACTACATCACAATAGAGTAGTAATGATAACATCTGGGTCACTCACACATGATCACATTGTAGATAGGAGGTATCCTGACAGTCAGCAGGACCACCACTTCCTTTCTCTTAATGATGTGGACTGAGAGAACACCTGTGTGAGCCGATATTAGGAGGTCACTGTTCTAATGCTGTCATACCTAGAGGATGCTAATGTGTCTGTTGTGCTCAGACTATCTAAAGAGGAGCTCTGTGGGAGCCTGGCTGACTCAGCTGTAACTGTGACATGTAGAGGAGTGACAGTGGCTGTGTTTGAAYGTCACTGTACACACTGCGTAATGATAGTTTGGGATCGCTGGCTGGGCTGGACATTTCCCTAGATGTCTCTGGTCTGACTTCCACATACTGACCAGTTAGCTCCAGACCAGCCTATATTTAATCCGGCCTCGTCTAGGCCTAAGCTCTGCTGGACGAAGGGCGCACCACCACTGTCTGTGTGACAGGTCAGTCAGGGTGTGGTGGCTGGCTGGATGGAAAAAGCAGCTGGACGAGAGCTTGTTTATGACAAGTTGATCCACAGCCGGACCGACACAACCAGACAGCCAGCCAGACAAGCCTGAGTCTGGACCAACCAGCCCGAGTCTGGACCAACCAGCCCTGCCGGAGCAGAGACAGTAGTCTGGCAGGTTGACTGACCGGTCCACTGAACACTGTCACATGACAAAAGGCCTCTCTAAGAACATGTTCACCTTCCATGTCTCATTGTCTATGAAATGAGGAAGTAACACAGTGAAAGCCAAGTTTACGCAATCACATAAGACATTATTTATGCGTAATGAAAATACAAAGTCACTGTAGGCTAAGTGTTGTGTGAAGGCTAGAGTGCCAGCAGAACCTCTGTTTTGATAGGGAAGGTTTGCTCTGCCGCAACATGCCTGATGCTTTGTCTCTGTTGATCGAAAGTGAGAGGACGACTCACGCAAGCTAGATACCTGATACACCAGATATTTAAAAAAATATATATGTTTTTATTGTCACATTCACCAGATAGGTGCAGTGAAATGTGTTGTTTTACAGGGTCAGCTATCAGGCAAGAGCAGAATTTTTTTTCTAGAATAACTTAAATAAAAAAAACATTTCTGTGATTGTGAACTAAAATGTAGGCTAGTTTATAGGCTACATAATTTTGAGACACCCTCGTAAAACACATCTAATTGCTTCAATCTGACAGTGACAGAAAACAAAACAGCACCTTGAGTAACTCCCAAAGTAGACTAAATGAACCATAGTGTCAGGGGCAGTCACTTTCTTCCCCCAACCCCAGGTCTTACAACAGGGCTGCCTTCTGTCTCACCTAAAAGAGCAACAAAGCAGAAAGGATTAGGATAGGAGGCCTCATACCCACTCACTCCCCCTTAGGTATGAGCATGAGTAATCGAGTCCTCAAACGCACATCAAAGCTCGATCTTTAACCAGAGACCACTTTTTTTTTTTTAATACTGTAAAACTATTTGGTGGAATGTGCTTTGTGGCTGCCAGAATAGGCAAGTGAAATTTTGTCTTGAAGACAACGGTAATTTGCTTTGACTCTAATGTTCCATTTGTACATGCGCCTTCCGAGGAACAACAAAAAATAAAACAAGTAAAGCATCACACTGTTCTCCTTAAATTCCCTTTCACCTCCATATCTCATTCACTCAATGGCATTCTGACTCCTCCCGCCACACACGCGTGCTGAGTGCGCACACAAGCTCCTTTGGCTTACAGAAATACATGTCTATAAAACAAATCTGATGGGATTCACAAGATATATTCCTTGTCAAGTGTTATCACAAATTCAAAATGGACTGTTTGATTGAAGTAGGAAAATATGTGTTCCAACGAGCTGCAGTTGTGGAATAATTGTGTCCTGTCTATTTCTCGCTTATGCTACTTTGCGACCTGCTAGTGCCATTTAGAATTGGTTAGCCTAGGGCTCTAGGCTATAACCCCCCTAAACATTGACAAGTTCCACACTGAAAATATGCAAAAATAGTTTGATAAAGACAAAGAGCCTACTTTCATCAGAATCATTGAGCATAGGCCTACTCACCAAACTGATGTCGTGGCTGTAATTCATCACCATACAATGTTCAATGTGGAATTGTTCATCCACTTAAATTCCAAAGAACAGGCAGAATAAACTAAATCGAACATCTGTATGTCGAAAATATATATTTCAACTTGCCAAAATGACCCAGGTTTCAAATGATCACTCTTTGAGAATAACTGTTCCAGGCACGAGATGTGAATTACTTCACAATGGCAACTTTTTACATTAGATTTAAAAAWATATATTTTATTACATTATATTCAATTTCTTTACAATGAAATAGGCGTGTCTTGACTATGATAAGGACTTGAGAAATAAGAACATCTTGTCTGCTAAATAAATAAAAAACAAGGCATTTTGTTTATTTTTAAACAAGGCTTCTAGAAGCAAGCACCACTGCTGAGGTTACTGCCTTTTTGAAGATTATGTTCCACAATGTAATACACTGCTCAAAAAAATAAAGGGAACACTTAAACAACACAATGTAACTCCAAGTCAATCACACTTCTGTGAAATCAAACTGTCCACTTAGGAAGCAACACTGATTGACAATAAATTTCACATGCTGTTGTGCAAATGGGATAGACAAAAGGTGGAAATTATAGGCAATTAGCAAGACACCCCCAATAAAGGAGTGGTTCTGCAGGTGGTGACCACAGACCACTTCTCAGTTCCTATGCTTCCTGGCTGATGTTTTGGTCACTTTTGAATGCTGGCGGTGCTTTCACTCTAGTGGTAGCATGAGACGGAGTCTACAACCCACACAAGTGGCTCAGGTAGTGCAGCTCATCCAGGATGGCACATCAATGCGAGCTGTGGCAAGAAGGTTTGCTGTGTCTGTCAGCATAGTGTCCAGAGCATGGAGGCYCTACCAGGAGACAGGCCAGTACATCAGGAGARGTGGAGGAGGCCGTAGGAGGGCAACAACCCAGCAGCAGGACCGCTACCTCCGCCTTTGTGCAAGGAGGAGCCCCGCCAGAGCCCTGCAAAATGACCTCCAGCAGGCCACAAATGCTAATTGCTTGCTAATTGCCTATAATTTCCACGTTTTGTCTATTCCATTTGCACAACAGCATGTGAAATTTATTGTCAATCAGTGTTGCTTCCTAAGTGGACAGTTTGATTTCACAGAAGTGTGATTGACTTGGAGTTACATTGTGTTGTTTAAGTGTTCCCTTTATTTTTTTGAGCAGTGTATAACCAGTTGATATTACGATTTCAATAAATTAATTAACATTTTATTGACAGAATATATATATGGGGCAATTTAGCAATTAGGATTTGTAATGGTTATGATAAATTAGGCATTGTTGCGATCTGTTGGCATATAGATAAACGTGCAATTTTTCTTTTCCATTGCGGCCCTGAGTTCTAAAAATAGATTTGCTTTTCCAATCGAGTACTCGAAAAAAAAATCCTGCAGGTACTTGAACAGTCAAAGAATGTCAAATGCCCATCCCTACATATAAATACCCTGATGTCATTCACTGTCCCCCCTGAGTCGATGGAATTCACGGCTGGGAGAGAGGGACAGAGAGGGACAGAGAGAGAGAGAGGGAGAAAGAGAGAGGGACAGAGAGAGGGACAGAGAGAGAGAGGGAGGGAGATTACAGAGAGCTGGTAGTCCCATCCACCAAACTACCAGGTGTGAAATAGGGAAGAGACTCAGGGGGTATGCTAATTTGGTATATAGCAGACCTAACCCACTCTATTAAATTAGTCAAAACAGGAACATTTTACATTTGGCTAGAAATGAATAAGGACATTATCTCAACTAGCGGTCGACCGATTATGATTTTTCAATGCCGATACCTATACCGATTATTGGAGGACCAAAAAAAGCCGATACCGATTAATGATATTACTAGTTTATCTTGCGTGTCCTGCGTTGCATATAATCGATGCGGTGCCTGTTAATTTCTCATCGAATCACAGCCTACTTCGCCAAACGGGTGATGATTTAGCACTGTCGTTACACCAAACTTAACCATAAACATCAATGCCTTTCTTTAAAATCAATACACAAGTATATATTTTTAAACCTGCATATTTAGTTAATATTGCCTGCTAACATGAATTTCTTATAATTAGGGAAATTGTGTCACTTCTCTTGCGTTCCGTGCAAGCAGTCAGGGTATATGCAGCAGTTTGGGCAGCCTGGCTCGTTGCGAACTGTGTGTAGTCCATTTATTCCTAACAAAGACCYTAATTACCAGAATTGTACATAATTATGATATAACATTGAAGGTTGTACAATATAAAACAGCAATATTTAAATAAAGGTGTAAAAAAAATATATAATAATAATAATAATAATAATAATTCGGCCAAATCGGTGTCCAAAAATACAGATTTCCGATTATTATGAAAACTTTAAATCGGCCCTAATTAATCGGCCATTCCGATTATTCGGTCGACCTCTAATCTCAAAAGAGAAAAATGTCCTCATGTGTGCTAGCTATATCCCCCAGTAGAATCCCCATACTTTAATGATGACAGCTTCTCCATCCTAGAGGGGGAGATCAACAATTTCCAGGCCCAGGGACATGTACTAGTCTGTGGCGACCTAAATGCCAGAACTGGACAAGAACCTGACACCCTCTGTCACGACTTCTGTCGAAGGTGGCTCCTCTCCCTGTTCAGGCGGTGCTCGGCGGTCGTCGTCGCCGGCCTACTAGCTGCCACCGATTCCTTTTCTTTTTAGTTTGGTTTTGTCTGTCTTGTGTTCACCTGTGTCTAGTTTAGGCTAATCAGTGGGGTATTTAATCTCGCCCTACCCGCTAGGTTTTTTGGATTGTTTGTGTTACTGTCGTTTGCTTGGGTTGCGTTTTTCCCTGTTAAGCAGGTTTATTTCACGGGACTGTTTTTCCCGCACGTTAGTTTTGTAGAGGAGTGTGTTCCTCCGTTTTCGACAAGACTGCGTTCCTGTTTTCTAGTGGCTGCTTTTGTGGTCCTGTACCTGTTTTGTTGGTGGACCAGTAAATAAAACGCCCTTCTTGAAATTCTTGCTCTCCTGCYCCTGACTCCACACCCACCTTTCCTAGGGAGATATTGACACCCTRAGCACACAGGGGGACAAACACCTACCTGGGATGTGATAGCATTCCCTCCGCCATATGCCCCACTAGACACAACTACGACAACATAACTAACAAAAACGGGTCACAACTCCTGCAGCTCTGTCGGGCGCTGGGTATGTACATAGTCAATGGTAGGCTTTGCGGGGACTCCTATGGTAGGTACACCTATAGCTAATCTCTTGGCAGTAGTACTGTAGACTACTTTATTACTGACCTCAACCCAGTCTCTTAGAGCATTCACAGTCAGCCCACTGACACCCCTATCAGATCACAGCAAAATCACACTCTACTTGAACGGAGCTTTGCTCAATCATGAGGCATCAAAGCCAAAGGAACTGAATAATATAAAAAAATACTATAGATGGAAGGAAAGTAGTGTGGAAATCTACCAAAAAACAATTAGGTAACAAATTCAATCTATTCTAGACAATTTCCTGGACAAAACATTTCACTGTAATAGTGAAGGTGTAAACTTGGCAGTAGAAAACCTAAACAGTACATTTGACCTCTCAGCTTCCCTATCAAATCTAAACATTTCAAGCAGACAACCTAAGAACATTAACAACAATGACAAATGGTTTGATGAAGAATGCAAAAACCTCAGAAAGAAATTGAGAAACCTAACCAACGAAAAACATAAGAGACCCAGAAGACCTGAGCCTACGCCTTCACTATGGTGAATCACAAAAACAATACAGAAATACACTACGGAAAAAGAAGGAACAGCACGTCAGAAATCAGCTCAATGTAATTGAAGAATCCATATAATCTAACCACTTCTGGGAAAATTGGAAAACTCTAAACAAACAACACGAAGAGTTATCTATCCAAAACGGAGATGTATGGATAAACCAGTTCTATAACAAAGAACAAACAGCAAAAACATATACAAATCTTAGAATCAACTATTAAAGACTACCAGAACCGACTGGATTATCCAATTACATTGAATGTAATTAAACTACAGGACAAAACACAAACCCTCCAACCTCAAAAGGAATGTGGTGTTGATGGTATCCTAAATGAAATGATAAAATATACAGACCACAACTTCCAAATGGATATACTTAAACTCTTTAACATCGTCCTCAGGTCTGGCATATTCCCCAATATTTGGAACCAAGGACTGATCACCCCAATCCACAAAAGTGACCCCAATACCTACCATGGGATATGTATCAACAGCACCCTTGGGAAAATCCTCTGCATCATCATTAACAGTAGACTCGTACATTTCCTCAGCAAAAACAATGTACTGAGCAAATGTCAAAATTGGCTTTTTACCAAATTACTGTACGACAGACCACGTATTCACCATGCACACCCTAATTGACAAACAAACCAAAACATAGGCAAAGTCTTCTCATGCTTTGTTGATTTCAAAAAAGCTTTCGACTCAATTTGGCATGAGGGCCTGATATACAAAAAATATACAACATTATAAAATCCATGTACACAAACAACAAGTGTGCGGTTACAATTGGCAAAAAACACACACATTTCTTTCCACAGGGCCGGGGGTGAGACAGGGATCCAGCTTAAGCCCCACTCTCTTCAACATATATATCAACGAATTGGCGAGGGCACTAGAACAGTCTGCAGCACCCGGCCTCACCCTACTAGAATCTGAAGTCAAATTACTACTGTTTGCTGATGATCTGGTGCTTCTCTCCCCAACCAAGGAGGGCCTACAGCAGCACCAAGATATTCTGCACAGATTCTGTCAGACCTGGGCCATGACAGTAAATCTCAGTAAGAAAAAAATAATGGTGTTCCAAAAAATGGCCAGTTGCCAGGAACACGAATACAAATTCCATCTAGACACCATTGCCCTAGAGCGCACAAAAAAACTATACATACCTCGGCCTAAACATCAGCGCCACAGGTAACTTCCACAAAGCTGTGAACAATCTGATAGACAAGGCAAGAAGGGCCTTCTACACCATCGAAAGGAACATAAAATTCGACATACAAATTAGGATCTGGCCAAAAATACTTGAATCAGTTATWGTCCTTTATGGTTGTGAGGTCTGGGGTCCGCTCACCAACCAAGAATTGACAAAATGGGTCAAACACCAAATAGAGACTCTGTATGCAGAATTCTGCTAAATATCCTCCGTGTACAACGTAAAACACCAAATAATGCATGCAGAGCAGAATTAGGCCAATATCAGCTAATGATTAAAATTCTGAAAAGAGACGTTAAATTCTACAACCACCTAAAAGGAAGCGATTCCCAAACCTTCCATTACAAAGCCATCACCTACAGAGAAATTAACCTGGTGAAGAGCCCCCTAAGCAAGCTGGTCCTGGGACTATGTTCACAAACAGACCCCACAGAGAGCCAGGACAGCAACACAATTCGACCCAACCAAATCATGAGACAACAAAAAGATACTTGACACATTGGAAAGAATTAACAACAAAAAAACTGAGCAAACTAGAATTCTATTTGGCCCTAAACAGAGAGTACACCGTGGCAGAATACCTGACCAACGTGACTGACCCAAAATGAAGGAAATATTTGACTATGTACAGACTCACTGAGCATAGCCTTGCTATTGAGAAAGGCCGCCGAAGGCAGACCTGGCTCTCAAGAAAAGACAGGCTACAGTATGTGCACACTTCCCACAAAATGAGGTGGAAACTGAGCTACACTTCCTAACCTCGTGCCAAATGTATGACCATATTAGAGAGACATATTTCCCTCAGATTACACAGACCCACAAAGAATTAGAAAACAATCAGTTTGTGACCTGTTGCCACAAGAAAAGGGCAACCAGTGAAGAACAAATACCATTTTAAATACAACCTATATTTAATGTTTATTTATTTTCCCTTTTGTACTTTAACTATTTGCACATCATTACAACACTGTATATAGACATATGACATTTTAAATATCTTTATTATTTTGGAACTTTTGTAAGTGTAATGTTTACTGTTAATCTTTTATTGTTTATTATCTAGTTCACTTGCTTTGGCAATGTTAACATATGTTTCCTATGTCAATAAAGCCCTTAAATTGAATGGAGAGAGGGAGTGACTGAGAAAGGGAGAGACAGAGAAAGGGAGAGCATATTTTCATGCTCATCATTTCCTGGATATGTTGGTGGGTGCTTATATTTGTCCTAATACAGTGAGTGTTAATTACCCAACTAAGTGTAGCCTAAATTTGAATACACATACTCTGGCACGTACACAGCCCATTGAAGTGACAAATAAAAAAAACTCCATTAACACTGTCCAGGCTCAAGCCATTCTCTGCTCTATTTAAGATTCCACACATTTTCTTACAGATCGACACAAAAACATCAAGACTATTGAGACTTCAGAAACAATGATTAACATTCTGTTACTGGTGGACTAATGGCATTTTATTTCTAATGGAAGCTTAATGTATGGTGGCTTAATAGAGCAGTCCTCTACTTTGATGGCTAATTACAATATGCGGAGCTTCAACGCCATAAACATGCAACAGGGCTGATGGCTTGTTTTCCTCGTCCTAAAATAGTGGTCACCAACCTTTTGAGTCAAGATCACTTTCCGAGTTAAAATGCAAGCCGAGATCTACCGCTCAGGTTTTTTTTTTTAAAACACATCTTCAAAAATGTAAGCATGTAACAGTTCTGTAGCAATGAGGTTTGTGCAGTAGGCTATAGGCCCACATATTATCACTGCATATTGGCTATGCTTGAATTGCCCTGCCAATGTTGTTCTTCCCAGACCATTTTGAAATTATATCAATATTTTTTAATTAGGTATATGATCACACAGATAATGGATCATTTGTTGTATTACTTGTGAAGCACAGCTGAGTGAGCTTAATAATTTGCTTTTTTTTACTGATGGGCCTGCATCTGATGGTCAGTCGGAGAGGGAGGGATGGAGGGAGCAGCGTTGAGGCTGCCTCTCACCCATCCCTCCGTCCCCTCTGCTGAGAAAAGGTGACATAGTCTTCCAGCTGATGGCGAAACTCAAGTCGCACTGCCTCATGCACCAATTCATGTTGTTACTCCTATGACCAGAGAAAGTGAAATATTCCTTGATATTAAAAAAGACACACAGGCTGCAAATAATAACAATGCAGGCTTATCGGAACACTTTTGCTATACTCATTAATTGCAGCTGCAGTGCTGGTTGTAGCGTGTGGAAGTAGGGATAACTGTAACGATTGTCGTCGGAATGAGAAGGATCGGACCAAGGTGCAGCGTGGTACGTGTTCATGATATTTATTTTAACTCAGAACACTAAGACAAAATAACAAAAATAGACCAACACGAAACAGTTCTGTCTGGTGCAGACACAAAGACAGAAAACAACTACCCACAAAACCCATGTGGGCAAGAGCTACCTAAGTATGGTTCTCAATCAGAGACAACGATAGACAGCTGCCTCTGATTGAGAACCACACCCGGCCAAACAACAAAGAAATACAAAACATAGAACACAGAATGCCCACCCCAACTCACGCCCTGACCAAACCAAAATAGAGACATAAAAAGGATCTCTGAGGTCAGGGTGTGACAATAACGTGCATTTTATGGCTAATAAAGAAAGGTGTTGAACAAAAATGTTTACAGTGCTGAATAACAATTTAAACATGAACTTACACAAAAACAGCAGCTCTTTGCTGTATTCGTTCAGTCTCTCTCTAGTCATGGTTTTAAGTTTTGAAATCACAGTATCAACTTTGCTGTGCATTCTAGGCTTTTTCCCCAGTCTATGGCTCGAAGAAACTGTGCAGACACAGTGATCTGAGCTATCTGATTGGTCAGCGGTGGGCCTATAGGTGCACTTGATTTGCTCTCTGGGCCTGCCGGGTAGGCGGAGTTCTACCTTCAGTTAAAAATGGGAACATTTTGCCTTCCCAGCGCTAGGGCTGCTGAATCAAGAGCACCTACCACCAACAGTGCAAAACGAATTTTAAAAAATAGGAACGCAAGGCTGTCACGAAATTGGGGAGAAAAAGGGGTAAAAAAAAAGACATTTCAAAATAAAAGTTTGGTGATAAACTAGGAATGCCTAAGAGATCAACCAGGCTGTTCCCACAATGTGTTTGTCCAATGCAGTGTATGTTTGTGTACTGTCCTGAGACAGTCCTGCTCCCCAGCCAATCCCCTGCCCCTGGCCCAGGAAGCTGGGCCCTCTGCCATATTCAGAGCCTGCCCACACGTCCGCCTGCCGCCCACCAGGAAGAGGAAATTAGAACCATTCCATCCTGTCACAGCTCTGCTACCAGAACACACGAGGAGACAAATAGTGCATGCACACAATCACTAACTAGTGCATTCATATGTTCCATCAAAGTTCATTTTGCTAGGGGTTTGACATGACAAGATCAGGAATTTCAGACAGATATTTTGTTATAAACAAAAAAGTTAAAACACACACAAATTCACCAGACAGCAAACACATTGAATCTCTCTCTCTCAAACACACCCCACTCCAAAAAGCAGCCTCTGGGGGAGGGGTCAGCAGGAGGAAGCAGGACCTTAACAAGCACTACGGAAGACGGGTGGGATCCTTGCTCCCGGCCTGGCCACTCCCTCTACCGCCTCTGCACTCTCTGTGTGTGTGTGTGTGTGTGTGTGTGTGTGTGTGTGTGTGTGTGTGTGTGTGTGTGTGTGTGTGNGTGTGTGTGTGTGTGTGTGTGTGTGTGTGTGTGTGTGTCAGGGCCAGGCTTCAGGAATGGAATAGCACTCACTGCGTGCTCGGACGGACGGGGGCGAGTATAGGGAATTAAACTTTAAACTTTCTTCCAGACACACTACCACAGCAGCCCCATTCCCTGTCCAGTTCAGTTTTACTATCTGCTATGGTTTATTACAGCGCCTTCTGGAGCTAATGCTACGTTCCAACTCCCCTTGTGTGTGCGCTCCTTCCCACTCTACAGACACAGCAGCTGTGGCTTGTGATGTATTAAAAACATGCGGACAATGGGAGAGGTGCAGGTCTAGATAGACACATACTTTTTAAGAGGATCGATCACCGTCTTCGAGATCTGGTTCACCTGTGGACGAACAGACACGGGTCAATGTTAGAGATAAAAAAAATATATACAGTACTTCTCTTAATATGAATGTCTTTATGAATAAAAATTTGTTGTCAAAGTGGATTACATCAAGTTGAACATAATAGCTCCTCCAAGTCCCATGCCTCCACACAAACAATCAACAATTGTGTATTTTCAAACAGAGCACTCAAAACAGAGGGGAGGGAGGTGAGGCGGGTTGCAAAGAAACTTTTGTGACGTTGACTGTTTTATTGTACACAAGCCCCGAGGAGAAACCCCTGAATATTCATTGAGCTCAACAATACAAAAGGATACAACTGTCAGGGGACGGACATGAAAGCAAAGCCCCACTGATTTCAAATCCTGCGGAGGGTGGGTTGCTTTACAAGATGAAAGTTCTTTGCAAACAAACATTTTAACAATAACAGTTTATATTTTCCTGCATTCTCCTTCTTGTTGCCAGAGCCGACAGAGGAAGGGAGGGAGGGGGAATTTGTTAAATGGAAGTAAATTGACATCTCATCTTGAGGCCTCCAGCCCTGACGCCAAAGTCCCATCGATAGAAGTTGGCACACAATTAACAACATGTCCAGTGTCATTTATATTGCACAGTCAAAATGAATGCTAGATCTCTGACAGAACCCTAAGTTAACCTGGCAAACAACTCCAGTGAACAACATCGCTAAGAACATTTCATGAGAAATAAAAGTGTCAAGACAACTCCATGAAGTGACAGCTCCATATGAACAGTGAGCCTAGTACAAGTAATTACTTGCTCACTAGTTATTGGAAGGATAGTCAATCACAGAATATAAGAAACAAATACTGTAAAACAGCAGAGCTTTCTGAATGCCCTGACCATCTCTGAGAAGACACACACATCAACACTGCTTCGCTAAAACAAGTACATAACACGAATGAATTTGGTTTGAGGGAAAACAAGAGAACCAATAACAAATAAGTACATGGGAATTTACATTTTCCTCTGTTTTACATATTCACACCATCCCCCCTCCCTGGGAGAGAGAAAAGTCTGGAGCTGCGCTGCTGCTGAGGTGAGTGCATGCAGTAAGCGGGGAGAACAACAACAGCACATTTGCTTAAGCATGCTGGTGCCCTCTACCCTCTGCCCTTTCCCACAGAGAGGGGGGAAGGACTATTCAGCTGAGGCCCAGCAGTGCCTGAGGCCGGAGCTCTAGCAGCAGTCTCTGTGAGTGAGTCACGGGGCAGAGGCCATCCCGGCACACAGGCCTCCCAAAAATACACGCAGATCGCAGAGGAAATCAATATCCCTCCAAACGGAGCATCCGCTACTGCTCAGCCGCCATTTTCACTGGGGCTCGGCTTCAGCAGCAGTGTGCCGGGGGGGCTGTGCGCCCTCCTCAGCCCCAGAAATAAACACACAGGCCTGGGCCACTGCTGCCTTCATTATCCCTGCACATTTTATCTGCTCGCTCTCTCACTCACAGCCCCGCGGCAGAACATCTTCTCTCAACACCAAAGAGAGCAAAGGGTGGTTGCTTTTGTGTCTGTTTTGCTTGAGCAGTTGAGATGTTGGTGGTGCCGTCAGAAGGAAGGAACAGCCAGCTTGGAGGGAGAGCTGGTGGAGTATGATTCTGGTGAGCTGCGTTGGGCTTTAACAACTCTGGACTCCTGAGGTGATATTCAAAAAAATACTGAACCAACTGACCAACCAAGGGCCTAGAAACGCTTTGCTTGTGCGTCAGCTCTCAACCAGTTAACCGAATGCCAAGCTATGCGGCTCAGAGAGATATACTGTAGCAGAACACGGTCATGTCAAACATCTTGTCGACTGAGACTGTCTGAAAAGGAGGCCTCTAAACTCAAGCACCAAATTGTGATAACAGAAGGGTTGCATGTCAAAATACTGTGAAGGCCACCTAACTACCAGGCTCAATATGATGGAGAATAATGTATTTTGGTTTTTGTATTTTCTAACTTATGATGACTGCTTCACTTCCAGAAGTAAGAAGGTATACTTGGCTCCATGCTGCCTGGCTGGAGAACTGTCCAGCAGACCATGGCCATGGAGCCAAGCAGGGAAATTATACCCTATAGAGCCAGCCAACGCCTCCAATCCTACGCACTTTACAGCAAACCTGCACCTTTGTTACTGACCTGCAAAATGCCAGTGATGTAAAAATACAATACCACATAGACATCTTGCTGTTCCTGATCATATGACTCTAAGCAGCTCAAAACCGATTCGAGATGATTTCGAAAGCTCGAGTAGAGTCCAGCAAGATGAGTGCTGTGTAGTGCAGAGCTGGCCTCCCATATTTGTCCGAGGTGAAGGTTATGAGGGTTATTAGCATAGCCAGAGGGAAGAGGACTCAGAGGAGAACAGTAAGAGATGTTAACTACACTTCAGGGTTCTGACACACTGTTTAACTAAGAGGGAAGTGGAGAAGGAAAGAGAAAAGCAGACTAAAAATGGATGATCACAAATACATTTGCCTTGGACATTTTCATAGAAATGGGTTAGAGAATATTGACTACTCTTCATCTTTTGCAAGGGTTCCAGATTTTAAGGGGAGAATAACTCTTGTTCTGATGTAAAAATGTTACTCATTTCCAATCTTCAGAAGAATGAGAAGACATTTCATCTTAAATACAGTCAAAATGGAAGGACTGTTCTTGGCAGACCACCAAGCCAAACTCTTGAAAAGACCTACCATAGGTCACAAGCTGTGAACCACAAGCACAGTCACCACACATCTTAGTCCAGTCATTCCAAATGGCTACTGTAAAACTTGATCTGAGCACAATGTGTGTTTTACGTCCAGTCTTTGCTGGAAGAATGCCTGAATGCCTTGTTGAGTGCTTGAAAGGAATTCACAGAGATCTTCAGAATATGTACAGAGAGGGACATTGTTACTCAAGGTAAGGCCACAAGACACATAAAAGGACGCTGGGAAAACCAGTCTAAAGTACACTCATGGAAAAAGCACTCTTCTAAAATTGTAGTACAATCAGGTCTTGTACATATTTGTTTTTCTGCATTCTTGATGATCAGTGTGATTCCCTGTTGACTGACTTCTCTCTCTTAACAGAGATGTCTCTCACAGTGCAATGCCCTGAAGAAACGCACATGCAATGCCATCCCTATGATTACCTGCAGCGATGATTTTAATCAAATATGTGATGTACACATGGCAAATAATATAAAGGAGCTGAGAGCAGAAGCAGCATTCCTCACAGAGAGAGACTGTGGAAGATCATGCAGAGAACAAATCCCATTAAAACAGCCTGTGACATTTCCAAGTGAAGCTATTCCATAGTACGAGTTATTTTAAACACTAGTGAGTCACAAATGCATCCGATCTACAGCTCTCTGATATTRGACAAAGACAAGCAGCTAATAGACCAGTGTGCTGCTGGAGACGCTCTCAAAACAAGACAAGAGAAGAAAAGAGATCCTGAGTGAGTTTTTTCTTCTCGTTCACACAATATTGACAAAGATGAAAATACACTTAGGAAAACCAAACCCTTTTGGTTTCAGCCCTTTGAGTGTTTGAAGAGAGGGGAGCATATGAGGCATACCTGTCAGAATTCTGAATCAAATGCTCATAGGTAGAGCTGTGAAAGCTAGGCTGGGGGAGTGTTTCTTCTACCATTGTATAGGCCCCTTGCCTAAAAGAGTATACAGTTTATTGGCCCCCTGCCTAGAAGAGTATATTGTATATTTTGGTTTCAATAGACAATTTCGATGCAAGAGGACCTGACCTAGATGTTGCTCTGGGGTTTTTGCAATTGCACCCCACCTGGAAAATAATCTAGGGGAACGACTCAGCTGTGGTGTGAGGCTGAGGAAGAGCACAGACAGGACCTTCTCCTGATTGAAGGAGTCCATCCTCTTCATGGCTGTGTCCAGAGCAGTCATGGACTCCAGAAAAGTCCTGGTCCTGTTCACACAGTGGGTTACTGAGCAAGTCCCCTGAGATCTTCACTGCTGCCTTGGACATGGCTGAGAGACACATATAGAACTCCCAAGGAATATTGTTATTACCATGTTAAAACTGAGCCTGAGAAGGGAAAGGAGGGAGGGAGAGAAAGGATAAGAAAAAAAACACCAAAACCAAATAGATATGGTGGAATGTAGAAACATCACCATGCCAACATACAATCTGTGTTATTAATTGTTGGCCTGGTTTGACTATTTGGCCCAGACATGCTTGGTGGGCATGGCTAACAGCAGAGGTTAGCACTGTGCCAAGACTGACACAGCGGGAGGGGTTCAAAAGTTTGAGCTTTTCGTGTAATAAACTAAAAGAAAAAGTAGGATAGAGCAGCACAGCATCAGTTGGAAGGAGTTGAGGGTGTGGTGGGCTCGGCTGCTGTACTGAATATTCAAAAAAGCAATAGGAATCAGTGCAAATGTTTCTACAGTCCCAGCGCCAATTACTGTTAATCTGCACCCTTGACACTTTATCTTTAGACCTAGAGTGCATATCGGATCACAGCATCACAATCAAAATAAATGAGCTGCACTGGGGACATGCAAAGAAGTTGATAAGGCAGGAAGTAAAAAAAGAAAAACATCAGACTCAAAGTAGGACTCATTCAAACACTCTTAGGATCGGGTAAAGACCCATTTACTGTCAATCAAACATATGCAGGTGGAGTTTCTGGTTTTGTAATAACAGGTTGAGCCTGCCCTAACCTGGCATTCACATGAGAATGTATATGTGGGTAAAACAAGCCACGTTGATTTAGTGGTTATGAAACAGACTAAAAGGCCCTTTCTCACCAAACCCTTTATTTTTGTCCGAATAATTTAGACGAAAAAAATAAATACAGCACGTCTTGTTTATGACACCTATCCCACTAATTGCGAAATATCCTGCCGCAATCAGTCAATTATTTATTTTTGGCCCAGGTTCGATTTTTGCATCTTTTCGCAAGTGAAAATAAACTGTTAACCAATAGAAATTGTTATCTGGGATACTGCCACTGCACTACCCCTGACAGGTCTGTGTTCTTTGTGTGAATTCATTCATTTATATTTGCCTGTTTTTTGCGTTTACAATTAATCAATGCTGCAATGTATCAATTTAGCCAACGTGATCACATCACACCAGAGCTACACGTCACTCTCGCCATTAAAACTTCTCCGTCAGTTCATTGCCAACGCTGTAACCTATTTCATTGCCATTCAGCAAGCAAGAGGATCGATCGATGCTTCTCTTCTCAAATAGGCCTATCAGTTTAACCCCCTAGAGTCAATGTCCGCGCCCCTGCGAAAATAAAAATAGCATAATAAAAATAGCTTGAAATATATTTAAACAATATTGCTGTTAATTGTCTATCTATACGTTACTCGTTCAAGACCTAGAGGYGAAAGAGAGTGACAGTGGCTTTGCCAGCAGAGATGCGTGAATTGCGCAAGAAGGGAACAGTGAAGACGGAGATAATATATTAATTAACTTCTAACTTAACGAATCATTCATATAGCCTATATATTAGGCTATGTATTATAGGCCTGCTAAAGTGTGATATAGACAACCCTAAAATACAGACCAAAAAATATCTGCTGGAGTTTACCCTTATCAATACGTTTTTGCGAAGATTTAGATAAAGCACTCACTCAAAATAAAATGTAGGCCTAGTGTCAACATAACCACCCGTTGCTTCACTAAAATTGATCAACGGCTATGGACAGGTTGTGTGCATGTGTTCCTATTTTCTAWTGGTTGTCAATTTCATCCTGATATAGCCTTATATCACAGCTGTCTCGATATCTTCTCCTTACAACTTTCGTCAAATTATATGATAGGCTACATTGATTTAGCATTATCCTATAATGTAGAGTGGTTTTTGATATCCTACAAAAAGGATTTAAAGACAATGTTTTTCATACGTTTTGTTTTGGGGAAAGGAGAACTGTGATTTGCTTATGTGTCTAAGTGGTATGCGCTGCAGGCTGCTTTGATTGACGGGTCCTTTTAGGTGGGTGGGTGTGCGTGTATGAGTTCGCTAATTATCCATGTCCATTCAGGAAGTTTCCTAAAATAGGTCTAGCCTGTCTGGACTTCACCTCTTTAATCAGATAGAAAGAAAACTATTGGCAGCAAGCATCATGATGGTCAGTTTAAGTGCGTGGAATGACGACAGTTCCCAGTTTTGCTTTTAACTGAATGAATCGCAGCCAAGCTCCTTTCATGAATAGCKTATCCTAATATTTTCAGTTGCATATTGTTTGTCCGGAAGTATTTTAATTTCCTCTCATTCTGCATCCTCTCATAGCCACTTTGAACAACATATTGCCACGGATAATGACTGCAGCAGTGTTGGTGGCGTTATGCGATGTTTTCGAAAAAACGTATTGGCTGGCGTGTCAAAATCGGATTGTGTATTTTTTCTGAATTCGGACAAAAAGATTGCACTGCAGTTGGTGAGCAAAGATCTTAACATGGTTGTCAAGCTACAGAAAATCTAACTGTTAAATTCCATTGTATCAGGTAATGAATAAACCGTTTGTGTTGCCAATGTAGAACTTGACTCAGCTTTTCTGCTTGCAGTCAAACAGATTGAAGAAAATGGCTCGTGGCCAGTGATATACAGACTCAGTAAAGATTTCTCTCTAAAGGCTTATGGACTTGCCTCAGAAGAGCCCACAATTTCATTGTCTTACTTTAAATAGACTAGACAAATGATTGTGTTATGAAAAGCTGTGTGGAGCACACTGTGTGCTAACATATTGTGCAGGCAGGTCTACTCTTTGTTTGGTTGGTGGAGAAAGGACCTGTGCAACAGATGGAATCCATTAATTCTAATGAGACATTGACAGCTCTGATACTTTGATGAGGCATCATCCCATATTCCAGAGCACAAAGCAGAGGAAATGAAGAAGCCCCATCCTACTCCTCTCCACCCTCAGACTAGCTATCTACCAGGGGCACATTCTGCTACTGCTCCTCCCAAAGATACCCATTTCCATCTCCAAAAGAGCCAACCAAAAATATATATTTCTTCTGTGCAGAAATACACAAGCTATGAGTAGGAAGCATGTGAGATATATTGCTAATCTTTAAAGGCTACTGAATAAAACCTCACATTCCAAAAAATTCATTTTTCCAAAATTGCATAACAGACATMTCCCTGAAAAACCTGACAGGCACAACAATTAGGTGTCAGTAAATGTATGCCTAGCATGTGAAAGAGATGAGACGAATGAGAGCAAGTTAATGACAAAGGAGATTTGTACATGAAAGAAAAGATGATCAGTGGGAAATCCATTTTTTTCTGAGATTGGCCAAAATATACAACACTGGGTCAACAACAAACCTATATCAGCCTGTGCTTTTCTTCGTCTTTGTGGAGCTTCTTTGTCTGATCTTCCAACCTGTAAAGGAAGGGATTTTTTTTTTTTTTTCAGGTGTACCTTGGATATCACAATAATATAACATATGACATTTGGAAAGCATCTGTCCAAGTACAGTTTTGCATCAACCGAGCAAATTGACGGTAGGATCATGTTTTTACATTCAGCAGGGAGAGTACTGAAAAAGGGTGGACTGTGTCCATCCTGATCAAACCCCTCTAATCTCTATAAAGCATTCACTGACACAGTCTTAATGGGATATCTCAGTCCAGCCTGCATGTTACAAATAAACACCTACAAGTCACTATGGACTGGGACATTCAATAGGATTACAAAAATGCATTGATTTAATATAAAACACATTATTATGACTTCCCTTTTGCTAATTAAAAATACTAGGATTGCTTTTTGTTACTGTCAACTAAATTCTGGCATAAAAGCATTTATGTCTTCAATCATCCCTCCGCATTCATTTAAATGATGGGTGTTAAAATGGCAATTACGAAACTATGGAGGCTGAATCGTGTGCCGTTCATTATATCAATTAAGGGAAACGAGGGGCTGTTTAGCAACTCCCAGGAGAATGCTGTCACATCAGTTTTCAGGGTTTCATTAAGGGAGGGGGGAGGAGAAGGGGACTGAAAAAACAACAGTTTTCCTATTTCCATCTTCATTCTCCAATCTGTATGAACTGACGGGAGGCAGGAGAATGCGAGGGCTGAGGAGGGCTCTTCTGGATGTGGGCCAGAAGTCCATTTCTACAAGGTGTTAATGGAGGCCTGCTGGAGCAGCTGCTACTCCTCGCTCCTGTGTGCCCCAACAGTTTGCCCTTTACTGCCGCCAACAGCCAGCCTCTCTACACTCCCAGATGCTGCGGTATAATGCCGTAGGAGTATGGATTTAGAAGCTGATCTCAGGTAGACATACTGCTATGGGATTATAGATGCTAGACTTACTGTGGAAGGCATTGGATGATGAAATAATTTGCTAAATTTGACCCGACCTGTCTTTCAAATGACACGGTATATTTCCACACAAACTAATAGATTATTGAATTCAACAACAGTTCAAAGAGCTAGATGGCAGATTTATGTTCACTAAGAGTTAACGATATGTAACAGAGGGGAGTGCTAAGACGTCTGTACATGCCTGCTCCTCTTACTCATCATGTGTAAGAAATGTGTATTGTGGTGCCATGTCTCCTACTCAACAAAACCTAAATGTGAAGTGCTCTCACTCAGTCTGCAGGCCCCTCGGGGAGTCTCTTTAACCTCTGACACACAACAGGGGAGGGCCTGCTATGTGCTAGCTCACAGAAAGTCTTGGGCAAGAGAATGCTTCTCTCCCTCGTTTCACAAAAACCATCTACACTGAAGAAAAAGATAAACGCAACATGCAACAATGTCAAAGATTTTACTGAGCGACAGTTCATATAAGGAAATCAGTTAATTTAAATCAATTCATTAGGCCATAATCTATGGCTTTCACATGACTGGGAATACAGATATGCATCTGTTGGTCACCTAACTTAAAAAAAAAAAAAAATAGGGGCATGGATCAGAAAACCAGTCAGTATCTGATATGACCACTATTTGCCTCATGTAGCGTGACACATCTCCTTCACATAGAGTTGATCAGGCTGTTGATTGTGGAATGTTGTCCCACTCCTCTTCAATGGCTGAGCGAAGTTGCTGGATAATAGTGGGAACTGGAACACGCTGTCATACACGTAGATCCAGAGTATCCCAAATATGCTTAATGGGTGACATATCTGGTGAGTATGCAGGCCATGGAAGAACTGGGACATTTTCAGCTTCCAGAAGTTGTGTACTGATCCTTGAGACATGGGGCCGAGCATTATCATGCTGAAACATGAGGTGATGGCAGCGGATGAATGCCACCACAATGGGTTTCTGGATCTGGTCTCTGTATCTCTGTGCATTCAAATTTCCATCAATAAAATGCGATTGTGTTCGTTGTCTGTAGCTTATGCCTGCCCATACCATAACCCCACCACCACCATGGGGCACTCTGTTCACAACGTTGACATCTGCACAATACATTTGAACCCGGGATTAATCCGTAAATAGCACAACTCCAATGAAGTCGGTTACGACGACGAACTGCAGTTAAGTCAAGACTCTGGTGAGGACGACGAGCACGCAGATGAGCTTCCCTGACAGTTTGTGCAGAAATTTTTGGGGTGTGCAAACCCAGTTTCATTAGCTGTCCGGGTGGCTGGTCATTAGCTGTCCGCAGGTGAAGAAGCCAGATGTGGAGGTTCTGGGCTGGCGTAGCTACACGTGGTCTGCGGTTGTGAAGCCGGTTTAACGTACTGCCAAATTCTGTAAAACAGCATTGGCAGCTTATGGTAGAGAATTTATCAATTATCTGGCAACAGTTCAGGTGAACATTCCTGTAGTCAGCATGCCAATTGCATGCTCCCTCAAAACTTGAGACATCTGTGGCATTGCGTTGTGACAAAACTGCACATTTAATTGTGTCCTTTTGTCCCCAGCACAAGGTGCACCTGTGTAATGAACACGCTGTTTAATCAGCTTCTTGATATGCTACATCTGTCAGGTGGATGGATTATCTTGACAAAGGCTGAAATGCTCACTAACAGGGATGCAAACTAATTTGTGTACAACATTTGAGAGAAATAAGCTTTTTGTGTGTATGGAAACAAGGGACCAACACTTCACATGTTGCGTTTATATTTTAGTTCAGTGTATATTGTGTAACCTAACTCACTTCAGCATTGGGTCAGAAGAGAGAGGTGTAAGATTCTAACATGGTATTTCCCATGAAAATAATTATTTCAAGGTTAAATGTTGAGAACAGGCATGTGTGTTCACCTCTAAAAATCAATGGGAAACTTACACTTAAAATAGCACTCGTTATGTTTTCTAGTCTGTCAATTCCGGGTTCATCTGCAATGAGGGTTTTTGCTGCACTAATGATGCAGAGTCAATACATACAGTATGTAAAACGGAGTACAAATGACAAATTAAGTCATCTCCAGCACAATAACAGTGTCTACATATGTAAAAATTGCACATTTCTATGATCTGTGGTTAAAAAGAGAGAAAAAAGGTCCTAAAAATGCCGCTCTGTGACATCACATAGTAGGATTAAAAGTTTGCTATTTTTAAGGGTATTTTCTTGCTGCACACAAATCTCATAGTGTTTGAAGATCAGTTCATTGGGTKGAACTTTTTTACGTTATTTTTTTTCTACAAAATGTAGAAATGTGCCGTTGTAGACGGCACATAGACACTGGTTTGGTGCTGGAGATAATGAATATGAGTTTGAAAAGAGGAGTTCCCCTATAACATTAGTGGCAACAAACTTACTTTTGGAGCTTGTTATATTCTTGTTCAAAGTCTCTTTCAACCTGTAAAAACACATTGAAACTCATTGTTAGATACAACATTATCATCTTTATGTTCATGTTTGTTCATTCAATGTTGTTACCTTCGATTATGGTCCTAACATGTGCTTGATGAATACTGAATATCCCTACTATTGGAGAGCCAATAAAGCCATATCCTGAGCACAGCCTGGCTCCCCCTAATTTGCTTCATGTTGTTAGTTCTAAAGGTCTGGTTGACAGCCCCCACCCACCCCCTCCCTGCTCCACCTCAGATCAGACTGGACTGATTGAACAGGCCAGCGCTGGTTATGGAGGTAGCAGGGGTTCCTGTCTTGTGGTTCTGTGGGCTTCTGGATAAACAAATAAACAGTGAGGGAGGCAGCTGCCTGTCTGTCAGTGGAGGCAGGGTTGTCCACTGGGCTCCCTGTACTGTAGCCCACTCCCTGGGTCTGGCCTGGGATGTCACAGGAAGCTGCCTGGGAGCCCGTTCTGACTGTCTGCCACTGCCGGACCACAGAGACAGACAGATTACTGTGGAAGTGGTTTTCCCCAAAGGAAGGCACCCACTCACCAGCACTTCAAGGCAGCCACCTCTGCCCCCTCACATGGTTTGGACAAATTGGCACCCCACAGGCCCATGCTCATTGATGAGAGTGCAGTCACTTGTCTGACGATTTGCTGTTGGTTACCTCTAGTACACTATGTTAATTTTGTGAATAGACTCATACGCCTTATACAATAAAGATATTTCAGAAAACCCAAGAAACAAGTTAAAGATGCAGTTGGTTAGAATGAGGGACTTAATTTGGGTTTCCTTCTCATCTTTAAACTTAATTTCTGATTAGAGGCTCCTTTGGAGGTCAATGATTGGATGTAAAAGCTGTATAACTCCTGTCCATTCAGTTCCGAAAACAACCATGCTGTGGGACCTGGAACATTGTTTGAGGTTTATGTGTGATTCTCTCCACAGGCCAAACAGACATGCATTAACTCCTTCACTGTCCAGTGTGTGGACAGAAGTGCTCTGCTCTCCCCAAGTCTAAATCCAAGGTTTCAGAGAAAAAATTGACAGGTTAAGCCAAATGTCCTCTTCCATAGCCACTACAGGGCTTTGATCTTTTAGCATACAATTTGAACAACAAAATGCAACCAAATATTTTTATTAGTTGGGCCAGACTTAGCCTTCCCCTATAAAAGAGGTTAAAATATCTAGCTTGTATTTCTGCAGTCTGAAAGTCTCTTACTCATCTGTAACAAAGTGAGGAGTCGTAAGATCCCAGTGTGCTTCCATATACACTACATGACCGAAAGTGTGTGGCCGCCCCTTCAAATTAGTGGAATTGGCTATTTCAGCCACACCCGTTGCTGACAGGTGTATAGCATCGAGCACACCGCCATGCACTCTCCATCGACAAGCATTGGCAGTAGAATGGCCCATACTGAAGAGCTCAGTGACTTTCAACATGGCACAGTAATAGGATGCCACCTTTCCAACAAGTCAGTTCCRCAAATGTCTGCCCTGCTAGAGTTGCCCCGGTCAACTGTAAGTGCTGTTATTGTGAAGTGGAAACGTCTAGGAGCAACAATGGCTCAGCCACGAAGTGGTAGACCACACAAGCTCACAGAATGGGACCACCGAGTGCTGAAGCCTTAGCGTGTAACAATTCTCTCTCCACATTTGCAACACTCACTACCGAGTTTCAATCTGCCTCTGGAAGCAATGTCAGCACAAGAACTGTTCGTTGGGAGCTTCATGAAATGGGCTTCTATGGCCAAGCTGCCGCACACAACGCTAAGATCACCATGTGCAATGCCAAGCGTCGGCTGGAGTTGTGTAAAAGTTGCCGCCATTGGAGCAGTAGAAACGCGTTCTCTGGAGTGATGAATCACGCTTCACCAGCTGGCAGTCCGACAGACAAATCTTGATTTGGCGGATGCCAGGAGAACGCTACCTGCCCCAATAAATAGTGCGAACTGTAATGTTTGGTGGAGGAGGAATAATGGTCTGGGGCCGTTTTTCATGGTTCGGGCTAGGCCTCAGTTTTAGTGAAGGGAAATCTTAGCGCTACAACATACAATGACATTCTAGACAATTCTGTGCTTCCAACTTTGTGGCAACAGTTTGGGGAAGGCCCTTTTCTGTTTCAGCATGATAATGCCCTTGTGCACAAAGCGAGCTTCATACAGAAATTGTTTGTTGAGATTAGTTGACTGGAAAAACTTGACTGGCCTGCATAGAGCCCTGACCTCAACCCCATCAAACACCTTTGTGATGAATTGGATCACCGACTGCAAGCTAGGCCTAATCGCCCAACATCAGTACCCGACCTCACTAATACACTTGTGGCTGAATGGAAGCAAGTCCCCACAGCAATGTTCCAACATCTAGTGGAAAGCCTTCACAGAAGGGCTGTTATAGCAGCAAATGGGGGACCAACTCCATATTAATGTCCATGATTTTGGAATGAGATGTTCAACGAGCATCTGTCCACATATTTTTGGCCATGTAGTGTAACAACCATACAACACGCTAAATAAAGCCTGGTAGCAAATGTCTAGTGAAATTAGACATTTAATTATGTATTGTCTAGTTTCATAGGTGTTGCAACACAAATAATGGAAGATCTTATGTTGACTCATTAGTATTTATTTTTATTTTTGGGGGGGACAGAAGACTGAACACTTACCGTTTTGGAAACAATCTGCTTTTTTGGTTGTCCAATCTTGAAGGGCATCCTAGAAGTAGACAAAATTATAAATTGGTGGGACAGACCACATTCCGCACATCACAAATACAATCTAACACATCCAAACAGGCATTTAACTGAAATGAGGCATTTTTAAGGGGCTGGCAGACAGGTACTCTGACTGGTAGGTAATAATGTGTTGCGAGGTGGGTACAAGTGAACAAGTGAATCCTTTGGCTCAGTCACAGCTAGCCAAATCCAAATGCTGTTAACCCCTGGCCTTCTGGAGTGTGCTTCAGGAGCCCTGTGCATTGACTTCCTGTCATCACACGCCACATCTGGCTTCCATTACTGGTGGATATCACTAATTAGAAGTGGCTGTCGCCTCTGCTCTGTGTGGCTTTCCCGCAGGCCCACATGTTGTACTGGCCATGGCCTGACAGATTGCTGTGAATGGAGACTGCAGCATGGCAGTTCACAATGCATCACTCTGCACCCCTTACAGAATCCAGTCTGCCTACACCCTAAGCCTACAGTGCATTCAGGAAAGTATTCAGAGCCCTCGACTTATTTCCACATTTTTACGTTACAGCCTTACTCTAAAATTGATTAAATGGRTTTTTCCCCCCTKAATCTACACACAATACCCCATAATGACAAAGTGAAAAGTAAAAATGTTTTGCACATTGATTCAAAATAAAAACAGAAACACCTTATTTACATAAGTATTCAGACCCTTTGCTATGAAACTTGAAATTGCATCCTGTTTCCATTGATCATCCTTGAGATGTTTCTACAACTTGATTGGAGTTCACCTGTGGTAAATTCAATTGATTGGACGTGATTTGGAAAGGCACACACCTGTCTATATAAAGTCCCACAGTTGACAGTGCATGTCAGAACAAAAAACCAAGCCATGAGGTTGAAGGAATTGTCCGTAGAGCTCGGAGAGGCACAGATCCGGGGAAGGGTACCAAAAAATGTCTGCAGCATTGAAGGTCCCCAAGAACACAGTGGCCTCCATCATCTTAAATGGAAGAAGTTTGGAACCACCAAGACTCTTCCTAGAGCTGACCGCCCAGCCAAACTGAGCAATCGGGGGAGAAGGGCTTTGGTCAGGGAGGTGACTAAGAACCCGTCACTCTGACAGAGCTCTAACGTTCGACTGTGGAGATGGGATAACCTTCCAGAAGGACAACCATCTCTGCAGTACTCCACCAATCAGGCCTATATGGTAGAGTGGCCAGACGGAAGCCATTCCTCAGTAAAAGGCACAGGACAGCCCGCTTGGAATTTGCCAAAAGGCACCTAAAGGAGTCTCAGACCATGAGAAACATATTTCTCTGGTCTGATGAAACCAAGATTGAACTCTTTGGCCTGAACGCCAAGCGCCATGTCTGGAGYAAACCTGGCACCATCCCTATGATGAAGCATGGTGGTGGCAGCATCATGCTGTGGGGATGTTTTCAGCGGCAGGGAGACTAGTCAGAATCGAGGGAAAGATGAACGGCACAAAGTACAGAGATCCTTGAAGAAAACCTGCTCCAGAGCACTCAGGACCTCAGACTGGGGCGAAGGTTCACCTTCCAACAGGACAATGACCCGAAGCACACAGTACTGAGTCAGTATAAATATGTGTATAGAGTCAGTATAAATATGTGTGTGTGTGTGTGTGTGTGTTATGTGCGAGTGAGCAAATGAACTGTGTGTTGGTGCCTGTTGGTGTCAGACTTCTTGCTCCGGTACGACTTGCCGTGCGGAAGCAGAGAGAATAGTCTATGGCTTTAACAAATTTTCCGGACCTTACTTTCACACTGCCTGATATAAGAGGTCCTGGATGGCAGGGAGCTGTGATGTACTGGGCTGTCCGCACCACCCTCTGTAGCGCCATGCAATCGAGGGCGGTGTAGTTGCCATACCAAGCAGTTATGTAGCCAGTCAAGAGGGCCCATGCCAAATCTTTTCAAAATCCTGAGGGGAAAGAGGCGCTTTGAGTGTGTGTGGACTAATTTAGTGATTTGGACACCGAGGAACTTGAAGCTCTCAACCCGCTGCACTGGATGGGGCTTGCTCGCCCACCCGTTTCATGTAGTTCACGATCAGCTGCTTGGTCTTACTGACGTTGAGGGAGAAGTTGTTGTCCTGGCACCACACTGCCAGGTCACTGATCTCCTCCCTGTAGACAAGGGTTCCCCAACTGGTGGCATGTGAGCTGATTTTGGCCTGCAGGTGGTTTTAATTGGCCACCCAAGTAATATATATATATATATATATATATACAGTTGAAGTCGTAAGTTTACATACACTTAGGTTGGAGTCATTAAAACTCCACTCCACAAATTTCTTGTTAACAAACTATAGTTTTGGCAAGTCGGTTAGGACATCTACTTTGTGCATGACAAGTGATTTTTCCAACAATTGTTTACAGATTATTTCACTTAATCACAATTCCAGTGGGTCAGAAGTTTACATACACTAAGTTGACTGTGCCTTTAAACAGCTCGGAAAATTCCAAATGTTGTTATGGCTTTAGAAGGTTCTGATAGGCTAATTGACATCATTTGAGTCAATTGGAGGTGTACCTGTGGATGTATTTCAAGGCCTACCTTCAAACACAGTGCCTCTTTGCTTGACATCATGGGAAAATCAAAAGAAATCAGCCAAGACCTCAGAAAAAACATTGTAGACCTCCACAAATCTGGTTCATGCTTGGGAGCAATTTCCAAACGCCTGAAGGTACCACGTTCATCTGTACAAACAATAGTACGCAAGTATAAACACCATGGGACCATGCAGCCGAAGAACACCATCCCAACCCGTGAAGCACAGGGGTGGCAGCATCATGTTAGATGGCACAAAATAGATYGCATCATGAGGAAAGAGAATTATGTGGATATATTGAAGCAACATCTAAAGACATCAGTCAGGAAGTTAAAGCTTGGTCACAAATGGGTCTTCCAAATGGGCAATGACCCCAAGCATACTGGCTTAAAGACAACAAAGTCAAGGTATTGGAGCGGCCATCACAAAGCCCTGACCTCAATCCAATAGAACATTTGTGGGCAGAACTGAAAAAGTGTGTGCGAGCAAGGAAGCCTACAATCCTGCCTCAGTTACACCAGCTCTGTCAGGAGGATTGGGCCAAAATTCACCCAACTTATTGTGGGAAGCTTGTGGAAGGCTACCCGAAATGTTTGACCCAAGTTAAACAATTTAAAGGCAACGCTACCAAATACTAATTGAGTGTAGGTAAACTTCTGACCCACTGGGAATGTGATGAAAGAAATAAAAGCTGAAATTGTAACGCTCGTCGTTAGGTGGAAGAGAGGAGGACCAAGGCGCAGCGTGGTAAATGTTCATGATGATGAATTTTAATGCGAATCCAACAAACAGAACACTAACAAAATACAAAACAATAAACGAATGGAACAAACGAACGAAACAGTACCGTGTGGCGAACAAACACTGACACGGCAACAAACACCCACAAACCAAAAGTGAAACCCAGGCTGCCTAAGTATGATTCTCAATCAGGGACAACGATTGACAGCTGCCTCTGATTGAGAATCATACCAGGCCGAACACAAAACCCCAACATAGAAAAACACACAGACAGCCCACCCCAACTCACGRCCTGACCATACTAAATAAAGACAAAACAAAGGAAATAAAGGTCAGAACGTGACAGAAATAAATCACTCTCTACTATTATTCTGACATTTCACATTCTTAAAATAAAGTGGTGATCCTAACTGACCTAAAACAGGGAATTTTTACTAGGATTAAATGTCAGGAATTGTAAAAAAACTGAGTTTAAATGTATTTGTAAGGTGTATGTAAACTTCCGACTTCAACTGTATAAATATATTTCACTGTTGGACATGAAAGACTAAATAACCAGGAAATCAGCTCCAAGTGATTTACATTTTGGAAATATGTTCCCACGTAATCCCACACATAATAGATATGTAAGTAAGGTTTGAAATMATTATGTTTTAGTCAAATATTGTATCTGTTTCGGCTTCTTGTGGTCAATTTGCAGTCTACAATTATTTGTAATTATGTTCAGGCCAGTCGATCAATAAAGAAATAAATAGTCCCGTGGTTGAATCTAGTTGATGATCCCTGTTGTAGGCTGTCTCATTGTCAATGGTGATCAGGCCTACCACTGTCGTGTCGTCAGCAAACTTGATGATGGTGTTGGAGTCTTGCGTGGCCACGTAGTCGTTGGTGAACAAGAAGTACAGGAGGGAACTAAGCACACCCCCCTGTAGGGCCCCCGTGTTGAGGGTCAGCGTGGCAGAGGAAATGTTGCCTTCCCTCAACACCTGGGGTTGGCCCGTCAGGAAGTCCAGGATCAGGCTGCAGAGGGCGGTGTTCAGTCCTAGGGTCCAAAGCTTGGAGGGGACTATGGTGTTGAACGCTGACCTGTAGTAAATGAACAGCATTCTCACATAGGTATTCATCCCTCTTATCTAGGTGGATGGGGGCAGTGTGGAGTGCAATTGAGATTGCATCGTCTATGGATCTGTTGGGACGGTATGCAAATTGGAGGGTTTCGGGTTTCTGCGATGATGGGAGTTGATGTGTGCCATAACCAGCCTTTCAAAGCACGATTACAGATGTGTGCTACAGGGCGGTAGTCATTGTGGCAGGTAAACTTAAAGTTCTTGTGAACAGGAATGATGGTGGTCAGCTTGAGATGTGGGAATTACTGACTGGGACAAGGAGAGGTTGAAAATGACCGTGAATATGCCTGCCAGCTGTTCTCCGCATGCTCTGAGAACACACCCTGGAATATCACCCGGCCTCGCGGCCTTAAGCGTGTTTACCTATTTAAAAACCTTACGACAGCCTCGGAGCAGCGACATCAACCAGTCCCCTGGTTCAGCGGGGGCCCTCGTTCCCGACTCAGTGTTATTTTTTGTCAAAGAGTGCATAAAATACATTGAGTTCGTCTGGTAGAGAGGCATCGTTGGCAGATCACAGCTGGGTCTTCCTTTGTAATCCGTAATGGACTGTAGCCCCTTCTTAATGCATCGAAGCCTATGTAATAGGATACCACCTTGTTCCTATATTGCCCTTTCGCTTGTTTGATGGCTCTGCGGAGGTCGTAGCGGGACTTCATGCACTTGTTTGTGTCTTCAGCCGTAGCCTCCGGGTTGGCTGCGATAGCCCTGTGTGCGGGAGCCCTGTTCTTTAGCTTAGCGCCAACCTCTGTGTTAATCCAGGGCTTTTGATTGGGGAAGGAGCGAACCTTCACTTTGMGGACAACGTCGTGATGCATTTCCTAATGAAGCTGGTGACGGAGGTGGTTGGCTTGACGGAGCTGGTTAGCTCTGCTATTGGCAGAGTCCTGGGACATATTCCAGTCAGCGCAAGCYAAGCAGTTTTGTAGCATAGCATCGGAAACAGAGGACCATTTCTCAACGGAGCGCATCAAGGGTACTTCCTGTTTGAGCTTCTGCTTGTGACATCTTATGATAGTTTTGATAGGTAACAACTTATTTTATTAATGCCATCCGTCTTTTATCTGCCTGAATCCAACTTTCTAAACCATGTCTTGCTACATAAGTTGTTACTTAAAATCACCAGAATGATGGAGAATCCATGAAAAAGAAAACACTATTTTTATTGCCACCAAACATGGCTGTAGGTTGACATTGACGTGACACTAATAACATCCYAGGAACATGATGGACGGTTGCCGTTGACAGGCACAGTGAGACAACAGCTGCGTCAAAAGAAAGGTGTGTAAACTAATGAGATGGAAAGATGAGGGTGCGAGGCAGGGCCGTGTTGTGTAACCAGGGAACACCACTGATGTGTGTGTGGCAGTTCCCTTTGATAACAGCTCAATCAGAAAACCCAACACAGCCAAGAGAGGCAACAGGAAAATGGGCTTAATCCGAATTACAACAGAAAGGATGCTTTCACTGGCAGGAGGGAGTATTAAGTCCCTATCAAACTAACCCTGGTAAAGCGCTGGGGAAAATATGTTCTTTGATTCCCCTTTTGACTCCGAGAGATAAGCAGTGTTGTAACAACATGGATGCATCCCATTCATAAATCACTGACTCATATCAGATCAAGTTCTACGGTCAAAATAGCTGATTCAGGAGGAAAAGTTTCACATGTCATACTTTTGGTGAGCCAACGCCATCATGGAAAACTACGTTTCGTCACCCACTGACATTCCTGAGGTCCACGGGGTGAATCATCTTACTACCCATGCAACGCATCACTAGAACACTATGGCAGTAACTGGGCCTAGCCTACCTATCTGAGCAGTGATCACATAAGACTTGGCAAGGACTGTACGATATGTCAACTGTTTGTTAATCACGCAGTAACTTTCCAAGAAAGAAGGTAAGATCATAAACGTGGCAAAGACTGCTAGAATTCATGCAAAACACCACGACTCTATATCTTTGGCCCAATACAAAAGATCTTGGCCCAGCAGAACATACAATCGAGCCCCACAGTCACAAAGTATACAGTGCATTCAGAAAGTATTCAGACCCCTTTACTTTTTCCACATTRTGTTACGTTACAGCCTCTAAAATTGATTAAATAAAGAATCCTCATCAATCTACACACAATATCCCACAATGCGAAAACAAAGCGAAAACAGGTTTTAATAGAGTACCAGTCCAAAGATTGGACACACCTACTCATTCAAGAGTTTTTCTATCATTTTACTATTTTATACATTGTAAAATAATAGTGAAGACATCAAAACTTTGAAATAACACATATGGAATGATGTAGTAACTAAAAAAGTATAAAACAAAACAAATTATATTTGAGATTCTTGAAAGCAGCCACCCTTTGCCTTGATGACAGCTTTGCACACTCTTGGCATTCTCTCAACCAGCATCATGAGGTGGAATTTCTTTCCTTCTCAATGCATTTGAGCCAATCAGTTGTGTTGTGACAAGGTAGGAGTGGTATACAGACGATAGCCCTATTTGGTAAAAGACCAAGTCCATATTATGGCAAGAACAGCTCAAATAAGCATAGAGAAACGACAGTCCATCTTTAATTTAAGACATGAAGGTCAGTCAATCCGGAAAACTATAAAGAACTTTAAAAGTTCCTTCAAGTGCAGTCGCAAAAACCATCAAGCGCTATGATGAAACTAGCTCTCATGAGGACCGCCACGGGAAAGGAAGACCAAGAGTTACCTCTTGTGCAGAGGAAAAGGTCATTAGAGTTACCAGCCTCAAATTGCAGCCCAAATAAATGCTTCACAGTGTTCAAGTAACAGACACATCTCAACAACTGTTCAGAGGAGACTGCGTGAATCAGGCCTTCATGGTCGAATTGCTGCAAAGAAACCACTACTAAAGGACACCAATAAGAAGACTTGCTTGGGCCAAGAAACACAAGCAATGGACATTAGACCGGTGGAAATCTGTCCTTTGGGCTGATGAGTCCAAATGTGAGTTTTTTGGTTCCAAACGACGTGTCTTTGTGAGACACAGAGTAGTTGAACAAATGATCTCCGCATGTGTGGATGCACGGAGGAGGTGGTGTGATGGTGTGGGGGTGTTTWGCTGGTGACACTGTCAGTGATTTACTTAAAACACTTAACCAGTATGGCTACCACAGCATTCTGCAGTGATACGCCATCCCATCTGGTTTGCGCTTAGTGGGACTATCATTTGTTTTTCAACAGGACAATGACCCAACACACCTCCAGGCTGTGTAAGGGCTATTTGACCAATAAGGAGAGTGATGGAGTGCTGCATCAGATGACCTGGCCTCCACAATCACTCGACCTCAACCCAATTGAGATGGTTTGGGATGAGTGGACCGGCAGAGTGAAGGAAAAGCAGCAAAAGTGTCAACATATGTGGGAACTCCTTCAAAACTGTTGGAAAAAGCATTCCAGATGAAGCTGGTTGAGCAATACCAGGGTGTGCAAAGCTGTCATCAAGGTTGCTACTTTGAAGAATCTAAAATACAAAATATATGATTGTGGTCACGATCGTCGTCAGGGTGGAAATGACAGGACCAAGGTGCAGCGTGGTGAGTGTACATTTCTTTTTATTGTTATAAATGTCGCACACAAACAAGAAATACACAAAACGAACGTGATGCTGACTAGGGCTATACAGGCCACTAACACAGACAACTACCCACATCCAAAATGAAAAAGGCTGCCTAAGTATGATTCCAATCAGAGACGATAGACAGCTGGCCCTGATTGGAGAACCATACCCAGCCAAAACATAGAACAACAACATAGAATGCCCACCCAAAATTACACCCTGACCTAACCAAAATAGAGAAAAAACGTCTCTCTATTGTTCAGGGGCGTGACAGATTTGACACTTTTTGATTACTACATGATTCCATATGTGTTAATTCAATAGTTGCTGTCTTCACTACAATGTAGAACAATAGTCAAAAATAAACAAAACCCTTGAATGAGCTAGGTGGGTCCAAACTTTTGACTGGTACTGTACATTTTGCAAATGTATAAAAAATAAATAAAAAAAAATAGAGAATACCTTAATTTACATAAGGATTCAGACCGCTTTGCTATGATACTCGAAATTGAGGCTCAGGTGCATCCTGTTTCCATTGATACATCCTTGAGATGTTTCTACAACTTGATTGAGTCCACTGTGGTAAATTCAATTGATTGGACGTGATTTGGAAAGGCACACACCTGTCTATATAAAGGTCCCACAGTTGACAGTGGTCAGAGCAAAAACACAAGACATGAGGTTGAAGGAATTGTCTGTAGAGCTTGAAACAGGATTGTGTCGAGGCACAGATCTGGGGAAGGATACCAAAAAATGTCTGCAGCATTGAAGGTCCCCAAGAACACAGTGGCCTCCATCATTCTTAAATGGAAAGAAGTTTGGAACCACCCAGACTCTTCCTAGAGTTGGCCACCGCCAGGCACTGTAAGCAATCGGGAGAAGGGCCTTGGTCAGGGAGGCGACCAAGAACCCGACGGTCACTCTGACAGAGGCTGCCAGAAGTTCCTCTGTGGAGATGGGAGAACCTTCCAGAAAGCCAAACCATCTCTGCAGCACTCCACCAATCAGACATTTATGGTAGAGTGACCAGACGGAAGCCACTCCTCAGTAAAAAAGGCACATGACAGCCCGCTTGGAGTTTGCCAAAAGGCACCTTAAAAGGACTCTCAGACCATGAGAAACAAGATTCTCTGGTCTGATGAAACCAAAATGTAACTATTTGGCCTGAATGCCAAGCTTTCATGTCTAGAGGAAACCTGGCACCAACCCTACAGTGAAGCATGGTGGTGGAAACATCATGCTGTGGGATGTTCTTCCCTAGGTCGTGACTGGGTCGAGGGAAAGATGAACGGAGCAAAGTACAGAGAGATCCTTGATGAAAACCTGCTCCAGAGCGCACCTCAGACTGGGGCAAGGGATCACCCTTCCACAAGGACAACAACCTCTAAGCACACAGCCAAGATAACGCAGAAGTGGCTTCGGAACTAATCCTGAATGTCCTTGAATGGCCAGCCAGAGCCCGGACTTGAACCCGATCAGAATCCCTGGAAAGACCTGAAAATAGCTGTGCAGCGACTTCTCCCCATCCAACTGACAGAGCTTGAAAGGATCTGCAAAGAAGAATGGGAGAAACTCCCCAAATACAGGTGTGCCAAGCTGTAGCATCACACCTTCCGGAAACACCTGAACACCACCTCTTTAAGGAATACCTAGGATAGGATAAAGTAATCCTTCCTAACCCCCCCCCCCCCCCCCCCTTATAAAAGAGTTAGATGCACTATTGTAAAGTGGTTGTTCCACTGGATATCATAAGGTGAATGCACCAACCTGTAAGTCGCTCTGGATAAGAGCGTCTGCTAAATGACTTAAATGTAAATGTAAATGTAGCATCATACCCAAGAAGACTCAATGCTGTTATCACTGCCAAAGGTGCTTAAACAAAGTACTGATTAAAGGGTCTGAATACTTATGTAAATGTAATATTTTTCTTTGTTTTTTCTTTGTCATTATGGGGAATTGTGTGTAGATCGATGAGAAAAAAAAGCTGTTTAATCAATTCTAGAATAATACTTAAACATAACAAAATGTAGAAAAAGTGCGAGATTTCTTGCATGACAGTTTTCTGACTCATGCAGGAATTGGGGATTGTGGTATGAGCACAGTCGGTCTGGACTAGTCATCCGATACATATTTTACATTCTATTTTAGATTAAATTAAGAAATGTGTGMTTTTTTATTTTTAATACATTCACAAAAATGTCTGTTTTTGCTTTGTCATTATTGGGTATTGGGTTTAGATTGAGGAAAATAAAATTATTTAATCAATTTTATAATAAGGCTGTAACGTAACAAAATGTGGAATAAGTCAAGGGGTCTGAATACTTTTGAATGCACTGTACTTAGCTAACAGCCTGTGGACACTGCCTTATTTGCTCAAATCCCAAAGCGATCCAAAGAGAATGGTAGGCTAGAGGGGTAGAGGAAGGAGGATGGTCTATGCTGTGGGAATCGTTTGTTATGTTTCTTCACACACAGTGGCATTTCAGTAGAGGCCTGTACATTTAGAAACTTTGGTTAGTCTGTAAGCCCTGATCCCATGACCTACTCAAAGAAGGGCAGGAAAGACAGAGAGTGCACAGAGCATGTTACATTAGGTAAATAAAGAGCACAACTTTCTCTTCTATGGACAGACTTACAACTTAAGCTATCAGTCAAAGTGAACACTACACAGGTGTTACAGTGAACCAAGCACAATTGCACTAAATTGTACTCAAACTACAATAGGTTAGATGTCTTGTTCATCGACTGTATGGATAATTCCATAGGCTAAATTGTTATACTGCATTGTTGGTTAAGGGCTTGTAAGTAAGCATTTCACTTTCACCTGTTGTATTCGGCACATGTGACAAATAAAATTTGATTTGAAATATCAGGTAAAAAATTATTATGCTTTGCAGCTTTGGACAAGTTCCAAAGCTGACAATTTTTGACAAGGAGCATGTGTGCACCTACGTTGAAAAATGTAGGCGCACACAAAGAAACTTAGGAGCACAATGCCAAATATTTTAGGTAATAACACTGGAATCCTTATTTTTCTAGGCGCAGTGATGTTCCTAAATACAAATTCCAGGTCGCACAGCAAAATATTTAAGCACATATGCGAGTAAAATTGTCTCACTGTAGAACCTTACTTAGCCTATAGGACAATATCCTTGATATAGCCTGGACCTATTCTGAATTATGTTAAAAGTAAAAGCATTATTATAGTATATTAGGCTATATTGTATGGTGTTGTTGTTTAAGGCAGGGCAATTCCATGCCAGCGTAGACTGAAACATTTTTGGTATCTCAGATTGTTCTGGCACTTCTCACATAGTAACTTCATTGGGAGGAAAGACGCTCGAGATGCTTTTTACTTGTATGACAAACAATATTTTTGAAAATCATGATGAAAGTGCCCATTTTAGACCTAGTATACATTCCTCCTGTATGATCTGTGAACTGTACAGATCATGATACAGACAACATCTTGGTGTCATTATACTCCTTATAGTGTTCTCAAATTATAGTGTTCTCAAATATGGAGTAGCCTATGTCTAAATTCTGAAATACACATTGACTTTTTTTATTCAACATTGAGAATAGTAATATCTCAAAAGTACCCTTTCTGAGATTGCTTATTTTTAAACATATTGTTTGTAAGAATATACTCTTCAAACATCAACTTTCCAGAGTGGGCTCTCTGGTACCTTTAATGATATGACCCATTTCATACATAGAAATTGACATTATAGGTAATTAACCAATCACAGTCCTCCTTTAGGATTGCACATTCAGAAAATAGCCAGCAGAGGGAGCTCTGTTTGAATCTATTTTCCCATTCACTGTGTTGGTGGTGCTCATAAAATGTAAAAATACTAATAAAACGAATATATCTTGATGAAATAAGTATTCAACCACCTGAACCAATACACGTTAGAATCACCTTTGGCAGCAATTACAGCTGTGAGTCTTTCTGGGTAAGTCACAAGGAGCTTTCCACACCTGGATAGTACAACATTTGCCCATTATTATTTTCAAAATTCTTCAATCTCTGTCAAATTGGTTGTTGTTCATTGCAAGACAACCATTTTCAGGTCTTGCCTTAGATTTAAGCAGATTTAAGTCAAAACTGTAACTCAGCCACTCGGGAACATACCCTGTCTTCTTGGTAAGCAACTCCAGTGTAGATTTGGCCTTTTAGGTTTTTGTCCTGCTGAACAAAAAGTGAATTGCTTTGCCACATTTTTTGCAGAAAGTATTTTTTGATTGTATTAGGATCCCCATTAGCCGATGCCAATTGATGATAGTTAGTCTTACTGGTGTCAGACACGTAACAAAAAAAATGCATTACAAAAAATACTTTACAATTTACATACAGTACCTACTCATTCAAGGGTTTTTTCTTTATTTTTACTATTTTCTACATTATAGAATAATAGTGAAGACATCAAAACTATGAAATAACACATATGGAATCATGTAGTAACCAAAAAAGTGTTAAACAAATCAAAAGTATTTTATATTTCAGATTCTTCAAATTAGCAACCCTTTGCCTTGATGACAGCTTTGCACATTCTTGGCATTATCTCAACCAGTTTCATGAGGTAGTCACCTGGAATGCATTTCAAATAACAGGTTAAAAGTATATTCGTGGAATTTCTTTCCTTCTTAATTCGTTTGAGCCAATCAGTTGTGTTGTGGCATGGTAGGGTTGGTATACAGAAGACAGCCCTATTAGGCAAAATACCAAGTTCATATTATGGCAAGAACAGCTCAAAAAAGCAAAGAGAAACGACAGTCCGGCATTACTTTAAGGTCAGTTAATGCAGAAAASTTCAATCGCAAAAACCTTCAAGCGCTATGATGAAACTGGCTCTCATAAGGACCGTCACAGGAAAGGATGACCCAGAGTTACCTCTGGTGCAGAGGAAAAGTRAATTAGAGTTACCAGCCCCTCAGATTGCATCCCAAAGAAACACTTCACAGAGTTCAAGTAACAGACAAATCTCAACATAATCTGTTCAGAGGAGACTGTGTGAATCAGGCCTTCATGGTCAAATTGCTCCAATGAAACCACTGCTAAAGGACACCAATAAGAAGAAACTTGTTTGTGCCAAGAAACACGAGCAATGGAAATTAGAACGATGGAAATGTATCAACATATGAGATTTTTGGTTCCAACCGCCGTGTCTTTATGAGATGCAGAGTAGGTGAACGGATGATCTCCGCATGTGTGGTTCCCACCGTGAAGCATGGAGGTGTGATGTGCGGGGGTGCTTTGCTGGTGACACTGTCTGATTTATTTAGAATTCAAGGCACACTTAACCAGCATGGCTACCACAGCATTCTTCAGCAACACCCATCTAGTTTGCGCTTAGTGGGACTATCATTTGTTTTTCAACAGGACAATGACCCAACACACCTTCAGGCTGTGTAAGGAGAGTGATGGTGCTGCATCAGATGACCTGGCCTCCACAATCACCCAATCTCAACCCAATTGAAATGTACTGGGATGAGATGGACCACAGAGTGAAAGAAAAGCAGCCAACAAGTCTTCAGAAAAGCTGTCATCAAGGCAAAGGGTGGCTAGTTTCAAGAATCTAAAATATGTTTTTTTGTTACTACATGATTCCATATGTGTTATTTCATATGTTTGATGTCTTCACTCTTATTCTACAATATAGAAAATAGTAAAAATAAAGAAAATGCCTTGAATGAGTAGGCYTCCAAACTTTTGACTGGTACATTACTTTTAAAATCATTAACATGTACAGTGGCTTGCGAAAGTATTCACCCCCCTTGGCATTTTTCCTATTTTGTTGCTTTACAACCTGGAATTAAAGTGGATTTTTGGGGGGTTTGTATCATTTGATTTACACAACTTGCCTACCACTTTGAAGATGCAAAAAACCTTTTGGGGTGAAAGAAACAAGAGATAACAAGAAAACTTGAGCGTGCATAACTATTTACCCCCCCAAAGTACTTTGTAGAGCCACCTTTTGCAGCAATTACAGCTGCAAGTCTCTTGGGGTATGTCTCTATAAGCTTGGCACATCTAGCCACTGGGATTTTTGCAAAACTGCTCCAGTTCCTTCAAGTTGGATGGGTTCCGCTGGTGTACAGCATCTTTAAGTCATACCACAGATTCTCAATTGGATTGAGGTCTGGCCTTTGACTAGGCCATTCCAAGACATTTAAATGTTTCCCCTAAAACCACTCGAGTGTTGCTTTAGCAATACGCTTAGGGTCATTGTCCTGCTGGAAGGTGAACCTCCGTCCCAGTCTCAAATCTCTAGAAGACTGAAACAGGTTTCCCTCAAGAATTTCCCTGTATTTAGCGCCATCCATCATTCCTTCAATTCTGGCCAGTTTCCCAGTCCCTGGCGATGAAAAACATCCCCACAGCATGATGTTGCAACCACCATGCTTCACTGTGGAGATGGGTGTTCTCGGGGTGATGGGAGGCATTGGGTTTACGCCAGACATAGCGTTTTCCTTGATGGCCAAAAAGCTAAATTTTAGTCTCATCTGACCAGAGTACCTTCTTCCATATGGTTGGGTAGTTTCCCACATGCATTTTGGCGGACACCAAACGTGTTTGCTTATTTTTTTCTTTAAGCAATGGCTTTTTTCTGGACACTCTTCCGTAAAGCCCAGCTCTGTGGAGTGTACGGCTTAAAGTGGTCCTATGGACAGATACTCCAATCTCCGCTGTGGAGCTTTGCAGCTCCTTCAGGGTTATCTTTGGTCTCTTTGTTGCCTCTCTGATTAATGCCCCCCTTGCCTGGTCTGTGAGTTTTGGTGGGCGGCCCTCTCTTGGCAGGTTGTTTGTGTTGCCATATTCTTTCCATTTTTTAATAATGGATTTAATAGTGCTCTGTGGGATGTTCAAAGTTTCTGATATTTTTTTATAACCCAACCCTGATCTGTACTTCTCCACAACTTTGTCCCTGACCTGTTTGGAGAGATCCTTGGTCTTCATGGTGCCCCTTGCTTAGTGGTGTTGCAGACTCTGGGGCCTTTCAGAACAGGTGTATATATACTGAGATCGTGTGACAGATCATGTGACACTTAAGACTTTATTTAACTAATTATGCGACTCCTGAAGGCAATTGGTTGCACCAGATCTTATTAGGGGCTTCATAGCAAAGGGGGTGAATACATATGCACTAACCACTTTTCCGTTTAAAACGTTTTTTGGGAATTTTTTGAAACAAGTTATCTTTTTCATTTCACTTCACCAATTTGGACTATTTCGTGTATGTCCATTACATGAAATCCCCCAAAAAATCTATTTATATTACAGGTTGTAATGCAACAAAATAGGAAAAATGCCAAGGGGGATGAATACTTTTGCAAGGCACTGTAGTGTGCATCTATCAGGTACACATACATGTTAGTACATACACACAACAATAGGAGAGGCGTTGCTTTATTCGTTTTTTTTAAACCAGGTTTGCTGTTCACTTGCGCTATCCTTTTTGAAATGGGAGTTCCATGCAATCATGGCTTTGTAAAATACTGTACATTTCCTTGAATTTGTTCTGGACCTGGGGAATGTGATAAGACCCCTGGTGGCATGTCTGGTGGGGTAAGTGTGTTTGTCAATGCTGTGTGTGTAAGCTGACTATGCAAACAATTTGGAATCTCCAACACATTAAACGTTTCTTATAAAAACAAGAAGTGATTCAGTCAGTCTTTCCTCAACTCTTAGCCAAGAGAGACTAGCATGCATAGTATTGATATTAGCCCTCTGACTACAATAAAGAGCAAAGTGTGGTGCTCTGTTCTGGGCCAGCTGCAGCTTAACTAGGTCTTTCTTTGCAGCACTTGACCATATGACTGGACACAAATCAAGATAAGACTAGAGCATGCAGGACTTTAGTTCCGTGTTGCAAACTGGATTCATCTTTTGGAGTATTTGTATTCTYTACAGGCTTCCTTTTCACTCTGTCAATTAGGTTGGTATTGTGGAATAATTACAATGTTGTTGATCATTCCTCTTGTCTCCTATCACAGCCATTAAACTCTGTTTTAAAGTCAACATTGCCCTCATGGTGAAATCCCTGAGGTTTCAATCCTCTCTGGCAACTGAGTTAGGAAGGACACCTGTATCTTTAGTGATTGGGTGTATTGATACACCATTAAAATGTGTAATTAATAACTTCACCATACTCAGAGGGATATTCCATGTCTGCTTATTTTTACCCATCTACCGATAGGTGCCCTTCTTTGCGAGGAATTGGAAAACCTTCTTGGTCTTTGTGGTTGAAACTTTGTTTGAAATTCACTGCCTAACTGAGGGCCCATACAGATAATTGTATTTGTGGGCTACAGAGATGAGGTACCTATTCAAACACTATTATTGCACACAGTGTGAGACCATGCAACTTATTACGTGACTTGTTAAGCAAATATTTACTCCTGAAATTATTTAGGCTTGTCATAATAGGGTTGAATACTTGCCACAAGACATTTCAGCCTTTCATTTTTTATAAAATAGGTAAAAACATAATTCCACTTTTGACATTATGGGGTATTGTGTGTAGGCCGGTGACCAAAAAAATCTAAACGTAGTCCATTTTAAATTCAGTCTAACACAACAAAATGTGGAAAAAGTCAAGGGGTGTGAATACTTTCTGAAGGCACCATAATTAGCAGCGAGCCCATTCTGGAAAATGTACTTGTAGAGTATATTGTTCCAAACAATAGCCTGTCTTACAATTAACAAAATTAAAAAGTGTACTTTTAATATATTAATATGTTCCATGTTAAATAATAATTTTTTATTTCAGAATCAAGACTTGCTCCATATTTTAGAGCACACTATAAGGAATATAATGACACCAAGATGTCTGTACAATTTACATGTACGCTTCACAGATGTCTGTACGATTTACATGTACGGTTCACAGATCTCTACCTTTTTTTCTTGTAAAAATMTAGCTAATGAGAGCAAGGCATAACCCCTAATTTGCCCTGAGTTCAACACAACAATATGGCTGTTGGTGTAGGCCTAATTAATGTAGGTAAGGCCCACTGTTTTAGCTGTCAGCAAACTGCGGTGCCCGGTTTTACATTCCCTAAAACATAGTGACTCATGTTAAAACCAACAGTTTAACACCCCTGCTCTCCCCCTTGACCAAACCTTCAGAACTAAGCTGTTTCCTTATGGACGTCACTCTACTCTAGTCTAGACGTATGCATGCCCAGAGAAACAACCGTCTTATTTACCAGCACAGCCATTAGCTCTGCATGATAAAAATACAGAAATTATGCTGCTACAGGAAGAACCAATGACTACGTTGGAACTATAAATGTGTGCGCCATTGGCAAGGGGATAACATATCACTTCAATTGGGGCTATTGCCTGGAGTACAGAGGGCTGGTTGAGGACATTAGGAGTGCAATTGTTCGGATGACCCGAGTCAAATCTCTCACGTCACAGAAGCAAGAGTGAGGGCCTGACTGGAATGCGTTGGTCAGCATAGTTGATAAAGGGCTCTTTCACTGGACATGCACCACACATTTGACCTTGTGCTTGGCTGTGCGTAGAGGCCTGCACGGGCAGGAATTTTAAGCCTGAGCCCTACCCATGCCAGCAACGATTAAGCCCTACCTTACACAGGCCCGATTGCTCCTGCAAAATTTAAGGCACCCCACATTTGACCCTGTGCTTGGCTGTGCGTAGAGCCCTGCACGGGCATACATTTTAAGCCCAAACCCTACCCATGCCCGTGACCATCAGGTCCTACTCCACCAGGCCCAATTGTTTCTGCCAAATTTAAGGCCCGGCCAAAATAACTTCAATCATTAGTATCCATTAGCTACTGATCTCTGTCTGTCTGTCCCCCTCCCTGCAGTGCTCACACAGCATGCACTCTGCTGCTAGTCTGTCACCCTCAGTCGGGCTGTAAAAAAACAGGATGCGTCCGGTTTTCAGGATGCGACTTCTGCTTTTGGACATTAACAAGGCGACACTCAATCTTAACTCCTCTACAACATTTACTGGATTGGTTGAACAGTGCAGAAGAGAACCTTCCTTGACAGCTTGTTTTTCTCTCATCCGGACCAGAAAGAGACACTGCTCAAGTGTTTCTTTAACGCCTGCTACGTTACATGCTGACCAGACCGGACACGTCGCGTGCGCGAGCGTCGCAAAATAAATTTAGAAATCCATGTTATTCAATTATTGCACCCACACTGCTCGCGCGCGCCAACGAGCGTCTGCAACGCCAAGGGKTAAAATAGAACTCATTCTTATTTCTGACGCAGATCGCGGTGCAAGTCCTGCCTCTCCCATCTCCTCATTGGTTTATAAAAGCAGGTACCCACGTGCCATCTCCTCATTGGTTATATCCACGTAGGTGATTGAAAGACTAACTGTTTTGCCGGTAGTCATGGTAATACAATGAAAGTTTAGATGCAATCACCATATAAATGAAACGATGAAAAAGCCTGGAAGGAGGAGAGATAACTAGAAACGATTCGGTTGGCCGTTTTATGTGTGGATTAATTGTCGGAGTAGAGGTCCTTGTGCATTTCAGGTAAAATAACAACTCAATGTTTATATCCCAGGACAAATTAGCTAGCAACAGCATGCTAGCTAAATAGGACAAATTAACGTTAGCTAGCAAGTGCAAGCTAACTAGCTAAATTGCCATACATGTTTAATGCTTTTCGACCTGTCCCCAAATTATGTAGGGGGACAAAATACATGTATGCACGATAGCGCACGCGCGCAGCCGGTTTGGGTTCCGTGTTAGGTTAATAGTCTGCCTGTGCGAGTATCCAGAGCAATGGCTCCGCCTCGGGCTGCTCAAAGACGAGACAAGTTTTTGTCACTCTAAACTCAGGAACATTATTTTCTGTGAAATAATCTGTCCTGTCGACTCGGACAATGTTCTGGTCGTATATTTGACGTGGTTGAAGCACGTCTGCCACCATGTTATGATCTTAGTAAGTTAAGACCGTAGGCTAGCCTACTGAGCAGCAGAGCATGAYCAAATGGCTCAGCTGCAAAATGCTTGATCAATTTAGTGATACACGAGCCCTGCCCGTACCCTAGTAACGTTAATTGATGAAAAAAACAGGCCCAAACCCAATAAAGGTGTGTAGTAATTGAACCTCCCTAGGACGAGCGTCGTGACTCTTTAACAAAACTCGAGCAGCTTCTATGAATGGGTTAGCGCCTACCTAAGCAGGTAACGTTAGTTAGCTAAAATTGGCAACCTGACTAGCTAACTAAGAATTTAACTCCACTACAACGTAACATTGAAGTTAAATCCTAAGTGTAGTGCCAGGTAAGTATTAGCTCTCTTTGCTAGACAGTTGGTTAGTTAGCTAGCAAGCCAACACGTCATAAGTTGTTGTTTATGGTCACTGTGCTAACGTTAGCTGGCGAGCTAGGGTGCTAACTATCTAGCCAATGTAAATAACAGCTCACAAGCTACGCTCGGGATGCTAGCCTTTTAAAGTTAGTTGACGAGTTTGCAAGGCAAATGACACCATACTGTAAGCTATAATTGTTAACACACATGTGTATAATATTTCTAAATAGCTTGGCCAGTTCTAGACACCGTTAACTTACTGAAAGCTAAGCCAATGGCTAGCTGTTAAGTTAGTTAGCTAACCCCACAATTTCACTAGTCGAGTCAAACCGTTAGCTTGTTGAAGACGATTAATTTGTCTAGCTGTCTTATCAAAATACATACCAGCTCATTTTGTCTGAATTTCTCATCCAGTTTCAATGGGCAMCATTTCTCTCTTCAGATAACCTCATCCCATTTCACATAAAATACTTGCTAACTAGATAAAGTAACCAGAAAGTGGCTACAGTAGTAGCACAGATAGATGAGAACATATTTGGTAGTAGTTTTGGAAGGGGGGTTAAACTACGGAAAGCAGAAAGGCCTGCACGGCGCACTTGGTTAGTGAGAGGGAGACTAGGTATAGATCCAACTATTTATGTGGGCTTGTCTGTTCAGCAATGTCATTTTTGGAGTTTGAAATGTAATATTATAGCTTAGAAAATTATGTTACTGACAGATGAGCTCGTATCAAGGAAAGATCAGAAATAAAAGAGATCCTGGACTTTCAGGATTTCATGCTGATCTCTCTTGATTTCAGCCCAGAGGTGGAAGCATGGAGATAGTATGGATGGAGTAGGATGCCATGCCATTAAGTGTGTAGGCAGATCACATTTCTAACTATATGCTATTTCATAACATAATACACCTGTTGATAGGCATAACATAATGTTTGAGGACTATTCCTCTAATAAATCAAATATAATTTGAGAAGTCTGTATAGGCATCAGGCTGGGGAACACACCATCCACGTCGTTCATTATTTTCCATAGAACACATACTGTAACCCCTCATTGATTATCCCTTACATACTTATATACAGTACCAGTCAAAAGTTTGGACACACCTAATCATTCAAGGGTTTTTCTTTATTTGTACTATTTTCTATATTGTCAAATAAAATTGTATTAGTCACGTGTGCCAAATAAAACAAGTGTAGACCTTACAGTGAAATGCTTACTTGTGAGCCCCTAACCAACAATGCAGTTTAAAAATAATATATAAAAACATATGAATAAGAAATAAAAGTAACAAGTAAATAAGGAGCAGCAGTAAAATAACAATAGCGGGACTATATACAGGGGGGTACCGGTACAGAGTCAATGTGCGGGGGCACCGGTTAGTCAAGGTAATTGAGGTAATATGTACATTTAGGTAGAGTTATTAAAGTGACTATGCATAGATGATAACAACAGAGAGTAGTAGCGGTGTAAAAAGCGTGGGCAATGCAAATAGTCTGGGTAGCCATTTGATTAGATGTTCGGGAGTCTTATAGCTTGGGGGTAGAAGCTGTTTAGAAGCCTTTTGGACCTAAACTTGGCGCTCCGGTAGCAGAGAGAACAGTCTATGACTAGGGTGGCTGGAGTCTTTGACAATTTTTAGGACCTTTCTCTGACACCGCCTGGTATAGAGGTCCTGGATGGCAGGAAGCTTTGCCCCAGTGATGTACTGGGCCGTACGTACTACCCTCTGTAGTGTCTTGCGATCGGAGGCCGAGCAGTTGCTATACCAGGCAGTGACGCAACCAGTCAGGATGCTCTCGATGGTGCAGCTGTAGAGCATGTTGAGGATCTCAGGACCCATGCCAAATCTTTTCAGTCTCCTGAGGGGGAAGAAGTTTTGTCGTGCCAGCTTCACGACTGTCTTGGACCATGATAGTTTGTTGGTGATGTGGACACCAAGGAACTTGAAGCTCTTAACCTGCTCCACTACAGCCCTGTCCTGTAGTCCACAATCATCTCCTTTGTCTTGATCACGTTGAGGGAGATGTTGTCCTGGCACCACACGGCCAGGTCTCTGACCTCCTCCCTATAGGCTGTCTTGTCGGTGATCAGGCCTACCACTGTTGTGTCATCGGCAAAGTTAATGATGGTGTTGGAGTCATGCCTGGCCGTGCAGTCATGAGTGAACAGGGTGTACAGGAGGGGCCCCTGTTTTGAGGATCAGCGTGGCGGATGTGTTGTTACCTACCCTTACCACCTGGGGGCGGCCCGTCAGGAAGTCCAGGATCCAGTTGCAGAGTGAGGTGTTTAGTCCCAAGATCCTTAGCTTATTGATGAGCTTTGAGGGCACTATGGTGTTAAACACTGAGCTGCAGTCAATGAATAGCATTCTCACATAGGTGTTCCTTTTGTCCAGGTGGGAAAGGGAAGTGTGGAGTGCAATAGAGATTGCATCATCTGTGGATCTGTTAGGGCGGTATGCAAATTGGAGTGGGTCTAGAGTTTCTGGGATAATGGTGTTGATGTGAGCCATGACCAGCCTTTCAAAGCACTTCATGGCTACAGATGTGAGTGCTACGGGTTGGTAGTCAGTCATTTAGGCAAGTTACCTTAGTGTTCTTGGGCACAGGGACTATGGTGGTCTGCTTAAACGATGTTGGTATTACAGACTCGGATAGGGAGAGATTGAAAATGTCAGTGAAGTCACTTGCCAGTTGGTCAGCGCAAGCTCGCAGTACACGTCCTGGTAATCCGTTGGGCCCTGCGGCCTTGTGAATGTTGACCTGTTTAAAGGTCTTACTCACATCGGCTGCGGAGAGCGTGATCACACAGTCTTCCCGGAACAGCCGGTGCTCTCATGCATGTTTCAGTGTTTTTTTGCCTCGAAGCAAGTATAGAAGGAGTTTAGCTCATCTGGTAGGCTCGTGTCACTGGGCTGCTCTCGGCTGTGCTTCCCTTTGTAGTCTGTAATGGTTTGCGAGCCCTGCCACATCCGCCGAATGTCAGAGCCGGTGTCGTACGATTTGATCTTAGTCTGTATTGACACTTTTCCTGTTTGATGGTTCGGGGGTTATAGCGGGATTTCTTATAAGCTTCRGGGTTAGAGTCCCGCTCCTTGAAAGTGGCAGCTCTAGCTTTTTAGCTCAGTGCGGATGTTGCCTGTAATCCATGGCTTCTGGTTGGAGTATGTACGTATAGTCACTGTGGGGGGGACGTCATCGATGCACTTATTGATGAAGCCAATGACTGATGTGGTGCACTCCTCAATGCCCTCGGAGGAATCCCAGAACATATTCCTGTCTGTGCTATCAAAACAGTCCTGTAGCTTAGCATCTGCTTCATCTGTCCACTTTTTTTAATGATGGAGTCACTGGTGCTTCCTGCTTTCATTTTTGTTTGTAAGCAGGAATCAGGAGGATAGAATTATGGTCAGATTTGCCAAATGGAGGGTGAGGTAGAGCTTTGTATACGTCTCTGTGTGTGGAGTAAAGGTGGTCCAGAGTTGTTTTTACCTCTGGTTGCACATTTAACATGCTGATAGAAATTGGTAAGACTTATTTAAGTTTCTCTGCATTAAAGTCCCCAGCCACTAGGAGTGCCGCCTCTGGGTGAGCGTTTTCCTGTCTGCTTATGGCGGAATACAGCTCATTGAGTGCAGTCTTATTGCCAGCTTCAGTTTGTGGTGGTGTGTAGACAGCCACGAAAAATACAGATGAAAACTCTCTAGGTAGATAGTGTGGTCTACAGCTTATCATGAGCTACTCTACCTCAGGCGAGCAAAACCTTGACTTCCTTAGATATCGTGCACCAGCTGTTATTTACAAAAATACATAGTCCGCCGCCCCTTGTCTTACCAGACGCCGCTGTTCTATCTTGCCGATACAGCGTATAACCAGCCAGCTGTATGTTGATAATGTCTTCGTTCAGCCACGACTCCATGAAGCATAAGATATTACAGTTTTTAAAGTACCGTTGGTAGTTTAATCTTCTGCGTAAGTTATCGATTTTATTTTCCAACGATTGCATGTTTGCTAGCAGAATGGAAGGCAGTGGGAGTTTATTAGATCGCCTACGAATTCTCAGAAGGCAGCACGCCCTCCGGACCCTTTTTCATCGCCTTCTCTTCACGCAAATGATAGGGATCTGGGCCTGTTCCCGGGAAAGCACTAAGTCATTCACGTCGGACTCGTTAAAGGGAAAAAAAGGATTCTGACAGTTTGTGGTGAGTAATCTCAGTTCTGATGTCCAGAAGTTATTTGCGGTCATAAGAGGTGGTAGCAGCAACATTATGTACAAAATAAGTTTTTTTTAAATAAGTTACAAACAACGCAAAGAAATTAACAAAAAAATACATTTTGGATAGGAACACGTAAAACGTCAGCCTTCTTCTCCGGCACCATCTTAGCGCCCGGAGAATAATAGTGAAGACATGAAATAACACATATGGAATCATGTAGTAACCAAAAAGGTGTTAAACAAATCAAAATATATTTGAGATTCTTGAAAGTAGCCACTCTTTAACTTGATGACAGCTTTGCACACTCTTGACATTATCTCAACCAGCTTCCCCTGGAATGCTTTTCCAACKGTCTTGAAGTAGTTCACACATATGCTGAGCACTTGTTGGCTGCTTTTCCTTCATGAGGTAGTCACCTGGAATGCATTTCAATGAACAGGTGTGCATTGTTAAATGTTCATTTTATGGAATTTCTTTCCTTCTTAATGCGTTTGAGCCAATCAGTTGTGTTGTGACAAGGTAGGGGTGGTATACAGAAGATAGTCCTATTTGGTAGTCCATATTATGACAAGAATAAGCAAAGAGAGACGGTCCATCAATACTTTAAGACATGAAGGTCAGTCAATTTCAAGAACTTTGCAAGTTTATTCGCGTGTAGTTGCAAAAACCATCAGGAGCTTTGATGAAACTAGCTCTCATGAGGACCGCCACAGGAAAGGAAGACCCAGTGTTACCTCTGCTATAGAGGATAAGTTCATTAGAGTTACCAGCCTCAGAAATTGCAACTCTGCTTCACAGAGTTTAAGGTACAGTAATCTCAACATAAACTGTTTATCGGAGGCTGCGTGAATCAGGCCTTCATGGTTGAATTGCTGCAAGGACACCAATAAGAAGAGACTTGCTTGGGACAAGACAACACGAGCAATGGACGTTAGACCGGTGGAAATCTGTCCCATCTGGTTTGCGCTTAGTGGAACTACCATTTGTTTTTCAACATGACAATGACCCAACACACCTCCAGGCTGTGTAAGGGCTACTTGACCAAGAAGGAGAGTGATGGAGTGCTGCATCAGATGACCTGGCCTCCACAATCACCTGACCTCAACCCAATTGAGATGGTTTGGGATGAGTTGGACTGCAAAGTGAAGGAAAAGCAGCCAACAAGACTGTTGGAAAAGCATTCCATGTGAAACTGGTTGAGAGAATGCCAACAGTGTGCAAAGCGGTCATCTATGCAAATTGGTGGCTTCATTGAAGAATCTAAAATCAAAAATATATTTTGATTAAAAAATAAATAAATTCTTACTACATGATTCCATATGTGTTATTTCATAGTTTTGATGTCTTCACTATTATTCTACAATGTAGAAAATAGTAAAAATAAAGAAAAACCCTTGAATGAGTACGTGTGTCCAAACTCTTGACCTGTACTGTGTATATATATCAGTATGTAAGGGATAATCAATGAGTATGCGTTCTATCGAAAGTAATGAACAACATGGAAGGTGTGTGTCATGACACCCTAGCTGAGTGGAACTATTATTTTCAGAGTTGATTATCCCTCTTATACCATGGCTATAATTGACCACATTTGCCGGTAGTAGCTAGCAAGTTTACTAGAGTGCTACAGTAGTTGCCATGGTAACCAAATAACTAAGACTTGCTAGTTTAGCTAACCAAACCGTCAGTCCTACCTTGCAATTATGAAAATCGAATTCAACAATGCCAAAAATGTTTTCAATTCGACTTTTACTTTCAAAAGCAGCTCAAACATAAGAAGAACTATAGGCATTGAATTCTAACATGCAAATATACAGTGCATTATTTAAGCAATAAGGCCAGAGGGGGTGTTGTAAATGGCCAATATACCCCGGCTAAGGGCTGTTGTTAGCATGACGCAATGCGGTGTGCCTGGATACAGCCCTTAGCCGTGGTATATTGGCTATATACCACAAACCCCCGAGGTGCCTTATTAAGTAATAATGCCAGAGAAGCCGGTGTTTGGAGGATATATTGGCACGGGTGTTAGGCTCGAGACTAAGACCTCCAAACAACGGCTTCAAAGGAGCTTATCACTCAATAAGGCACCTCAGGGATTTGTGGTATATGGCCAATATACCATGGCTGGGTATCCCTTTCCTACGCATGCCTTTGCTAAGCACTTCTCAGTAGGTGGTATTCAGACTTACCTTGTGCAGGTGCGTAACAGGCTTTGCATGCATGGTTTCCTTGCACGCGCTGAATACATTTAATTCAACCACTGAAAACCCTCAACAGATTTTCTCATGGAGTTTTCATTCAATAGGGTTTTCAGTACATTTATCTAAAGCCATCCCTGTAAATTTGGTGTACCTTTTTTAGGGTTAGGAAAGTATATTTATGCCAAATACTTTAAAAAATTTGTTTTGGAGAGCCTTTATGCACAAAATATAATGGTGAATAAAAAATGCAGTTTGATTCATCCTGAAAGTTGCCATATTCAGTTGTTCAATACATGAAATATTGGAAAGTGAGAAAAGTGTACAATAAGGGTTGAACAGTAGCCCTATAAATCTACCCGAATAATCCTCARTAATCGTGAAACTGTGATGACAACGCTCCAGTCGTCGTGAACTGTGCGCCAGGCTCCAGGGTTTAATTAGGTGATAATGACGAGAAGCCGGTGTTTGGAGGATGTATTGGCACTGGTGTTGTGCTTTGAAGGCATTATCACTTTTATACAACAGGTTACCAACATATTCAAATAATGATTGACATATTTCATTAAAAAAATTATTTTGTTGAATTTATTCATACTATTTCATCCTTCCACAAGGTATAGTCCCGGCACAAATCTAGGGTTGCTACCCAAGCTGGCTGGTCGTTTGTTCTATCGATTCAGTTGCCAGAGACGCGAACCAGTCGTTCAGTCTTTTTGTTCTGTATCTATGGAAGAGACCCAGTTGTTCGTTCTAAATGTTCCATTGCCATACTGGCTGGCAACGTTCATATCCCTTGCTTGCTAACTACGGCCAATTTACAGTCACGTCAAACAGTGCAGCCAGAATAACAACAGTAGATGCATTTTAATTTGTTTAAGTTGTTTTCTAGTGACATTTATTTAGACGTATCCATAACATAACCGTGAACGAATGAGGCGCCATTTCGCCTGGCATAGAAAATGTGTTTCTCGTCAGGGCACTGGTGTTCAGAGGAGCTAGCCAACAACACAGCTAACGCAATCACTTCAAACTGTAGCTGTAAAGACTGCAAACTAGCTGCACTTCGTTTCYTTTTACCTTTTTTCAATTRACATTTCTTTGTATATGTCCATAAAAATGATGCCAGCTGATTTTAAGGATTTCAACTGGCTGAGAAACGCTGCGACCGACTCCCGACATGTTCATTACTATGGGACAGCTGGAGATCGAATTTGAATATTGAAACAATGCTGCAAATGAGATACAGACTGCAAGGTTTATACAAATATCTGTTGTTGACAACTAAATGTTAGTCTAAATGAAATATGAGATAATGTATAGATGCTTTTTATAGTAGAGCTCATGTTTATAAATTGACTTGCTGGGCTGATGAGACAGTGGATTGCGCAGAGTAAATAGGCATTTTATAGTCATGGATTTAGCCAGTGGTAACTTGTGGAATAGACATAATGTGGTAATTTTAATGTGGTTTTAACCAATCAGCATTCAGGATTAGACCCACCCGCTGTGTAATTGCTATTATAAACTGGTTACCAACCTAATTAGAGCAGTGAAAATAGATGTTTTGTCATACCCTTTGTATACCACGTTTTTTCAGCCAATCAGCATTAAGGTCTCAAACCACCCAGTTTATAAAGGGAAATAATGCATTCTCTAGAATACCAATCCGAAACAAGTATTCAACAACGCCATGGTATAAACATACAGTTGAAGTCGGAAGTTTACATACACTTAGGTTGTAGTCATTAAAACTCATTTTTCAACCACTCCACAAATTTCTTGTTAACAAACTATAGTTTTGGCAAGTCAGTTAGGACATCTACTTCGTGCATGACACAAGTAATTTTTCCAACAATTGTTTACACACTGATATTATTCACTTAAATTCACTGTATCACAATTCCAGAAGTTTACATACACTAAGTTGATATGCCTTTTAAACAGCTTGGAAAATTCCAGAAAATGATGTCATGGCTTTAGAAGCTTCAGATAGGCTAATTGACATAATTTGAGTCAATTGGAGGTGTACCTGTGGATGTTTTCAAGGCCTACCTTCAAACTCAGTGCCTCTTTGCTTGACATCATGGGAAAATCAAAAGAAATCAGCCAAGACCTCAGAAAAAACATTGTAGACCTCCACAAGTCTGGTTCATGCTTGGGAGCAATTTCCAAACGCCTGAAGGTACCACGTTCATCTGTACAAACAATAGTACGCAGTATAAACACCATAGGACCACGCAGCCGTCATACCGCTCAGGAAGGAGATGCGTTCTGTCTCCTAGAGATGAACGTACTTAGGTGTGAAAGTGCAAATCAATCCCAGAACAACAGCAAAGGACCTTGTGAAGATGCTGGAGGAAACAGCGTACAAAAGTATCTATATCACAGTAAAATGAGTGCCTATACTCGACATAACCTGAAAGGCCACCCAGCAAGGAAGAAGCAACTGCTCCAAAACCAGCATAAAAAGCCAGACTACGGTTTGCAACTGCACATGGGACAAAGTGTAACGTTTTGGAGAAATGTCTCTGCGTCTGATGAACACCAAATACGAATCTGTTTGGCATAATCGACCATCGTTATGTTTGGAGGAAAAAGGGGGATGCCTTGCAAGCCGAACGACACCATCCAACCGTGAACAACGGGGGTGGCAAGCAATCATGTTGTGGAGGTGCTTTGCTGCAGGAGGGACTGATGCACTTTGATGACATCATGAGGAAGAAAATTATGTGGATAAATTGAAGCAATGTCTCAAGACATCAGTCAGGAAGTTAAAGCTTGGTCGCAAATGGTCTTCCAATGACAATCGCCCCAAGCAACTTCAAAGTTGTGGCAAAATGGCTTAAGGACAACAAAGTCAAGGTAATGGGTGGCCATCACAAAGCCCTGCACTCAATCCTATAGAAAATTTGTGGGCAGAACTGAAAAAGCATGTGCAATCAAGGAGGCCTACAAACCTGACTGTTAACAGCTCTGTCAGGAGGAATGGGTCAAAATTCGCCCAACTTATTGTGGGAAGCTTGTGGAAGGCTACCCAAAACGTCTGACCCAAGTTAAACAAAAGGCAACGCTCCCAAATACTAATTGAGTGTATGTAAACTTCTGACCCACTGGGAATGTGATGAAAGAAATAAAAGCTGAAATAAATCATTCTCTCTACTATTATTCTGACGTCTCACATTCATAAAATAAAGTGGTGATCCTAACTGACCTAAGACAGGAGATTTTTTACTTGGAATGTATGTCAGAAATTGTGAAAAACTGAGTTTAAATGTATTTGGCTAAGGTGTATATAAACTTCCGACTTCAACTGTATATATAATAGTGCAAATGGTACACACACACATTTTCATTTTCTTTATTCAAGTACTTTACATAGAAATAACAAAAACAATTGCGTTACAACAAACTGAAGTGCCAAGTTAACAATGAGGGGAGTACATCTCCCCACCACAAAAGGATAATACATTTCATTACAATATTCAGAATTTATATTAGGACCTTATTATAAGGTAATAGAAAAACATGAAGTAAGACAATCCACAACATTTTCAACAAGACCTCTTGTTTTCTTWAAAAAAAATAAACCCAGTGTGTTTTCCAAAATGTCCATATTTGTAGCTCCGTAGTTTGTCCCCTTTTACTTATGTTTTTGTTGTAATCATTATTTTCATGCATAATAAAATCATTTAGCACCACCTTTTAGAACGTGAAGGTGGCTCTAAACATGGTTGGAACATTTTCGTGCACATGCAAACAAGAAGATATAATGAAAAGCAAACACAGGAGATAACAAAGAAACATTTCCCCAAAACATTTCAGTGCCATCTACCAAAGATTAACCTACTCTAGTATGGACCACCTTGAAAATGTCTGGTACCATCCTCAAAATGTGCATTTAGGATAGATTGCTATCCAAAAAAATGTTTTATTAATTTTTGGGTTATTATTATGAGATGAGCTGCCAGTCATTTATCCTGGTACAAAAGTGGTCATGGAGGTTTTGTGTGGAATGTTTACTTTCAGTCTTTTATGACCTTGCACAAAGGCAGCTTTACAGGGAGTAAATTAATGAGTAAACACGGACATCAGCACAGGGATGCCTTGAGCTGTAAGCTGACTGAGGTCACATTTACATTTTGTTACTTTTGTGGAGTTCTCATCGCATATTGTTCCTAATCACCCAACCTTGCATCCCAATTTGGCACAAACATGGCTGTTAAGGTTGGCTCGAGTCCAGGACTGAGCAGAGAACTATCAGGATGATGAGAAGATATGAAGGGAGATCTCTTATTTAAATCTCTTACACACTTAACGTATCCTCTAAAATCATACCAGTTCAAGACAAATACAAAAAGGAAAACAGTCTTGAAAGTACTGTGTTCAGGTCATATGGGACAAAGAAAGCACTATTGAATCATGATTCATGAGGACAGTTTTTGATTTCAGACCTTTTTACAGTGATTTTATATTTAACAGTAATGTGAAATAAAAATGTACAATTGTTAAATGTAATATAGACCATGCTTTTACACTGAAATTTGCATGAGTCAGAAATATGACAGATGTCAACATCCCCTTGTAATTACATGTCTTTGGGTGACAGATTAAAGTATGTTGGCGTATTCTCCTCTCTTCCGAGCAAAACTTCAACTCTTCTCACCGAGAGCTAGATAAACACAYTATTCTTTAAAACCAAACCTCATTCACCATAAACTTAACATTTGAACCCTCACATACGAGCATCAAATGCACAGGGCTGCCATATGATCTCTGAAAACTGTCTTTGTTATTCTACTCTTACTACAAGGCTTTGTTGCTGAACCATGTTGGCTGAATGAAAAGGTACAGAATAAGTCTGAGGATATTTTGCTCATTATCGATGTGCCCTTAAAAAATGAAGTCATCATTCTAAACCAGAAGAGGATGAAACAATATCCCAAATCAGCAAATAATGTCTACACCAAATCCTTAGACATTTCTTGTTCCACTGATTAAAAATATAAACGCAACATGTAAAATGTTGGTCCCATGTTTCATGAGCTGAAATAAAAGATCCCAGAAATGTTCCATACGCACAAAAATATTATTTTTCTCCAATTTTGTGCACAAATTTGTTGACATCCCTATTACTGAGCATTTCTCCTTTTCCAAGATAACCCATCCACCTGACAGGTGTGGTATATCAAAAAGCTGATTGAACAGCATGATCATTACACAGGTGTAATTTGTGCTGGGGACAATAAAAGGCCACTCTAAAATGTTCAGTTTTGTCACACAACACAATGCCACAGATTTCTCAAGTTTTGAGGGAGCATGCAATTGGCATGCTGACTGCAGGAATGTCCATTAGAACTGTTGCCAGAGCATTGCATGTTCATTTCTCTACCATAAGCCGCCTCCAACGTCATTTTAGAGAATTTATCCGTATGTCCAACCGGCCTCGCAACCGCAGACCACGTGTACAACGCTAGCCCAGGGCCTCCACATTCAGCTTCTTCACTTGTGGGATCATCTGAAACCAGCCACCCGGACAGCTGATGAAACAGAGGAGTATTTCTTTCTGTAATAAAGCCCTTTTGTGGGGAAAACCTCATTCTGAGTGGCTGGGCCTGGCTCCCAAGTGGATGGGCCTATGTCCTCCCAGGCCCACCCTTGGCTGCACCCCTGCCCAGTCATGTAAAATCCACAGATTAGGGCCTAATGAATTTATTTCAATTGGCTGATTTCCTTATATGAACTGTAACTCAGTAAAATTGTTGCATATTGCATTTATATTTTATTCAGTATAGATTGTATTTGCCCTTTCCACCTGTGAGCCAATCCCGTCTCAGCTGTTGAGAATTTCATCCCTTCAATTACCCAGAGAAGTTAAGATGGATACACTTGCTTATGCACACACTTTTAACATTAAAGGCCATAACTGAATATTCCAAGCCATACATACAGTTTTCTTCACTTAGCTTAAGGCAAATCCCACTTCAAATGATACATGTTTTGAATCAATACAGACCAGTGTTATTTGAATATCATTATAGATGGACTGTAATCATCTACATTCCCCTTCTATATCGTTTATTTTTCCACTTACTACTATTCACTTGCTAACTAATCATGATCAGTGAACTATCCTTTTTAAATTCCTGCCATTCATCAAACTAGCTCAAGCAAAGTCCTGGAAATATTAATAATTGGCACCAGGAATACAACTGTCCTAAAATGCACTTCAGAAAGCAATTGATTTAAATAATAAGTGAGATGATACTGTATGTGTGAACTCGCCAAGTCTGTCAGACAATGCAAGGGGCCTGTTCATTTACCCATTTACAGTAGATGAACTGGAGAAAGACACTCTGGGGCCAAATTAATTGGAAAATAAGTGGACACTTGCCAGGAAGCCTAGCAATGAAAACCAGTTTGCACAGGAAAGAGGAAATGTGGCCTTGGAAGCACATTGGAGAATGCTGTAATTTAGTGAGCAACGCATTTATAAATCCTTGTTTTTGACCTTTTGTTGAAATTTTTAAATCAAGATTTGTGAAAGTTTTTGCTATCAGGCACAGCTGCTATGACAATAAGTAATCCATATCAAACACACAGAGAACACATTTGACTGTGGTGCATTAATTATCGCGCACAGGGCCAGATGGGGTAAAATAACTGCCCTTTCAGGGGACATCAGAGAAACGCCAAGACCAAAGCTGACTAGACCATTGAGCACAGTGAAGACAACACTCAAATGTAGTGGATCAATTCCCAAACAGTTTGGATTTACATCCCTCAAATGAATTGTAGTACATTATTACCTATACATTGTTATCATTAATGAAATTATAAGATTATATGATTTGACTATCTGTTTAATGATTTTATATATTTGACACACATGAGTGCATTTTTTAAATCAGTGTGTCCCAAGATTATTGTAAGAAATGTATTTATCTGAATCTAAAGTAATTCAAATAGCGTAGCCTTCAGTCAATGCCAGACTTGCCACTTGTAAGACTGTATATTGCATACTGATATAAAAATCCATGTGGATAGTGAAAAATGTTGCAGACTGTGTACTAGGCTTCTTTTTTTCAATATATTTGTCTGAACTTTGGAATCCATACATTACAGGTTTGTTTGCAATTGAAATACAAAGATTTTTGTTTATTTAGTTTAAGAACACAGTGTTTCCTCAAACCACTTTCTGCTAAGAACCCTATACTAGGTACAAATAATATTAGATGGTTTTGAAATGGAAGATTTCAAAACAATCTAATGGTTTTTCTAATGGTTTTTCTAATGGTTTTGGATTTCAAACCCCATTTGGCACTGTGTCAATGCTCAAGTCTTTTGCAATGACTTGTGTTCACAAAACTTTCTGCATTGTCATTACTTTACAAGAAGCATTTTAAGACACCTTCTGCACAAGCATTCAGTCAATAAGAAATGTGTGTATGTATACATTTGTTTTTATATATTGTACGTCTACATACACATGCATACAAATGCACAATTTAATACTGAAGTATATGGTGCCTTTGACAGTCTGGGTATAAAAGTTGAAGTACCTGTATATATCTCTCACTATACAAAAAATTATAATCATTTTAAATTCAGGATCTCTCAAAATAGTAGGTGTAAACATGGCAATACCATGTAGATTCTATAGTACTTCTTAAAGATGTTGCTCGTTGTAACAATATGCAAAACATTTTATTTTACAATATCTCTAATTACATGAATATAACTGGCAGGTCTCTCAGTGAATGCACAGATAAAAGACCCTCTTCATCTCTGCTGTTATTCAGAAATGTTGTTGACTTGCAGTATAGATGCAGGTATTTCAATGTTTCAGTCTTATTCTCTGCGCTCTTAGCATTTCACTTAAAGTTTGGTCAAGTGTGTCTTTTAAATACACATATAAATGTGACCAAGGGGAACCCTTGGAAGATAGACGGTAATATATATATTTTTAAAGCAACATAAGCACTAAACTTAAAATATAGATTTTTGTTTTATCTTGGGTATCTTAATAAGCTTTCTGTCATGGATTTGTGTAATTTGTAGTGAATATGTTACATTCTTCATCAGTTAATGAAGATTTAGCATTAATGTTGCAATCCATTTTATTTAGTGTGCATCAGACGACAATAGATTACCACCAAAGACTGGTCCATTGAACACAGGATTGGGTTTGGATGGACAAAACCAATGATTCATGTGGMTTTTTTTTATGCTGATGTTTTTGAGTTTATAGCAAAAGGAGTTTGACCAACTGAGTTGTAACTGTGATACTTATAATTGCTCTAATTATAATAAAATTAAAATWAAAATGTATTTTGGGGCTAACGTTAACAATCTGCCTTAAATCAATGTCGGAAACATAGTTTATGTCTTTGTAATGTTTGGTTAATCCCAGGCACAATTAAGAAAACAAACTTAGCAGTATTATCCCAAATGTTTGGCACATTCTTTTGAGAAACAATAATAATAAAAAAAAATGTGTAAAGTATTTTACAACAAAAAGACAAGGCAATGGAATGTGCAGCAAATAAGGTATCAACAACAGTACACAAATACAACCAATTGCACTTTTAAACAACCAGATGAAATAAATGCATACATCCCAAACATAGCTCACCTTATTCTACGCCCAGTTGTAATTCAATCTAAACCCAAATTATAATTTTTTMGAATCCCATCACATCCAAGATTTTTGGTGAATTTCTCAGAAAACATGATAAAGTATGACTTCAGAAACTTGAATATCATTATCAAAGATATGCCATGTCCTCTTGGACAGCCGGTGCCATGATGCCCCTCTGCTTGCAAACATTCACACAGTTGCTGTCCCTCCCGTCTATGTCCTCTTCTTCCCCTACTCTTACAAGATAACATCTCCAAATAGAGGAGGGAAATATTACATGGAAATAGAAATGAAAAAAGATGGAGTGTAAGAGAAAGAGAGAGAAAGAGTCACCTATTTGTCTCATTGTGGATAGGATCCCTCCCTCCCCAGTCTTATGTTAGGGCATGGTGATGGTCCATCCTAAGCACAGGTAGTGACAGTCATGATGTTGCCACTGCTGGGCCCCCCACTGCCACCACAGGAACTGGGGGGTGAGCTGTGGCTGCCAGCCGCTCCACTCCCCTTGTCGGCCGGCTTCTTGTCCTTCTGCTTGAGGTGAACTTTGGCATGTCTCTTGCGCTCATCACTCCGGGCAAACTTGCGTCCACAGAATTCACAGGAGAAGGGCTTCTCGCCCGTGTGCGTGCGGATGTGGGTAGTCAGGTGGTCGCTTCGGCTGAAGGAGCGCATACATATGCGGCACTGGAAGGGTTTGTGACCCGTGTGGATGCGGAGGTGGCGTGTCAGTTCATCTGAACGGGAGAAGCGTCTGTCACAGTTTTCTGCTGGGCAGGCATGTGGCCGCTCATGCACAGGGGTTTTGCTGGGCCGGTTTGGGTACTTCCGTGGTCGGATTGGTTTGAGTGTTAGTGTCTGTGGTGGCTGGTGGTGCTGAGGAGCATGCTGCTGCCCGCCCATGAAACCTGGATGAATCTGCTTGTCTTTGAATGCGCGAATGGTCTCTAGTGGTGTGATGGGTGGGGGGTTGACACGAATGGGGTCCATGGACTGGAAAGGCTTGTGCTCCATCATGCCAACCTCACCCTGATGATGGAAGAGGTTATAGTCTGGGATCATAGAGAAAAGGCTCCCGTCCATGGAGGGCTTGGAGGTGGTGTGGTAGTCATTGCTGGGGTAGCCGAGGGTAGTGCTGGTAGCAGGACTGTGGTGGAAGGAGACCTGATCCTGGTACAGCTCGCTGCAGGTGGAATAAGCAGGCAGTGGCGGACCATAGACCTGCTCCATATCTGAGGACTGGCCGCCCATGCTGGCTCCAGAGGACGATGTCTGTGTGGTGATAGTGCCAGGCGACGGGGAGACGCCCAAGATCCCAGCACTTACTAAACTAATGATATTGTTGTCTGAACACCAGCCAGAGCCCCCCATTCCACCCGACGGAGGAGTATCGAAGGCAAACTTCCCCAAATAGGTGACAGGCTGCCCGCTGCGGCTGGACTGGAAGCTAGAGCCGTACTGGATCTCTGCATTTCCCTTATCACTTCCCATCCCCAGATCCATGATATTATCTGGATGAAAGGGAAACAAATTGAAGTAGAGTGTCAATGAATAGTTCACCCAGCTGTTATAACATGTTAGAAACCTGTTAGAAAAAAAACATACGTGAAAGTGTGCAGTACTACTAGTACAGAAAAGTTTGAGTCTAGAAGCTACTAGACTATGATAAATATGAACCTGCTTGATATTTCAGTCAGAGTCCTCGATTAGTCCGAAATTCAGCTTCTCTGCATATCTCTAAAAATAGTCTGCCAAGAAGAAATCTTAAAACAAAGCAGTCCAATCCAGTTCATTAGGAAAAAGTGAGCGGTGGTGTCAGACCTGCAAGTTTATCCACTGACTTGTGCATCTGAGACAATGTTCTCTCTCTCAGATCCCACAAGCTCTCATAAATCAAGACCTAAACACCCCCCTTTGATCCAGTCATTGTATGTCCCACAGGAGGACAGCCACAGTGAATGGCAAGATCTGATTCCCTCTCAACAGGGCGTAAGCCAGACACCACTGCCAGCACTCTCACAGATACATGTATGTCCAATGTACTGTAGCTGCATGGGATTTAACAGAACATGAAATCTACACAAAATTAGCAAATTGAACTGTAAAGTTTACTTCCTACTCAGATCACTTGGTCAGCTACAGTGTACGCACATTCGGCCATAGGTCATTGGTCTTCTAGCTAAATGTTATGTTCACAGTAACTTTCTTGTTTTCTTTCACTTTTGTCAGTGTATTTATTACTAGTACTGTAGTAGCCTTTCTTAGGTACATGTGGCAGCATTACAATTATTAAATGTCATATCAGACAACTGCAATGAAAATATCCAAATGAATGCAGTTCTGAGATGGCACAGTTGTGTGCAGAGATTTTAACAGGTTTTGTGCAGACATTTTGAAAGAATTCATACATCATCAGACATAGCCTATATCAGCCCATCATTCAAGTTGCAATAAATTATACACAGGYGTGCTTATATATTCAGTCCCAGTAATTACTGTCTGTTTACCAGAATTTGGCTAAGGGCAAAGCATGATGAAACAAACAAAACCAAAACTACATATGTTTCACACAACTATTGAACACATGATGTAAATAAAAAACCTTTTGGCATATGTTTTAATTATTCTGGAGGTGAATTGAAGAAAACAAGCCTAAAAATAGCAAATGCTTAGGTGTGTGTGTTTTAGACATTAGGCTATATGAATACAAGGCAGCCATTATATCTTGCTGTAATCTTCCTCAATATTTTGACTTGAACATTTAAGCAGTGTCACGGATATTGCTCTCAAGTGAGCTGGTGTTATTGCTTTGGTGGTGAATATTGTGAGAGAACACCACTTGCACAAGGGACCTAACACCTGACTAGAGGTATCAAATAGGTACTTCAAAATGTTGCTCATCATAGTCAATAGTTATCAAAAATATATGTGATTTAAATGAGAATATGTAGTCAGATATTATATGTAATGAACATGTCACATTATAATTTATTGATGACTACCTGGCAAACCTGGTAAACACCTGGCTAACCCAATTGTGAGACATGGAAACCCTTTACATCTCTTTCATGACCTTTGTCAGAAATGTATTGATTGGTTATAAAAAAGCATGCTGTTATCTCTGGAGGATCGAGAGGTGATACTTATATCAGAGCAATTGTAATTTTAAGGGATTGGCAAACACTACTGAACTAAGTCACGGGGATGTGTAATGATAGAATATAGCTATATCAATATTATAATTAGAAGTGTGTGGTGCTGTGTTTTCAGACATTTGAAAGGTTATTTACAATTTCTAATTATTCATCTACATTTACTTTGCAAATTAATAGGCCTAACATATTGACAAATAACAAATGTCCATAGATATTCGATTATCAATATAGATCATATTAGGACAATTTTAACCATACATTGATGAACCTCTAAAGAGTAATGACACTTCAGCTGGCTATATACTTCTGTATAGTGAAATAATTAGACTACTTTACTGTACAATATTTAATTATTAAAGATTGTATAGGCCTTTATCTTTATCTTGCCGCTAACAACTCCAACAATTATTTAATGTCAAATATATTAATTTCAGTAGGCTACTATACAATTGTCATTCCTCACCTATTGAGGTCCAATTGAAATGTGTTACAGCTGTATATAGCCTACTGTCGGCTGGACATTTGAATAAAATCTGTTGGTGTGTCTGAAGCATATTGATCTGAAAACATGTATCTGCAGCTATTGCTATCAAGGATCGTTTCAATGATGATATAAAAGTGCTTCTTCTAAACTTCATTTTGGAATTGACAAACCCTTGCATTCAATTTAAACAGAATAAATTATAATTGTATGACACACATCTCCAAAAATGAAAGTTGCTGTCATCTGGAGACTTGCATTCAAGTGAGAGCAAACAAATAAATTATCTTCATAGATTTGTAGCTATATGTAGCCTAATGGTCGTAAAGCCTACAGTCTACGCGTTAGGCTATCGGCATGGGCAAGTTTGAAACGTCGGTCAAACGCCCACTTTAAAGTGGATGGCCATGCCACTCATAGTCCAATCCAAAAATAATCTCTAAATTGTCAATAAATACACAAACAGTGATGAATTAATTAATGTAATGTTAGCTAGAAATAATGAATGTCTTATGCACAGGCAATGTATGCAATGTTGTTTTGGTTACAGTGGCACATTTATTTATGGACTATCTACACAACTGTGGCTTTATCATGGTTCAATTTAAGTAAACAAAAAAGATGTAGGCCTATGCACATTCATTTATGTTTTTGTTTTGGTGATTACATTTTAATCTATGAACAATTTTTTATCTATTAATTTTTCGCCAATTTGTGCGTTTTACTTTCACTTTAAAGACATGCCAATGATTATGGGTAAGCTTTCACCAGAGCAGATAAGTTAATGTTAGGCCTATTTGCATTACTGTTTGACCTTACATGCAAATTTAAGGTTGTGAAATTGTGACAGTAGCCAGGGAAACTCATAGGCTTGGACATTGTTACGCATATTTCTGGCATAAAAGCTTGCCTCTTATAATATGGTTAACACTAACAGTTACAGCATTTGTTTTACATGTAATCGAAATAATAGTAGCCAACCATTGTGAAAAATGCTTTAAAAAAACAAAGTATTCAATCGAGATCGATTATGTGCGTAACATCCCGAAGCGCAAACAGGTGCCTGGATGATGGTCGTTGCGCGCGCTCCAAGACAACTGTTGCCGTGCCTGCATGATCTCCACAGCTGAGACGCGCTGTAGTTACAACAGAGCCTGGATAGAACATTATCCAATCACATCCCAAATAAAGTAAACTATGCTTACCTGTATTCATTTGCGAGTAGTGGTTTATAGAATCCGTATTGGTGAAAATGTTCATAGACGTCGGAATGTCCTCTTCTGGGTAAAGACTGTCAGGAATCGTGTTTATTAAACTGCTCATGGTAAGAGGGAGCTTGTCCGCCAGTTTCCCTGTCATAGCAGTTATTTAGTCTGACATAAATGGCAACGTGCAGGTATCCGAATAGAAAAATACAAAGATGATGATCTATAAGTGTTAGAGAGTGGAGAAAAAAGATTCTAGATGTTGTATCCAAGTTCCCTTCAGAGACAGCGTTGATATCTCTCCTTTGAGATATAGTAGAGCTTAACTGTCACAGGCAAATGTTATTAATATAATTACAATGAGACCTGTCATTACCTTCTTGTTTGCATGTTGTGTGTTTAAAGTCTGTGAATCAATGAAACGGTGGTGGTGGTTTCACAAGCGTAGCGCTGCTCTATATTGCTCGGATAGGGAACTCCAGCGCTTGCTGGTATTAAATAGGGGGACGGAACATTTATGTGACGTAGATGACCATTTATGGATACACAAAGCCAGACCGTACACAACACGTCACCAATGGAAGCACCTCATAGTGGAACATTATGCTGCATTCATAATCTAGTGGGAATGTGGTATTTACCATATATGACTGGGAAAAAACACTTGAAACCCATCCAAATAMTAGGCCTATTAGGAACTCGTTTATCATCCCTGACCTCCGACTTCTCCCACATGGTGAACTCTGACATAACCCACTAAGGAAATTACCTCGACAACAGCATTTTCGGCCGTTAAATGAAACTACAAAAAAATATTTATAAATAGCAATCTATTAGTACTGTTTTTGAACACTATATTTTGTGTGCGAGCATGATACCTGTAGCCTACTTTTATTTATGGTTGACACAGCTGGTTTGCCATTAGCTAATCAGCGTTTCTCAACGAGTTCAAAGCACGTGAATGCATCGAACTCGAGTTTATACAAAAAAACTGGAAATTACCACCTTCCCACTTGGTTATAAACACAGCATTATAGTCCGTTGCAGGAAGACATGTTYAAGCGAAGGATGAGCTCTGTGGAGCGAAGCCTGTGTTGGTCTGCTATGAAGCGGATCATGATTTCCTCATTGTGCAGTCGGCTACTTTGCTACCTGTTGACGAATTCACATTAATATAAAATGTTCAACTATGTGGGATAGCTTTGTAATGAAGCATGTTGTTTGATATGAGGTATTGCATTCGTCTTGCCCTCGAGAACATATTTCACTTTTATCCTTTGTCATATGAGAACACGCAACTGGACCGAGCGTCAGAATCATGCTAGTCAAAATGACATTGGAATCATCATTCATGTGTAAAGCTGCTTTTGCCGAATCATCGCAATTATTATTTCTGAGATAAAAAGTAAAATATTCCGTCCTTTACCTACTCAACCAGTTGAATCCATACACAATACTGGTGCCGGAGACAACTGTGCGTAAAAGTATGGAGAGGGCATGTCAGCTCTTCTCTTGAAATCTGGAAATGTTTTAGCGTGATTTAAGTCATGAATACTATTTTCACATCTTAAATGTATCTAGGGTGTTATACACATGTATTGCATTATTACACATGATAGTAAAATTAAAATAATGGCTTTATAGCCTACAATATCAGTATGGAGGCAAATAAAGATTTTAGGGACGTACAATACAATTCAGACTTTTGATTAGAGTGGGCTGTTGCWCCACACTGGCTTCTTGACGTTGACCTGTATACAGTACAGCAGTCCTGCTTGAACTTGTCCTCCCTTTATTTAAAAATAAAGTCTGAGAAATGTCATCCATACACTGTGCATGATGACACATAGTTTGCCCAACATAATGCACAGGGGTTTGATTGTCCTTCTACTCTTTAAAACCCCTTTCATGCAACAACACTGGTTTACAAATACAGTAATTGTCAGAGTTAATAGCATGTAAATATTGCAAGCGCTCTGTGAATCCACAGGCTTGCTCTGACTTTGAGAGCCAAGTTGCCGCTAAAGTGGAAACTCCAAATAAGGCATTGATCCGGCACCGCCCCTTGTCTGTATTTGGTTAGTAAAGTTCCGGTTAAGCCACTGGTAGGTGGAAAATAGATCGGAACCCACAGACATTAAATGAACCGCAGACGACAAAACGTCATGGGTCATAATTCACCAATTTGAGGAACCTGAAAGACAGAATGTTGTTTCTTACCTAATTAATATACAATCCCTTGTTTGTATTACTTGATAGAACTGTTTAAAAATGTCCATATGACAGTGTGGGCTTAGTAGGCTTGTGAAATCACCTCTGTAGGACACTGACTACTATTGGGCTATTACTAAGATACTACAAGCTACTACCGCTATACTGATGACAATAACAATAGTATGGCCAGACAAACATAACTGGCCACTGCTCTACGGCAACATATTCAAATCATTATTTTCATATTCAAATCATTCTAAACTCTCAATAATGCTGAGTGGTGTGTGTGTGTATATATGATCACATTTGTTTGAAAAAAGAAAATGTGATGGACATTTCTGAGCTTGATTATTTAAGAATGAGAGATTAAACAGTCTTGTATTAGCTCACAGACACTCCTAATAAACTGAACATAGAGTGTGTGTGTGGGTGAAAGTCTGAATCATGCTCAGTGTGTTAGGGGCTTTTTACTAACAGATCTCACAGGGAAGACCTGTGTCCCATCCCTCTACAGGCTATGTGGAACAGTCAGTGAGTAGGTGAGCCATGTGGTGACAAATTGTCATCTGTGGATTATTTTCAGTGTCCTCACTGCACTATAAATACAGTCAGATCAGGGATATTAAGAGTTATCTGGATTACATTTTCTCTAGGGGAGGCAGGTAGCCTAGTGGTTAGAGTGTTGGCCCAGTAACCGAAAGGTTGCTGGATCGAATCCCTGAGCTAACAAGGTAAAAATCTGTCGTTCTGCTCCTGAATAAGGCAGTTAATCCCACTGTTCCCCGGCCGTCATTGTAAATAAGAATTTGTTCTTAACTGACTTGCCTAGTTAAATAAATAAAATATATTGTTTCATTGAAGCAAGCAACACTGGACCCTGCATGAGAGCCCCAGCTATTCCAGGACGACTGTGTGATCACGATCGCCGTAGCCGATGTGAGTTAAACCTTAAAATAGGTTAACATTCACAAGGCCGCAGGGCCAGACGGATTACCAGGACACATACTCAGAGCATGCGTGGACCAGCTGGCAAGTGTCTTCACTGACATTTTCAACCTCTCCCTGACCTACATGTTTCAAGCAGACCACCATACTCCCTGTGCCCAAGAATGACCAAGGTAACCTGTCTAAATTACTATCGCCCCTTAGCACTCACATCTGTAGTCATGAAATGCTTTGAAAGGCTGGTCATGGCTCATATCAACACCATCATCCCAATAAGAGCATCTTTACTGGCTGCATCCTGCTTGGTATGGAAAGTGTTTGGCATCTGACCGCAAGGCACTACAGAGGGTAGTCCCTACGGCCCAGTACATCACTGGGGCCAAGCTCCCTGCCATCCAGGACCTCTATACCAGGTGGTGTCAGAGGAAGGCCTTACAAATTGTCAAAGACTCCAGCCACCCTAGTCATTGACTGTTCTCTCTGCTACCACACGGCAAGCGGTACAGGTGCGCCAAGTCTGGGACAAAAAGGCTCCTGAACACCTATTACCCCCAAGCCATAAGACTCCTGAACATTTAATCAAATGGCTACCTGGACAATTCGCATTGACCCCTTGTTATAATTTTTTTTTTTTTACTGACATTCATGCACTGGCTCTATGCACACTCACTGGACTCTTGACACACACTCACACATACTGTAGACACACTTTCACACTCTTCACATACACTGCTGCTACTCTGTTTGATATCTATCCTGATCCTGGGAACAGTGGATTAACTGCCTAACATCAAGGCGGTGACCCGTTCCTGTAGGTTCATGCTCTACAACAGGGGTGTCAAAGTCAAATGGACGGAGGGCCAAATAAAAAATTTAGCTACAAGCCGAGGGCCGGACTGTTCGAATGTTCATTGAAAAATTTTTAAATGACGCATATAGTCTAGTGAACCTAATTGAACCTACTGAAAACCTAACAAATATATTCCAATATGATCAGATAAATAAAGCAATATTTTCTTATGGCTCTGTCAGTAATCTTTAATTTTCAACAGACACAAAAGACAAATTTCCTTTATATAAAAATATCGAGAGTGATACTTATATCAGACAATTGTAATTTTAAGGGATTGGCAAACACTACTGAACTAAGTCACGGGATGTGTAATGATAGAAATATAGCATATCAATATTATAATTAGAACGTGTGTGGTGCTGTGGTTTTCAGACATTTGAAAGGTTATTTACAATTTCTAATTATTCATCTACCATTTACTTGCAAAATTAATAGGCCTAAACATATTGAAAATAACAAATGTCATAGATATTCGATTATCAATATAGATCATATTAGGACAATTTTAACCATACATTGATGAACTCTAAAAGTAATGACACTTCAGCTGGCTATATACTTCTGTATAGTGAAATAATTAGTACTATTTTACAATATTTGAATTATGTAAAGATTGTATAGGCCTTTATCTTTATTCTTGCCGCTAACAACTCCAACAATTATTTAATGCAAATATATTAATTTCAGTAGGCTATATATCATTGTCTTCTCACTATATTTGATTAATGAAATGTGTTACAGCTGTATATAGCCTACTGTCGGCTGGACATTTGAGATAAATCTGTTGGTGTGTCTGAAGCATATTGATCTGAAACATGTATCTGCAGCTATGTGCATCAGGATCGTGTTCAATGATTGATTAAAGTGCTTCTTCTAAACTTCATTTTGGAATTGACAAACCCTTGCCATTCAATTTTAACAGAATAAATTATCATTGTATGACACACATCTCCAAAAATGATCGTGAGACTTGCATTCAATGAGAGCAAACAAATAAATATCTTCATAGATTGTGTAGCTATATGTAGCCTAATGTCGTAAAGCCTGACAGTCTACGCGTGCTATGCGGCATGGGCAAGTTGAAACGTCGGTCAAACGCCACTTTAAAGTGGATGGCATGCCCTCATCCAGTATAATCCTATCTATATTGTCAATAAATACACAAACAGTGATGAATTTAATTAATAATGTTAGCTAGAAATAATGACATGTCTTATGCACAGGCAATGTATGCAATGTTGTTTTGGTTACGTGGCACATTTATTTATGGACTATTCTACACAACTGTGGCTTTATTCAGTGTTCAATTTAATAAACAAAAAATGTAGGCCTATGCACATTCATTTATGTTTTGTTTTGGTGATTACATTTAATCCATGAACAATTTTTTATCTATTAATTTTTCGCCAATTTGTGCGTTTTTTACTTTCACTTAAACATGCCAATGATTATGGGTAAGCTTTCACCAGAGCAGATAAGTTAATGTTGGCTATTATCACTGTTTGACCTTACATGCAAATTTATGTAATTTGAATAGCTCTAGGAAATCATATGGCTTGGACATGTTACGCATATTTCTGGCATAAAAGCTTGCCTCTTATAATATGGTTAACACTAACATTACAGCATTTTTTTACATGTAATCGAAATAATAGAGCCAACCATTGTGAAAATGCTTTAAAAAAACAAAGTATTCAATCGAGATCGATGTTGTGCGTAACATCCCGAAGCGCAACAGGTGCCTGGATGATGTCGGTGTTGCGCGCGCTCCAAGACAACTGTTGCCGTGCCTGCATGATCTCCACAGCTGAGACGCGCTGTAGTTACAACAGAGCCTGGATAGAACATTATCCAATCACAATCCCAAATAAAGTAAACTATGCTTACTGTATCATTTGCGAGTAGTGGTCTTTATAGAATCCGTATTGGTGAAAATGTTCATAGACGTCGGAATTCCTCTTCTGGGTAAAGACTGTCAGGAATCGTGTTTATTAAACTGCTATGGTAAGAGGGAGCTTGTCCGCCAGTTTCCTGTCATAGCAGTTATTTAGTCTGACATAAATGGCAACGTGCAGGTATCCGAATAGAAAAATACAAAGATGATGATCTATAAGTGTTAGAGAGTGGAGAAAAAAGATTCTAGATGTTTATCTCAAGTTCCCTTCAGAGACAGCGTTGATATCCTCCTTTGAGATATAGTAGAGCTTAACTGTCACAGGCAAATGTTATTAATATATATACAATGAGACCTGTCATTACCTTCTTGTTTGCATGTTGTGTGTTTAAAGTCTGTGAATCAATGAAACGGTGGTGGTGGTTTCACAAGCGTAGCGCTGCTCTATATTGCTCGGATAGGAGACTCCAGCGCTTGCTGGATTAAATAGGGGGCGGAACATTTATGTGACGTAGATGACCATTTATGGATACACAAAGCCAGACCGTACACAACACGTCACCAATGGAAGCACTCATAGTGGAACATTATGCTGCATTCATAATCTAGTGGGAATGTGGTATTTACCATATATGACTTGGAAAAACACTTGAAACCCATCCAAATATTAGGCCTATTAGGAACTCGTTTTATCATCCCTACCTCCGACTTCTCCCACATGGTGAACTCTGACATAACCCACTAAGGAAATTACCTCGACAACAGCATTTTCGGCCGTTAAATGAAACTACAAAAAAATATTTATAAATAGCAATCTATTAGTACTGTTTTTGAACACTATATTTTGTGTGCGAGCATGATACCTGTAGCCTACTTTATTTATGGTTGACACAGCTGGTTTGCCATTAGCTAATCAGCGTTTCTCAACGAGTTCAAAGCACGTAATGCATCGAACTCGAGTTTATACAAAAAAACGGAAATTACCACCTTCCCACTTGGTTATAAACACAGCATTATAGTCCGTTGCAGGAAGACATGTTGAAGCGAAGGATGAGCTCTGTGGAGCGAAGCCTGTGTTGGTCTGCTATGAAGCGGATCATGATTTCCTCATTGTGCAGTCGGCTACTTTGCTACCTGTTGACGAAATTCACATAATATAAAATTGTTCAACTATGTGGGATAGCTTTGAATGAAGCATGTTGTTTGATATGAGGTATTGCATTCGTCTTGCCCTCGAGAACATATTTCACTTTTATCCTTTGTCATATGAGAACACGCAACTGGACCGAGCGTCAGAATCATGCTAGTCAAAATGACATTGGAATCATCATTCATGTGTAAAGCTGCTTTTGCCGAATCATCGCAATTATTATTTCTGAGATAAAAAGTAAAATATTCCGTCCTTTACCTACTCAACCAGTTGAATCCATACACAATACTGGTGCCGGAGACAACTGTGCGTAAAAGTATGGAGAGGGCATGTCAGCTCTTCTCTTGAAATCTGGAAATGTTTTAGCGTGATTTAAGTCATGAATACTATTTTACATCTTAAATGTATCTAGGGTGTTATACACATGTATTGCATTATTACACATGATAGTAAAATTAAAATAATGGCTTTATAGCCTACAATATCAGTATGGAGGCAAATAAAGATTTTAGGGACGTACAATACAATTCAGACTTTTGATTAGAGTGGGCTGTTTGCACCACACTGGCTTCTTGACGTTGACCTGTATACAGTACAGCAGTCCTGCTTGAACTTGTCCTCCCTTTATTTAAAATAAAGTCTGAGAAATGTCATCCATACACTGTGCATGATGACACATAGTTTGCCCAACATAATGCACAGGGGTTTGATTGTCCTTCTACTCTTTAAAAACACCCTTTCATGCAACAACACTGGTTTACAAATACAGTAATTTCAGAGTTAATAGCATGTAAATATTGCAAGCGCTCTGTGAATCCACAGGCTTGCTCTGACTTTGAGAGCCAAGTTGCCGCTAAGTGGAAACTCCAAATAAGGCATTGATCCGGGCACGCCCCTTGTCGTATTTGGTTAGTAAAGTTCCGGTTAAGCCACTTAAAGCCACTGGTAGGTGGAAATAGATCGGAACCCACAGACATTAAATGAACCGCAGACGACAAAACGTCATGGGTCATAATTCACCAATTTGAGGAACCTGAAAGACAGAATGTTGTTTTTACCTAATTTAACAATCCCTTGTTTGTATTACTTGATAAACTGTTTAAAAATGTCCATATGACAGTGTGGGCTTAGTAGGCTTGTGAAATACCTCTGTAGGACAGACTACATTTGGCTATTACTAAGATACTACAAGCTACTACCGCTATACTGATGACAATAACAATATGTATGGCCAGACAAACATAACTGGCCACTGCTCTACGGAACATATTCAAATCATTATTTTCATATTCAAATCATTCTAAACTCTCAAATAATGCTGAGTGGTGTGTGTGTGTATATATGATCACATTTGTTTGAAAAAAGAAAATGTGATGGACATTTTCTGAGCTTGATTATTTAAGAATGAGAGATTAAACAGTCTTGTATTAGCTCACAGACACTCCTAATAAACTGAACATAGAGTGTGTGTTGGGTGAAAGTCTGAATCATTGCTCAGTTGTTAGGGGCTTTTTACTAACAGATCTCACAGGGAACCTGTGTCCCATCCCTCTACAGGCTATGTGGGAACAGTCAGTGAGTAGGTGAGCCATTGGTGACAAATTGTCACTGTGGATTATTTTCAGTGTCCTCACTGCACTATAAATACAGTCAGATCAGGGATATTAAGAGTTATCTGGATTACATTTTCTCTAGGGGAGGCAGGTAGCCTAGTGGTTAGAGTGTTGGCCCAGTAACCGAAAGGTTGCTGGATCGAATCCCTGAGCTAACAAGGTAAAAATCTGTCGTTCTGCTCCTGAATAAGGCAGTTAATCCCACTGTTCCCCGGCCGTCATTGTAAATAAGAATTTGTTCTTAACTGACTTGCCTAGTTAAATAAATAAAATATATTGTTTCATTGAAGCAAGCAACACTGGACCCTGCATGAGAGCCCCAGCTATTCCAGGACGACTGTGTGATCACGATCGCCGTAGCCGATGTGAGTTAAACCTAAAATAGGTTAACATTCACAAGGCCGCAGGCCAGACGGATTACCAGGACACATACTCAGAGCATGCGTGGACCAGCTGGCAAGTGTCTTCACTGACATTTTCAACCCTCCCTGACCTAACATGTTTCAAGCAGACCACCATACTCCCTGTGCCCAAGAATGACCAAGGTAACCTGTCTAAATTACTATCGCCCCTTAGCACTCACATCTTAGTCATGAAATGCTTTGAAAGGCTGGTCATGGCTCATATCAACACCATCATCCCAATAAGAGCATCTTTACTGGCTGCATCCTGCTTGGTATGGAAAGTGTTTGGCATCTGACCGCAAGGCACTACAGAGGGTAGTCCCTACGGCCCAGTACATCACTGGGCCAAGCTCCCTGCCATCCAGGACCTCTATACCAGGTGGTGTCAGAGGAAGGCCTTACAAATTGTCAAAGACTCCAGCCACCCTAGTCATTGACTGTTCTCTCTGCTACCACACGGCAAGCGGTACAGGTGCGCCAAGTCTGGGACAAAAAGGCTCCTGAACACACTATTACCCCCAAGCCATAAGACTCCTGAACATTTAATCAAATGGCTACCTGGACAATTCGCAATTCGCATTCGCAATTCGCATTTTTTTATCTGACATTCATGCACTGGCTCTATGCACACTCACTGGACTCTTGACACACACTCACACATACTGTAGACACACCTTTCACACTCTTCACATACACTGCTGCTACTCTGTTTGATATCTATCCTGATCCTGGGAACAGTGGATTAACTGCCTAACATCAAGGCGGTGACCCGTTCCTGTAGGTTCATGCTCTACACATTCGCAGAGTACGACCCTGCCTCACACAGGAAGCGGCGCAGGTCCTAATCCAGGCACTTGTCATCTCCCGTCTGGATTACTGCAACTCGCTGTTGGCTGGGCTCCCTGCCTGTGCCATTAACCCTACAACTCATCCAGAACGCCGCAGCCCGTCTGGTGTTCAACCTTCCCAAGTTCTCTCACGTCACCCCGCTCCTCCGCTTCTCCACTGGCTTCCAGTTGAAGCTCGCATCCGCTACAAGACCAAATGGTGCTTGCCTACGGAGCTGTAGGGGAACGGCACCTCCTACCTTCAGGCTCTGATCAGGCCCTACACCCAATAAAATGCAAATTAATTACTTAAAAATCATACAATGTGATTTTCTGGATTTTTGTTTTAGATTCCGTCTCTCACAGTTGAAGTGTACCTATGATAAAAATGACAGACCTCTACATGCTTTGTAAGGAGGAAAACCTGCAAAATCGGCAGTGTATCAAATACTTGTTCTCCCCACTGTATGTGTCTAGTAGCACAGGTGGAAAGCAGTGTCAGAGCAGTATCATTGCCACCTCCCTCTAGTAAATGGCCAACGGTTATTTACGGATGCAAACCAGTGAGGGAATTCCCTTTGAACTAGAAACACCATGAGACCAGACTCCCCCCCCCCCCCCCCCCCCCCCAAAGGCCTTTCCTCT